>NC_141922.1:2940530-3243560 GCF_057802395.1 Ceratotherium simum simum
GCAAAGCGCAATTCTGTATAAATAGACATGGGTGGGCAACTCAGGGCCTCAGAGGTCACCAAGCCCACTGCTCACTGTGGTTGAAATAAGGCCCGGAGCAGGGTGTTCTCTGGGGCTTTTGCCAAGGGGCGGAGAGTCTGCCCCCAGCCTGCTGCCTTCTCCTTTGTCCATAGAATCCATCTAGTCTTGGGCCAGGACGAACGTGGAGGGCCCAGTCCCCAGCTGGTCTGAAAGGTGTCCTCTGGCCTGGCAGCGCTGCCCGCCCACGTGGGCTCTGGGCAGGTGTGGGGCATGTCTGTGAGTGGCGACCAGGACGACAGTGGCCTGCTACAGAGAGAGCACGCGGCCTCTCCGCACTCTGGTGGGAAGTCTGGAGCGTGAAGGCGCAGTTCCGCGCCGCCGTCTGGTTGGCCGGGAGCAGGCCCCTCCTTGTCTCCCCACTTCAGCACCAGGCTCACTGACAACCAGCGTCGACAGCCGTGTGTGGTGTCTTCGGGCCAAGTTCAATGCAAACTCCATTTTCTCTCTGCCAAGGAAGACACCTCGCTCCCACCCTGACTACGGTGTCTGGTCCTGAAATCAATTTTTTGGGGCCTGCACAGCCCCAAGCCAGAGTGACAGGACCCTTATTGAATCGTGCCTTCAGCATCACGCTAATTGGATTAAGGGGAGCCAAACAACATTCCCTGTCCTCTCTCCTCTCTTACAGGGGCTCAACTGCAAATTCACACAGGGCCGGGCCAAGGGGGTACAGCCGTGTCCACTGGCCGTGGTCCTGGAGCTAGCTCAGAACAGCAGGCGCCACTCGGCTCGTCACTGATGTTACTGTGCTCAAACCAGATTACTGTCTCCACTGTCCTCAGTCCACACCCGGACCACCACTGCCACCCTCACCTGCCCACCCTCACCTGCCCACCCTCATCCGCCCTCTGCACCACCACCACCCTCACCTGCCCACCCTCACCTGCCCACCCGCACCTGTACACCCTCACCTGCCCACTGCACCACCACCACCCTCACCTGCCCACCCTCACCTGCCCACCCTCACCCGCCCTCTGCACCACCACCACCCTCACCTGCCCACCCTCACCTGCCCACTCTCACCTACCCACCCGCACCTGCACACCCTCACCGGCCCTCTGCACCACCACCACCCTCACCTGCCCACCCTCACCTGCCCACCCTCACCTGCCCACCCGCACTTGCACACCCTCACTTTGCCCACTGCACCACCACCACCCTCATCTGCCCACCCTCACCTGCCCACTGCACCCACCATGACCTGTACGTGACCTTGGGAACCCACAACCACAACCACCTCTGTTCCGTCATCAATAGATTAGCTCCAACATCTCCTGCCCTCTTTGCCTCTCATTGTTTTGTTTTGCTATCATCTAACATTTCATTTTGAACTATTGACGTGTTCAACAACAACAAATCTCCAAAACATAGTGAGTGAAAAGTCAGATACGACACAGTGCCTATTGTGTGACTCCACTCAGGTGACGTTCCGGAAGAGTTTCCACTAATCTGTGACAGTAGAAATCATGACAGTGCTTCCTTCTGAGGGTGCAGGAGAAGCACGTGACCATTGGCATGATAGAAATTTGGGACTGTTAGACACATTCTGTATATAGTTGTCAAGTCTCATCAAACTAGATACCTAAGGTTTTTGTATTTTATTTGACATATCTTATACCTCGATGATAATAATGAAACTAATAAACACTGTCCTAAAAAGCTCGTGGGTTGGAGGAACTTGCATCTGACTGTGATGGAACAGGTGGTACAGGGTGACCCTCTCACCACCAACAACCATAACACTTGTCAAAATACAGGAAGCAACTCTTCCCAGCACTGGCAGCAACTAGTGCACAGAGAAGTGCACAGAGAAGGGAGGCCCGTGACTGTCCAGCTGTCTGCCTGGGGACAGTTTCCAATCGTGACCTGGAGATCCAGGTCTGAGCAGAGCGCAGCAGACCCTCTGAGCTCAGAAGGCAGAAATCAGCCTGTAGGGCACTGGGAGCCACCGGAATCTGTGGGACAGTGATACGGAGAACGGGGAATGGTGTAAAGAGGGGAGCCCAGAAATGCTACAATCCTGGAGTAAGGATCAAGCCCCAGAGGAAGCTGCTCCAGCTTCACCCCAACAAAGCCTACGCCAAGCCCCTGGGAAAAGCTGTAGGGTGCACAGTTTGTGGGCCACCCCTCCAAGCCAGGGTTTGTGGAGCACCTTGCTCTTCCTCAGATTTGCACGAACAATGCACACAACCCAGCTTCCACGGAGTCCAGATCATCCGCCTGCAACTGAGCTGGCTGTGACAGGAGAACCAAGTCTCATCAGAGGAAGAAAACAGAACAGAGAATCTGTGTCACAAAGGACCCACAGTGGCTAGAATTCAGTCAAAAATCACTAGACAGAACAAAGGAGCAGAAAAACGTGATTTATGGTCAAGAAAAATGAAATAGTCAGCGGAAATGGCACTTGAGGTGGCCCAGGTCCTGGATGCAACAGTAAAGACTTCGAGGCATTATTATAAATTTATGCAGGAAGATACCTTCAAAGAATTAAAGGAAATATAATCTTTTGAGTGAACAGATAAGTAATCTCAGCAGAGAATTGGGAACTATAAAGAAGAACCACGGGGAATTCTTGAACTGAAAGTTACAATTGCTGAAATGAAAAATTAACTGAATGGGCTTTACAGCAGATTGGAGGCGTCAGAAGAGTCAGTGAACTTGAGTGCAGATCAGTAGAAGCTATTCAGTCTGGAAAGCAAAGGGGGAAAAGACTGAAAGATGAACAGAGTCTCAACGACAAGTGGAGTGATCTCGAACAGTCCAACACAGAGGGCCCGGGATAAAGATTTGAAGAAATAACAACTGAAAACTTCCGACATTTGATAAAACTATCAGGAGTTTTTTAAAAAAACTCACACTAGAGAGTTTAAAAACATTTAGAAGTAAATAGTAACAAAAGCATGCTAATAATTAGTGGTAAATCTTAGCTTTAAATGCATTTATCAAACAATAGAAAATAATAAAAGTGAGTTAAATTTTCAGCTCAAAAGCTAAAAAAAGAACAATGGCAAAACAAAAGAAAATGAACTAGGAGGAAGAGAATAATAAAGACAAGAATGGACATTTAAAAACTGGAAACAAAGTCACCAAACCAAGGTTTGGATTTTGTTTTTGTTGCTCTGGCAAAGAATAATAAGAGGGCACAATCTCTGGCAAGTTGTATGAAGGAGAGAGAGAGAATACACAAAAAGACATATTAGAAATGCAGAGGAGGAACTGCTCTGAGTTTCCTGATGCCAATAAACTTGAAAGCTCAGACAAAGTGAGTAATTTCACAGAAACAAAACAGAGAAACTGTCCAAATATAAAATGATGAGCCGTCTTCTGGGAGCAGGCACTTTTAATGCGTATAATCAACTAAATATTAGTATTCATAATATGCAAAGAATTCCCATGGATCTGTAAGGAAAAGATAAACTATCCCGAAGAAAAATATGTAAAAATAGATCAGTACAGATTTCACAGAAAAAAGATACACAAATGCCAATGAACTACATAAAGTAATCCGAGAAATGCAAATGACAGCGAGGAGATGCCGTCTCATCCCCACCAGGCTGGCGGGGTCCATCGCCTCCACCAGGAGCAAATGCCAGCGAGGAGCAGGGGAGTGGGGAATTGCGTGAGCTGTGGGCTGAGTGTAAATTGGGGCAGTCTTTGTGAGGAGTGGTGCTGTGGACTGCACGTCATGTCCCCAAATTAATATGTTGAAGCCCTCATCCCCAACGTGAATAGTAGAAGTATTAGGAGGTGGAGCTTTTGGGGGTAATGAGGTCATGAGGGTGGAGCCCTGCTGATGGGGTTAGTGCCCTTAGAGGAAGAGACATGAGAGACGATCTCTCTCCCCGCCACGTGCAGACACAGTGAGAAGACGGCCCTCTGCCAGCCGGGAAGAGACCTCTCGCCCGGAACCAAACCTGCCAGCACCTTGATGGTGAACTTCCCAGTCTCCAGACTGTGAGAATTCATGTCTGTTGTTTAAGCCCCGGTCTGTGGTCTTCTGTCATAGCAGCCCAAGCTGACCGGGACGTGCGGGTATGAAAAACGTAACACTGGGAACCCAGCAAGTCCACACCTACATAAATACCCAAGAAACCCACACACGTGTGCACAAGGAGCAAAGTTGTTCATTGTCTCAGAACGTGTGCTGGGAGAAAAATGGAGAGGAGCTGAAATGTATCAATTAGAAAATGGGTAGATCAACCTGGGTGTGTTCACGCTGTTGAACACGTGCAGCAGCTGAAAGGCGTGAACCAGAGCTGCACGCGGCAACGTACATGAATCTCCAAAACACAGCCTAGTGGGAACGGCAGAGAGCAGATTGGTGAATATAGCACGACACCGCGTACGTAAAGGTTAAAATCCTTCCGATCGGTAAGATTAGCTGCTTACGGAGACGTGTGAATGCAGGGAAAGCCTGTCATCGGGAGAGGGAAGGGCTGTCAGCGTCTTCGGGGCAGCGGGGCTTGTGGAGACGCCGAGAGGAGAGCGCGTCGGGCGAGGGCAAAGATGGGGATCAGATGGTGAACTATTGAAATGCGTTCACGTGGGCTGTGGGTACGAAAGTGTGCGTTATTTCATGTACTTCTCTGAACATTTGAGGCGTTTCTCAGTGAAATCATTTTCACTTTTCCGCAGCAGCACAGACGCTCTCGGGGACATCACTCGGAGTGAAAGAAGCCAGACATAAAAGACAGGCAGTGCGCGGCCCCTGACGTGGAGTCTGCAGGCGGCAGAAGTTCAAACAACAGCTGTCCTGGCTGGGGGAGCCCTGCCCAGGCGGGGCGCCTGGATCCCTATCCACAGGGCATCCACGGATACATCCGTAGGGCAGCGCATGGCAGGTTTTGCTGTGTGTTTCACCTCAATAGAAAATAGTAGAAAATGTGAAGACTAAATGTAACGCGGTTTCCTGGAGGGAATCCCGGAGCAGACAAAGGATGCCAGGCAGGAACTAAGGAAGAGGGGCAACTGGGTGTGGGGTTTACGGCAAGTCTCTATAAATCATTCGGTAAATCTAAAACTGGTCTAAAATCAAAGTTTATTTAAAAATAAGAGAAAAGTAAGCACACATCGCTTCCTTGTCACGTAACTCCCTCCTGCATGTGAAAATTCAGCCGTCCATGTGGCGGTCGGGGTCCCTCGAGAGCTAGCCCCCAGCCCACCCCCATCCCCCAGGGAGCCCTGGGGCCTTGGCTGAAGTTTGGCGTCTCGTTGTCAGCTGCAGCCCTGGCTCTGCCACCCCCAGCTGCCTGGGTTCGGGACAATGCCGCCCTTGCAGCGTCCTCACCTGACAAAGGTGCTGGGCTGGTGCCCAGCTCTGGAGTGGGTGTGGACATTCACAAGGCCCCACACCTACATGCTCAGCCTGGGTCCTGGCAAGAGTCAGTGCCCTGCCCCTGGGCTCTCCTCATCACTAACCACTGTTTCCCATCACTCTGGGCCTGTCGACTGCTCCTCAAGCCTGAAGAGCCCCCGGAGCCGTTCCTGACGTGTCCAGGGTCCCTAGAGTGTCGGGGGGTGGCCATTACAAGCAAGCCCAAAACCGGGCCTGCATGAGGCAGGGCTGGCACTAGCCCAGTGGCCCACCCTGGGTGTCCAGGGCTGCCGGGCAGGACCCTGAGGGGGCAAATGGGGGCCACAGTAGGTCCGGTGCTGGCGATGGCCGGACATCAGGACTCATCACTGCTGCCTCTGTGTCCACGAGAGAAGCTTCCTCTGCCTGAATCCACCACATTCCATCACTCTGAGTCGGCGTCCTCTTCCGGTGGGTCTGAGACAGAGCCTGAGAGGCAGGACCCCTCCCCGTGTCCTCTGTGTCACCCCCAGGCCACGTGGGCGGAGTGCTGCCGCTTCAGCGGGTGTGGGCAGTGAGGCTTACTGGTGGACAGAGGAGACCCTCAGAGCCACCTGGCCCTCCAGGGCAGCATCCCTAACGGGTAGGGGCAGATAGCCGCGTCCTCCCCGCTCCCGGCCTGGCCGCTAGGCCTGACACCCTGGCCCAGAGGTCCCCGGCTCCTCCTGTCTCGTGGGAGGGTTGTGCCCTGGAGTTTTAATTAACACCAGACGAGTCATTTGTATTCCTTACAAGACCTGGAATTTTCTCCATGAAAATTTTTTGCCCTCTGGGAAAGATACTGCAACAGGCTAATATTTTTATTAATAGACATGTATGGCTGTTAAAATAAAATTCTCTCCCCAACAAGGGTAAGCAAAGGCAGGACAGACCCCCGCCCAGGATTCAGCAGGAGGCCCCCATGCACACACGCATGCGTGCCTCTGAATTTGTAATTGACCAACCACGGGCTTTCGTGGCAGCGCATGTGGCTGGGTGGTGGCTGCAGGCACGTCTGGGCAGGGCTGGCCCCGTGGGGGTGACTCTGGAGCACTCAGAGCGGCACCCCCCACCACGGCCCCCACCGCCTCACCACTGCGCTGAGGACACACTTCTCCCTCTGGTCCAACACGTCCCTGGAGAGACTGCTCGCCCCTCTCAGCTGCTCCCTGGTCCTGGGCGATAGGGCAGGGCAGGCCTGGGGCAGGTGACCCGGCCTCCAGCTCCTCTGTCTGTGCCTCTCCCTCCCCAGGCCCCAGAGCCTCCACCCCAGAGCTGGTGCTCTGCTCTCGCCTGGCCTTGGTGACAGATGTGGGCCTTTCCATGATCACCCCAGTGCAGATGTGTCTGTAGAGCAAGTTCCCTCTCCCCAGGACCATCCCTCCTCCGTGCGGGCCTCCTGTTGGCAGCACTGGGTGATCACTGGGCGGAGGTGGAGGAGGGAACGAAGGCACTGGCGGGACACGCAGTGACCAGGAGTCGGCTCCTGCTCTTAGTGACCATGAAACCTCACGCCCATCACTGTCTCTCTGGGCTCCGGGGCCAAAAAGCAGACGTGTGGAGAGCTCCAGGCGGGTGGCGCCGTCACGCCATGTGCTGGTATTCACTCTCCCACCGTGGCTCCAGTGCCCACCCCGACCCCCTTCCTCTGGGGGGCTGGTCTGTTCCCCAAGGTCAGGGGACGTGCACTTTGTCCAAAGGTCTCCCAGGTGTCCTCGGTGAACAGGGGCCATCGTCACACTCATTCAGTGGATTCCTGAGCACAGTGCTGGCTGAGAACGTGCAAGTGTCCTGGGGAGGCTCCAGAGAGACAGTGCATGTGCTGGCCTGGGGTCCAGGAAAGAACTTTGGAACACCAGTCACTCTAGGGTGCCCCCTCAACCGCACCCCCCGCCCCCCGCCCAGCACCTGGGGCTCAGCGCAGCCTCGGGCAGGAATCTTGAACAGGGCCCTCAGTTTCCCTAGAGGACATCAGGGTCCATGCCCCTACCCCCCCACACGTGCACACGCACACACACAGGCACAGGCATGCACGTATGCCTGCTTGCTGGCTTCCTGCTGTCTGGCTCAGGCCTTAATTGCGGAACCAGAGGACAGCATTCCTGGAGAACAGGCCGTCTGGGCAGATTTGCAGTAATGGCCCAATTTTTCATCCTCCTCTGTGTCCACACCCTTTACCATGTAGCACTGGGGAGGCAGGTAATTAATTCTGATCAGGCTCGGCCATGTGACTTATTTGATAAACAGACTGAGCCGGGAGTGAAGGAGTGCCAGTTCCGAACTTTGGCCTCATGAGGGCTTGGTGGGTTTCTGTTCCCGCCTGTGCGCCCAGCACATGGGGAGGACGCACCTGGGTAAGCCCACCTGTCCTGGAAGGAAGACCGACGGTGGAGCCGAGCTGCCGCGACCAGGCTCAGCCTGGGCCCCCAGCTGCCCGGAGACCCGCAAGCAAGTCTAGCCACCATCCTGAGCCCAGCAGGGCCAGCAAGGCCAGTAGACATCAGCCGAGCATGCAGAGCCGGCCCCTGTGTGAGTGGTAGCATTCAATGACCCATGTTTTAACCCCTGGGTCTTGGCTGGGTCTCCACACAGGCCTATTAGGCCAAACTTAGCTTCTCTACCATCCATATTTCTCTTCTTTTCTTTCTTTAAACCTATTTGAAGCTGAAATCCTGGGTGAAGGCACATTCCTGGAACGCTGGCCCTCCCCCTTGTTCTGCATCTTCCGCAGTGACCTCGTGACCCTTTGAGGCTGGAGAAGCTGTGGAATCAGCCACAGGAACCTCATTCTCGAGACCCTGTCCAGGCGGTGCCAGCCCTTCACATCACGTCCCTTTTTTCAAGGACTGGGAACTGCCAGGCCCTGCTCAGCGGGAAAATGCACTTTATCCCGAACAACTGGTGCCCGGGTGTTCCAGGGCTCTGTGACCCGTGTTTCATTCCTTCCTTGGACTGCTGGGAAGCTCAGTGTCAAGTTTGTAGGCCACCTTAGAAACTTAGCCTACACATTGTTGTGTATGAGTAATTTTGTGTCCTTTTACTCTACATTATCTGCCCTTCGTGTTTTGGTGGTCGTTGACACTGCTTGTCTGGCTCTCTCTCCTCGTGGGACCTGAAGGGCTGCAGGCCCCGTCTCGTTGAACTCAGCCCGAGGCCTGCTGCGCCAGTGCGCTGTGGGCAGTGGAGCTTCGCCAGCACGGCTGGTTTTGCCCCCATCTCTCCCTCTGGCACAGCAGGCATCAGCCTGCGGCTCTGAGTGACAGCACTGGGCTCCTGCCGGCCTGCGAGGGCACCCCCAGGGTGAGCACAACACAGCCCCCACGTGTCTGAGCGGCTGAGACGTGGGGGCTGTTTGTTACTGCAGCATAACCTCGCCTCTCCTGACTGATGCTCTCGGATTTCATGAGCCAGTTTCTTCTCTCTGAATGCTTGCGGGTACTTGGGAGTAGTGCACGATGAAAACAAGTAAAAGACCTATGAACAAAGGTGCGAACACTTCTCTTTCCTGTCCCGCCATGCTGCTCCCTGCCAGCGTTCCAAATCCTCCACCTCTCGTCAGGCACAACTCAAGGCCCCTCTCCTCTTCCTGAGTTCACCCGCGAGATCCCAGACAGAAGTGCTCTCTCCCTCCTGTGGACCCCTGGGCACTGAGTGTGCAAAGTTCAGACACTTGGTGCACGTATTCTTTATGCACATGTTTATGTCGATCTCCCTTCTGAGCACCGACTGTATGCATCTCCTTCAGTAGGCACTGGGGTACCAGTTCTTACCGTATATGTGAGGCAGAAAGGCAGTAAGATGCACTCAGTGTGGGAGCTCGTCACTCTGCTGGAGGGGTCCAGCCTTGTGGGGTGGGGGTTGGGGCTGTAAAGGAGGAGCTGGAGGCCGGTCTTGGCAGTGGGCAGGGGACTGGGGCAGTCTTCTTGGAGGGGCTGCGTCTACGTCACCAACAGGCAAAGCTCAGCTTGAGCCCGGGTCTCTCAGACGCCCTCCAGCGCTCTTGCCTATCCTCCCAGGAGGCCAGACAGGCCTGCAGCCCCAGAGAGGGCCGGGCTGACCGCGCGGGGGCTTCAGCCTATTGGGGCCAGGCTCCTAATGTGCTGGGAGGGGCTTCAAGCAGAAATCAGAAGGGACTCAGGCCCTGCCCCTGCTGGGGAGAGTCCTGACACACACTCGTGTGTGCACGCGCGCACACACACACACACGTGCTCAGCTGCTACCGGCCCTGCCCATTGGGTACCTGGCCCATTGGCTTTCTCTTCTTCCGAATCCAGTGTGGTCTCTGACGCCCCAAGTACCACCAACCGGGCCAGTAGTTCTGGAGGCAGCTGAGCCGCTGCTGAGAAGATGAGTTTTCTGAAAACTGCAGCACCTCGGAGAATAATGGCCAGTGTGATCATTAACAAGGCGCTTCCCTGGCAGGGAACACGCTCCCTCGCCTCTGGAGGGCTCTGGCTGGGCTGTGGGATTGGCCACCAGCTGCTGCTCTGTAGTGAGGGCGGCTCTGTCCACCCCTGTCCCCCTTCTGTCTCCGGCGGGGGCCCACCCAGCGTCCCAGGTGTGCGCTTCAGGCCCAGCTCATCCTTTTGGAGCCAGAAAGGCCTTGATTGGAGCCCCGGTGTTCCGATTGGCTCAAGGATTCACGGGGGCCATCGCCTCCCATCTAGGCCTCCCTCACCCTGCTCATCTGTCAGGTGGTGGATTATTCCTGATTCCAGGGATTTGCCAGGGTTCTGGTGAGGATGAAGTGGGGATATCTGATTCCTGTTGGTGCTCTCTAGATGTGGAGTTGTAACTCACTCCTACTTCCCACTGGAAAGTCACTCACTTTCACTGCTGTCCATCAAAGCCCCTCGCACAGGCTGCTTCCCCTGCTGGGCTATGCTTACAGACCCTCCCCTCCCACTTATCCCCTTGTGTTCCAGTTGGGTCCTATTTGGGGCCCTGACTCTCTCAGTGGGGAGGATAGGCAGAGAGAATGGCCTGGGCAAGGCCAGGAGTTAGGAAGGGTGGGGCTGGGGGCAGAGGTGGCCACCCCAGGTCCTGTCCCCGAGGCCGCCCAGGGGCTGCCACGCAAAGCGAACCCATGAACGAAGGGCCGTGTGGAGGCCACAGGGAGGCCTGCAGCCCGCCTCCACGTCCAAGGCACCTGGAGTGGAACAACGCTCTTCCCTGCAGCCCAGTCTTTCTTCCTGCCCCTCCCCCTCGCGCGGCCTCCCTGAGATCATGACAGGGTGCGAGGCTGCGCCCTTCAGCCCAGCCACGGGGGCAATGCCACTGCAGCGCTGCTATCTGCTTGGGCAGCCCCGAGGCCTGAATTACCCAGCAAACAGAGATGGATGACCAGCTTTCTCGGACTCAAATTGATTCTCCACTGGGCGAGGGCGGCATCTCCTCTCCCTAGTGATCATTGAAAAACACTTTTTCCTCTGCATAATGGCCCAATTCACAGCTCTTTGATAGGAAGCAAAGATGTATATCTAATCACAGATTAACGGGGACTGAGGGGAAGTGGAGGCCAGTGCAGGGTCGGCTGGAGTCTTAGGGAGGGGCGGGAGGGAGGGCACAGTGCCCTGCTGTGGGGCTCCCTCCCTCCCCCGCAGCCCCAGTCACTCTCCTGCGAGGGGTCATTGGAGGTCAACAGGGCAGGGGCCAGGCAGGGTGTGAGGTCGTCTTGGGGTCATCAGGGCTCTGGGGACATAGACACCGGCCTTCACAGCTTTATTGAGGACAGTTTGCGGTCAGGGCGTTAAGATGTTTAAGCGGTGAGTGGATGAATGGATTCGCAGGGCTTGTCTGTTTCCCTCCTGGTTTTGTTTATGCAGAAACAGGTGCAAATAGCTTTCTTCCCAAGCTCACATAACAGGTGGAGCGTGGCATGGTGCAGTGGCAGGGAGCCACCTTTGACGTCCAGCTAATGCCATGCTGAAGCTCCGTGACACTCCTCTAGTCCTCTCGGCTCTCACCGTGGAGTGGATGGACACTAAGGTCTAAAATGCACAGGTCTCTGTGCGCAGTTGTTTCTAGAAGACCTGGGGATCTCCTAACTCCCAATCTTAAAAACAACAACAATAACAATAATAGGAGGATGCTGGTGTTGATGATGGTGATGATGGCAATGATAGTGATAGTAATGATGGCGATGATGACGATGGTTATGATGATGTGGAGATGGTGTCAACGATGATGGTGGTGATGATGATAATCATGATGGTGGCATTGAAGAGAGTGAGGAAGATGGTAATAATTATGATAGCAATTATGATATATCACCATTATGATAGTAATGGTGATGGTGATGATGGTGATAGTGATAGTGGTGATGATGGTGATGAGGATGGTGATGATGGAGGTGAGATGGTGATAACGGTGGTGACAGTGATGATGGTAATGTTGATGATGATGATGGTGGTGATGTGTGACAATGATGGTGATGATGGTGATGGTGGTGATGGCGGTGATGGTGATGGTGGTGATGGTGGTGGTGGTCATGGTGATGGTGGTGATGGTGATAGTGATAGTGGTGATGATGGTGATGAAGATGGTGATGATGGAGGTGAGATGGTGATAACGGTGGTGACAGTGATGATGGTAATGTTGATGATGATGATGGTGGTAGTGATGTGTGACAATGATGGTGATGATGGTGGTGATGGTGATGACAGAAGTGATGATGATGGTGATGATGGTGACAGTGATGATGGTGATGATGGTGATGGTGATGCTGGTGATGGAGATGATGGTGAGGACAGTGATGGTGATGTTAACAATGACAGTGTTGATTGAGCACTTGAGCCAGGCAGTATGCTGAATGCTTAACATTCTCCATCTCATTTAATCCTCACAACCACCCCCTGAGGTGTGCACAATTAATAGCTCCATTTTATAGATAAAGAAAATGAACATGCTGTCACATGGTCTTTGGTCACAAGCCAGAGCCAGGCTTTATGCCCCCTCTGTCTGATTCCAGCACCCAGGCCTCCCCGCAGGTCTCTGTTCCCCAGCTCCAGAGCACTGTCAGTTCTCTAACTAGCTCCCTTACGAGCTGACTACTAATCGTGGTAGTGTTTTAGCGCCTTCCATTGTAATCCCCGGCAGCCAGTGCTGTACACCTGCTAATTATATGTTTTATTGTCTCGTTTGCCTTTAAATATTGTCTGCACCTACCATTAAGCAAATCCACCTCCTTCATGGATTTATCCTCTCCTGAACTCCTGCACACAGCCCTTCCTGGTGCACAGTCCACTGACCAGCCAGGGTCTCAGCCTTGGAGCCAACCCTCCTCTCTGTCCTCCTGGCTGAGCCCTCAGCAGCCCCCATGCCAGTCTCACTGTGCCAGCCCGTCCTCCCCGCCCACCACTACAGGGATCTTTAAACAGAAGGCTGCTGGCATCACTCCCCAGTGCAAAGCATCTTCAGGGTTTCTGCAGGGTCTACACAACACCAACCATAGTCCTGGGGACAGCAGTCCAAGCCCTTTTCCTGCAGGCTGACCCCCTCTAGGATTTCCATCAGGTGGCTGCATTCCCCGAAAGGCCCGCAGCTCACCAGCTAGAATCCCTACCTTTGACGCCTCTGGGGCTCAAGGCCAAGCCCGGACAGGAGCTCCTACCCCCAGAGCCGCATGCCTCCTGTCACTGTCCGTGTGTCACCACCTGGGATGTCAGCCTTTCCTCCCCAGCACCCTCACCATCATACTGTGCTCTGTCTCCGCCCCAGCTGCACCGGTCCCCCAAACTTTTCTGCTCTGCCCCTGCAACTCCCACATCATAAAGAAGTCACCTGCGTCTTCAATCCCGACCTCCTGTCCTTGGTGACAGGCCTCCCTGGGGGCCCTGCTCATCCTCCCAACCCACAAATCACAGGGTCTGCAGGTGCAGTCCTGGCCATTGCTCCTGCACCCTGAGCAGAATACGCCATCCCTTCCCTAAGGACTGCACACGGTCCCTCGCTGTCTCTGTCATCTCACTGGCCAGAGGTCTCGGCCCCTGGGACGCCCCCACCATCATCCAGTGCAATTTTAGTATTTAATGGGAATGGTCTTTGCCCCCTGCCCCATTGCAGTCACTGTCCCCGTCTCTGAAACCTCAGCTGCAGAATACCGCCCTCTGTCCCGCCTCCCGTCAGCAGCCTGTGGGCTCCATCGGTCCACAGCGCCGGGTCTCGGGCCTTCCCGCACCTCCAGTCTCCTGACCCTTTGACTGTCTCCTGGTCCCCAGCCCCTGGGTTGGCGTCGCCCCGCTCCCACGCTGGGCCTTCACCTGCACTCTTGCCCACACCTGATCTTGGTCATCACCTTCCTTCCGTCTGGCCTTCCGTTGCACCTGCTGAGACACCCAACCTAGACCTGGCCGGCGGTCGCTCCTCCGTGCCCTGCCCCGGCCCGCCGCCTGTCCGAGGAGAGTGCCTGCACTGTGCTGCTCTGCCAGGGTGATGGCTTCCCCACCCCACGCAGCCCTGTGCCCTCCCAGACACTTGTCCTGCCCCCTCTCTGCTGCCCAGAGTGGTGATTTTGAATCCCTACACAGGGCCAAAATCTCAGACGCTTCCATCTAAGACTTGCATCGCATAACATGGCTCCTCTTCCCCCAGAAAACAGGAGGCGAGTGGCGAAACTTCCCCGGATGTCCTGCCCGGACACAGCCTTGCAGCGGGAAGTCAGTGTGTCCTCCGGGCTCTGGTATGCTTCCCAAGCCATGGTTTTCAAAAAATCTATTCATGTTTGCTTTGGGAAAAAATGATCATTGGCACCAGGCACAGATGTAGGAAGGAGAAATTTCACGTCTGGGGCCCTCCCTCCTGAGGGGACATGGCCCACAGCTTGGCACGAGGCCTCCCACACTTTCTCCCGGCCAACGCTGGGGGTTTCCTCTTACAAAGATGAGCTCAAACCGTCCACGCTATTTGTCAACTTGCTTTTCTCGCCTAACAACCCCCACGGCCATGGGGGTCAGGGAGTGGGGCTGTGCCTTCTTTTTGGTCACTTTCTGCTATTTCACCCAGTGGACAATACTGTGGACAGGGCCAGGTTCCCTCGGCACCTCCCATGGGCCCATGGAGATGGAAGAAGGCAGCATCTGTGACATCGGCACCCCTATCCTGGGCCCCTCTCATCAGCCCTGAGAGGCTAGAATTCTCCTCCTCATAGTTTCAGGGTCCTGGGCTTGGGACCGAAAGTCCCTCGCCATCTGGTCCTGATTCCCTGCCCCCACCCCAGCATCCTTGTGGGCCCACTCACAGGGCTCCAAATGTGCCTCCTTTCCTGGGCCACCCAGCCCACTCCCAGCCAGGACGCCCTGGCTCCCCGCCCCACCTACCTCCCAGCTCCTCCTCCTCAAGACGCCTGATCTCTGGTGTCTGGCCAACATCTCCCAGACCCCTGGGCAGCCCTCCCAGATCCCAGGGGGCGACCTGGGCCTGAGCCCCCACAGTGCATGGCCCCTACCTGGCAGACCCCCTGCCCCTGGCCTGAGCTTCCCGTTTCAGACCTGCACCCTCCCCGGGTTCCCCGGGTGGGCCTGGCTCATCCTCGCTGGGCTCCCCCCTGCCTGTGAGAGCTCATGGCTGGGTGGTGGGTGATCAGGTCAGCAGGCTCCGCAGGCGAGTCCCGCCTGGGTTGCAAACCTGGTGGGCAGGGGGAGTGAAGCCTGCCCACCCACGGGGAGGCCCAGACAGCCGGGCGTTGGGACCCGGCAATGTGGGGACCAGGGAGCCTTTCTGAGTTACTTTTATCTTTTTCATAGCACATTTTTTAAAATTACTAAGTCAATATTTGTTCAACGCAGAACACTTGGGAAACAAACAATGGAAGGGAAAAGATTACCCATAATTGCACAGCGCAGAGATAAACACCACTAACTTTGGAGTGGGTTTTGTTCTCACGCCTCCCACCTCCCCTGCTTCCCTCCCCTCTCACATGTATCAAAAACAGGACTCTTCTGGCGTGCGCGCACACACGCATGCACACACACACACAGACTGTCTTCCGGCTCCCTTAGCAATGGCGTGGCGTTCTCTGTTGAACGGATGCGTCGCTCATCATGTTTCCACACTGCACAGCAGTTCTGTCTCGTCTGTTCCTCTAGGTCTCCACCCTCCAACCCGTTCCAGGCTGTCCTCCCCCGCGGCACCTCGACCCCAAAGGCTCCTAACTGTCCCCTGCCTCCGCCCGGCCCCTCTGCAGCTCCTTCTCTTCCCAGGAGGAACAAGATGGCCCACATCCTCCAGTGGCCTCCTGTTGCTCCACAATGAGGACTAGCGCCTGGGTGTGCCCTGCACCTTCGAGGTCTCCCCAGTCACCCCTGTGGCCTCCCTCCCGCCCCCTCCCTGCACACGCAGGCTGGCTCTCAGACGCGCCCCTGCTCCTGCAGGGCTTACGCCAGCTGCCCTCCCTCCGCTGGGCTCGCCCCCCTCCCATGGCCCCAACTCTGCTGACGGGCACGTCTCATCTAGACCACATCCCACTGTGCCCCACACTCCCGCGTAGCAACTCCATGTTCTCGTGGAGGTGGCGGGTCCAGTGTCCCTCGTGTGCACTGGCCTTAGACCTGGGGCAGGTGCTTGCTGATGGATCACCTTGTCTCGTAGTCAGCCCAGTTTCTGGCGCACAGTGGGAGCTCCCTCTCTACTTCCTGAGTGGATGATGAACGAGAATAACACATACACCTTTGAACACACATTTTCACACACAGCCATGGCTGTCTCTGGAGGACGAACTCCTCCAAGTGGGATCCAGTGTAGAAGAGCAAGCATATTCTCAGGACTGTGGAGACAGACACGTCGCCCTACTCCCTTCAGAAATGGCGGGCAGGCCAGGTGGGTGGGCGCAGGCATTTAACGCTGGGCAATGTCGTGTTTTTATATTTGCAAACTGTTGGGTGGAAATTTATATGTTCTTGTCCAAATTTGCAGGTATTCCATTTCAATGGGTTTAAACATTTTTTTCGTTTGGATACTGACCACTTGTACAACTTCGTTCATGACTTTCTGGTTCATATGCTATGTCTGGCTATGCTTGGCATATTTTCTATTGCTTATTTACAATAATATTTTATGTCATTAGCCCATTAACCCTTTGCCTAAACATAGGTTGTGAAATATGCCCCAGGTTGTTGTTTGCTTTTAACTGTGTTTAAGTTACCTTTTGAGTAATGAAATTCGAATATTAATGTAGTCACACCCACTAATAATTTGTGGTTTTCTTTAAGTCTTCCCCTAGGGCTCTATCAGACACGGGCTCTGAGATGAGAGGGACACTCTCTGTGGGGAGATAACAGACCGAATGAACAGAAGTGATGGGGCCAGTAAATTACATTTACTGCAATTTGGCCAACTTCTGGGAATTCTGAGTCTTATACACATCTTTACAACGTTCCCCAAACAGTACGAACACTTTCCCTTCTAATTCTGACTTAGTTATTTTTTCCTCTTTGGAAGAGCCAAGAAGCAGATATTCCGATTCATTAAACCTCCTACATGTGTCTTAAATCTCATTTTCAAGATAAAATCCAAAAGACTACACACAAGACCAGAGCGCACATTCACTGAAATGCACTTTCCTGCCACTCCTTTCTCCAGCTTCCCAGGAGTTTTCGTTCCCCATCCTGGAGATTTCTGGGATCAATTATTTCTCCAGGCCGTATCTATTTGTTGGCTAAGGCTGCCATAACAAAGTGTCACAGAGTGGGCGGCATAAACAACGGAAATTCATTTTCTCACAAATTCTGGAGGCCAGCAGTGTGAGATCAAGGTGTCGGCAGGGTTGGTTTCATTCTTAGCCTCTCTCCTTGGTGTGTAGACGGCATCTCCTCCCTGTGTCCTCACATGCTCGTCCCTCTGTGCATGTCTGTGTCCTCATTTCCTCTTCTCATAAGGACACCAGTCAGATTGGATTAGGGCCCACTCTAAGGACCTCATTTTTAATTTAGTCACCTTTTAAAGGCCTTATCTCCAAATATAGTCATATTCTGAGGTACTGGGAGTTGGAACTTCCACATACAAATTTTAGGGGACACAATTCAGCCCCCAATGCCACACAGTTGACATTTTCAGATTGAAGAATTATCCTTATAACGTTATTACGAGAATTCCTAGAATCCTTTTACTATACGTAAATATAAACCTGAAAAGGTACAAGGCTTTTTTTCCTTTTTAAACCAACCACGAGTCATTGATGGAACTCTCACTGCCCCATCTACACTAGGGGCTCCAGGGCACAGCAGGAGAAAGAGTGGTCATCCAGCCAGGGATGGGATTCGCCAGGCGACTTGGGGAGAGTGGCTCTGCCTTGGGGCCCTGGTTTCCGTATCTGGGAAGCGGGGCGATGGTGACACTGGGGACAGGGGCCACCGTGTGGATTAGTTGGGGAGGTACATGAAGCCCCTGGTTTCCCGCCAGACAGGAGCACAGCAAATGCTGTTTACTTTCCCAACTTAGAACCTTTGAATTTTTCCCTACGTTTTGATTTTACAATATGTACTCTTTATAAACAAACAAGAGTGCAGAAAGGAACAGAGAGTACAGGAAGGGTCCCAGACCCACCCACACCCCCTGAGGCAAGGGCGACCATCAGCTTTCTGTGGATGCACATGGTTGCACGTACGAGCAGCAGATCCCGGAAGAGCTCTCTTCCTCATGGGAACACGGCTAGACGACATGTCACAGCCTCCCTTGCATCGACAGGGACTACATTTTGGCCAGTGGGATATGAGTGAGCGTACATGTGTCTCCTCCCTTCCCAGCCCATCAAACCCTCCCATGGAGGTCGTAACCTCTGATCAGGTGTCCTCTGTGCTCTGGAGGGCGAGGTTCGGGGGACCCAGAGGAGGGAGGAGCCACAAGGTGGAAGGAGCCTGGGCCTGCCGTGGGGACCTTCACCCACTCAGCAACTACATTAACTCTTCATGTCAGTGAGAAGTAAACTTCAGTGTGCCGAGCCACCGAGATCTGGGGCTTCGTCACAGCAGTTAACCCACCTGACCAAGACCCTAGATGATTTCACAGCACATTCTGTTCTGCAACCTCCTTGTCTTTATTTAACACATATTCATATCTTTCCACACTGGCAGTACAGTTTATGCCACTTATAACAAATAATGGCTTCAGGATACGTGTGTCAACCACAGGTAACAGATGATCACCTCACAGTGGCTGAAACACAAGGATTTCACCTCGCATGTTAAGACAGAGAACCATCCCAGAGTAGATTCAGTGATTCAGACGTGTGACCAAGGACCCAGACTTTCTCGTCCTTCCAACAGCCCTTCTCAGCTCGTCGGCTTTTGTCCTCGGGTCCATTCCCTCTTTTTTAGACTCCATGTCCCCTTTTTTCTTTTTTTAATCTACTCCCTCATTTTCCTGGAGTATATCTTCAAGTCACATCTTAAGAGAAGTGAAATAAAGAGTAACTTTGCATGTGGGAAAATGTCTGTACTGCACCTTCACACGTGATCGCTAGTTCAGCTGTGAATAGAATTCCATCCGAATGTTGGACCATGGCCATATTCTCGGGAGCAATCGCTGATAAGAGGCCAGATGTCAGTTCATTTTTCACTTCTTTGTAAATGACTTTTTTCCCTTTCTGAAAGTTTTTAGGATTTTTTTTTCTTAGGTGTTAGGTAATTTTATGATAACTTGCCTTACTGTGAATCTTTTTGAATTCACCCTGCCTGGTACTTGCAGGAGGCTCTTCCAGAGTGCAGGCCTGGCTTTCCCTGGGGTGCCCAGAGACCCCTCTGCGTCACTGTTTTGCTCCCCTCCTCCCTCCCATTCCTTCTGCTTTTGTCTCTGACTCTTGGCCTCCTGGAGACCGTCTCCTTTGTCCCTTATCTATCTGCTTATAGTTCCCATCTCTTTGTCTTTGTACTCCATGTTCCTGGAGAATTACCAACTCTGTTTCTCTCCTCCATTGTTTTTCTGGGGGATGCAATCATATTTTAGACTCTAACTGGTTGTCTGACCGCTCCCTTTTCAAAGCATGCTGGTTTTTTATTTTATGGATGTAATATCCTCTCAGATATCTCTGAGTATGTTAACTGGAGTATTTTTAGAGTACTTTTCACTTCATTTGCTGTTTCCTCTGGTCTTGGTTCTTTTCAGTGCATTTATCGTCGTCTCTCTCCTTCATGCTGCTGGCTTTCCTCATGGGCCTGGTGATCCCTTGCTGTCTGTCTATTCATAGAATAAACTTGAAGATGAGGAGCCAGAGTTGGTCCTCTGCTGTTGGATGGTAGGATTGCTTTTCTGCTCAGTCTCCCCCAGGGAGTAACTCTGACTTGGGCTTTGCGTGGGGCAGAGAGAAATGCGGCAGCTACAGCATTCTCTTTAGAGTGAAGGGGCTTGGACCCCCAGTGTCAGAATGAAAAAAGTTTCATTCTTGGGTCCAACCCAGCTCTGGCTGTCCCTGTGGGGTTGATGGCTTCAGTGACAAGCCATCAGGTTGGATCTGCAGGTTGCCACCTCTACCTGTGCTCCGATCCCATGGGTGAGGAGGGCGGGGGTCTGCCGGGTAGGCTTCCTCCACGACTTCTGTTTTCAGCCTGGCTCCTTCCCCCAGCCTGCCCACGCCTGCTGTCTCTGGGACCCCGGCACCCCGAATTCCAGTGGGCGGAATCTTGGCTGCAGCCTGCTGCCAGGATCCGGACTCCAGCCTCCTCCTGCTTTGTAGGTCAGCACTCGCCCCTCTGCTTTCTGTCTCCTGGACTTTATTAAAATCTCTTAGTCACTGTTGTGAGGATTAAAATGCAATTATGCGTGCAAAGCACATCTTACAGTACCTGGCACATAAGAAGGGCTGGATAAATGTTAGCAATTATTATCACAGGTGGTTAAATGATTTTCCCAAGATTGTAAGACCTCTCCCTTCAAAGAGGCCACGGTTCAGACAGACAAAGACACGGGCACCACCAATAAGTCTCCCCAACTCCCCAAGCACCCGGCTATGTGCTCGTTGGCTTGGTCTTTCCTTACAGCCTCTCAGGAAAGTAGGGAATACAGGTCTCACCTTCCCGTCCTGCTGCTGGGACCCGGAGACTGGACCTTGCTTCCAGGGCAGGGTCAAAGGAAAGGCCCACCATGCCTGCCACATCATCCCAGGGAGAGAAAGACTATTTCAGTTTAGGAGGCTCCTAGACGGGTTCCTGGAGGCAGTGAGATTTAGGAAGGATGGGCGTCAGACAGGCGAGGGTGTGGGGCCCGGGCACGACATGGAAGGCCTCTCAGCTGAAGGTGTCTTCTGCTTGTCTCAAAGACGGGGGCCCACCTGCATTCAGAGGGCTGGGCAGAGTCCAAGGGGTCCCATGATCTCTGCATCATGGTGCTCATGACCTTGTGGACTGTCCCCTGAGTGTGGGCAAAACATGGTTTCTTCTAAATGATACAGTGTAGCCGAAGTGATGGGATGTCTCTCCTGTGATTGTGTTACACAGCATAAGACGGTCTTGCTAGCCCCTCCCTGGCTTGATGAAGTAAGCAACCAAGTGAGGAAAGCCCACATGGCAAGGAACTGTCAGTATCTTCTAGAAATGGCAAGTGGCCTTTAGGACCTGGGGGTGGCCTCCAGCCCACAGCCAGCAAGAAGCCAGTGTCATATAACCGTAAGAGAATGACCTCTGCCAACATCCTGAGCGAGCGTGGAAGTGGAGTCTTCCCCGGTAGAGTTTTCTGATAAGAACACAGCCCGGTCAACACCTGGACTACAGCCTGTGAGATCCTGAGGGCCTGGCTGAGCTGTGCCCGGACTCCTTCCTGACCCCAGAAACCATGTGATAATACCTGTGTGTTCTTTCAAGCTGCTAAATTTGTGGTCATTTGTTACACAGTAGTAGATAATTAACACACTATGCATCTTTCAATGTGTCGGACACTCCTTCACATGGGGGCATTGCCCCACACAGAACACTGCAGTGCCTCACTGAGAGACCCTGGCCCTGGAAGAACAGCATGTGACTAGAGGGGTGGAATACTGGGCGATAATGCAGGCACCCGCCTCGCAGCTGGGCTGCTTCCACTGCAGTGGCTCAGAAATCTCTGCAGGCTGACCTGCTGGCCTGCTGTCCCACGGGAGATTGTCGAGCCCAGCTGGCAGTGGCCCAGGCAGAAGGCTGAGGGAGAGAAGATGGCACCCACTCGCTCTGCCCTTCAGAACAGCTCTTTTCTGCCCTGCTTGAGCAGCTATATGGAAAGACACTATCAGGGGACTGTGCTCCCAGGAGGACCCTATTTTCCACCCAGGTGGAAAGGGCCCGAGGGCCACTGGAGCTGATGTAGCTGAGCTCGGAGATAAATGACTTTGTTCCGCTGCGTCAGTCTCATGGCTCACACAGCAGGCTCGGGTTCCCATGATCACTCAGCCCAACCCCGGCTGGAGTAACTGTGAAGGCTGACATTTGTGGAGGTTCTCGCTGTGTGCTCGTCGCTGAAAACTACACGTATCGTGAACCCGTCTGCCTTTCACAATAGCCTTATGAAGTGGGAACTCTTAGCGACCACATTGTACTGATGGAAAAGCAAAAGCACGGAAAAGCTTAATAAGTTGCTCAAGGTCACACAGCTAAGAAATAGGGGTGCCAGGACTGGAACCCCGGCTCCAGGGCCGGGATGCTCAGCCCCTGCACTGTGCTGCCTCTCACAGGCTGGGAGTCACCCAGACCCGGATCCACACTGGCCACTTTGAGTGAGTTCTTGACCACATTGAGCCTCAGCCTCCTAGTCCAAATAATGGGTACTGTACTAACAATACCTACCTCACTTGGTGGTTATGAAAACAAAAATGGTGACTGGTAGGCATTCAGTAAACGTGAAGCCTGTCTCACAGCACCCCCTCTGGTGGAGGTGTAGCAGGATGACTCTCCCGAGTGCTCCCAGGACACATGCTCGTGTTCACAGGGATGGCAGACGGCTGCCTCCCGCAGGGGGATCTTTAAGCATACAAGTAAAGACGAAGAGCTAGCAAGAGTTATGCAGATGTGGTTTGATGCCCAATGGCTCTGTGACCTTGGGAAAGTCACTTGAACTCTGGCCTTCCATTGATTCATCCCTAAAATGGAAATTCTACAATCTACTGCATGTGGTTGCTAGGATCATGCATACAAGACTGTTTCTGGGGCACTCAGAGCAGGGTCCGGCCCCAGGGACGGCCATTCTCAGGGGCAGCTGCAGCTCTCTTAAACCTCCATGTCCTGAGTGGGGGCAGGCGTGGGCCTCCAGTGGCCCCGAGTGGCCCTACCATTGACTTCTCATTCTCTAAAGGGAGTTGTCTGGGCAATTCTCGCCCGCATATTTTCCTGTGCTCCTCTCACGTTTCAGGCCAACACTAGAATTTGTAAGGAAGACAGATCACTGACACATCATCCTATGACCTCTGTCCAGAAGGAGCTCATTGTGTAAGGGGGAAGGGCTGGGAAGGAAGGGAGCCAGCACTCAGTGTGCACCTACTACGTGTCGGGAAGTCGCCAGCATTCTGACCCATGACAACTTTCTTTGTCCTCACTGCCACACGTCGATGTGTGTAAAATTAGCTGAGTTTTGTAGAAGAAGAAATTGAAGTTCAGTGAACTTAAGGAATTTGTCCAAGGTTGCACAGACAAAGGACTGTCTCCCCATAGACTGCGTCCTTGTGACCATAAATCAGGGAGAAATGATAAGTATCAATGCTATTTAAATAGACAAGTCACTTCCTATGAGGCTTTTATCTTTATTGGTCAAATGCCTAGAGTCAAACCTTCTTCTCAGAGCTCTTGTGAAAATTCGATGATCCTTCAAATGTGAGTGTGCCTGGCATGCTTAAGGGCACACAGTAGGTACCTAGTAAATGTGTGTGAATCATAATCTTAATGAGGGCAGATTTAAAATTTTTTAAGACTGTTAAAGAGGAAGATAATAATTTTAACTAAGAAACAGGGATCAGGAATTGATAGAAACTCTGAAATAGGCCTTACAGGGGATCAGGATTTGGGCAGGCACTGTAGGCACGAAAGCACAGTGTGTTGTAGAATAAGAGGTTCTCTGAGCCAGAGAGGGTGGAGAAGATGGAGGATGCAGCCTAGAGAGGACACCTTGAGCATCGTGCTAAGACAGTTCACAGGTGGAGGAAACCAAAAAGGGATGTTGAGCCCAGGATGGTGTTGGGATTGCTTTCTGGGTGGGTTTACACACTTACACTGGAACTGCCTTATTTCCAGTGTTTTATAACTCAGGCAATTTCTAGTGATCACACTTGATGTACTAAACCTCATCTTGAACCACACACTTTTATAACAGCCAGTACCCCAGGATAGAAATAGACCCTTCTCAGGTACCAGCTTTCAATCTGGTTGATCCCAACAGAACAATAGCTGGTGTGGGCATGGCATCTGGAAAGCTCACACCCAAGTCTGACCAGCACTAACTGGTCCACCTACCACAGGTGCGTCTCACTAATAAGTGCCCAGAGTGATGATCATTCCAGTCTTCAGAGGACGAAATGAAAGATCGATGACGAACAGCCAGACTACCCTTTCCACATCCAGTCATGAGAGAATGATAAAATAAATTTAAAAATTTAAAAATAAACCAGGAAACAGCACAAATAAATGAAACAACTCTTTATAGATAGTGAGCCTTGGGCAGTGTAGGACTGTGACCCCAGAGGGAAGGGAGACAGAGAAAGTGACGCCTGTCATCGTGCAGGATCTCTGCCTGGAGACAGCACCTGGACCAACACTGGAAGCACAAGGAGGGCAAGCAGAGCTCAGAGACTTGGTTAAAGTGAGTGGACAGAGGTCAGAGTCCCGGAAGGCCAAAGTAGCTGGCATTTGTAGGACAGAGTTACAGAGAAAAAGGAGGTATACAGGCAAACAATTCTAGAAACAGCATGGGGTCCTGTAGAGTCTGGCTGAATACCAACATGCATATGTGTCGGGCAAGGAGGTATAAACGAAGCAATGCCCAGAGTTCACGGAGCTCGGAGCTACCTCCTGCCATAATGGAGAGACTTCACTGAACGCACAGAACATTTAGTACAGTGCCCAGAAACATCTGTGGGGGCTAAATTAACTCTAAATTAAAGGCGATTCTAGACCCATCCCAAAAGAGCCCCAAAACAAGAACTGAAAGGACCAGAATAATCCACAGGTAGACAACCGGCTGCCAAGAAAGCCTAAAACTCTTTAAAGGAATAGAACAAAATCCAGCACTCGAGAACATAAAAGTCACAGTGCTGTGATTCAATTTTTTTTGAAGTTCAAAGAAATAGGAAATTTTGATCCATATCCAGAAGAAAAATCAGTTCAGTGAAATAGGCCTAGAAATAACAGAGATAATGGAATTATCAGGCAGGATATTAAAAGTTATTCTAAAACATGATTTATATGCTCAAGGATATAAAGTAAAACATGGAAATAATGAGGAAAGAAATGGAGGGTATAAAAAGAATGGAATGGAACCTCTAGAGATGAACAGTACAATCAATATCTGCAACAATAATGTCACCAGATGGAACTAATAACAGATTAGACACCAAAAAAAAAATAATAAACTTGAAGGCATAGCAATATATTTGATCTTGAGTGAAACAGAGACTACAAGGACTAAATAAACAAACAAAGCCTCAGTTGCTTGCGGGATAATATCAAATGGTCCAACGTCTGGTAATTGCAGTCCTAAAACATGGAGTCTGGTGAGGGGGAAGACAGAAAACATGTTTGAAGAAATAATGGCAATTTTTTTTCCAAATTTTATTTCAAAAAATTCTTACAAATCCAAGAATCTTATTAAACCCCAAGCAGAATAAACACACACACACCACCACTGTCCCCACAACCACCACCATCACCAAGACACAAGATAAAAGGAAAATCCAAAAACCAACTAGAGAAGAAGACACAATGTAAAAAGGAGCAAAGATAAGAAGATCACCAACTTCTTGTCATAGTTTATGCAAGCTAGAGGACAGTAGAATGATATCTTTCAAGTGCTGAAAAAGCTCTCCTGTCAATCTAGAATTCTATATGCAGTGAAAATATCCTTCACAAAGTCAACATAAAACTCTTTAGACAAACAAAAGCTGGGAAAACACATTGCCAGCAGAACAGCACTATTAAAACTGCTAAAGTAAATTCTTCAGGTAGAAGGAAATGATGCCAGATGGAAACTTCAGTCTGCACAGACTTGGGGAGTGCTGGAAATTGTAAATTTGGGTAAAAAAAACAAAGTCTTTCTTCTAATTTTTAATTTTATTTAAAAGATAATTCACTATTTAATGTGAAAGTAGCAACAATGCAACATGGGGTCATAAAATATGTAGAAGGAAGATGTATGATAATCACTCAAAGGACAGGATGGGGAAATAAAATTTGTAAGGTTTTTACATTACATGTGAACTGGTATAATATTATTTGAAGGTAGATGGTGATAAATTAAACACATATATTGTAAATTCCAGCCCAGACACAGGAAGAAAAAACAAAGAGGCAGAGAGAGCTAATAAGCCAATAGTAGAGATAAAATGGAATCCTAAAAAATACCCAGTATAAAAGAAAGCAGGAAAAGAGGAAAAAGGAACAAAGAACAGATGGAACAAACATAAAACAAATAGCAAGAGAAGAGATTTAAATCCAACTGTGGATAATTACATTAAACGTAAAGGATATAAACACTCAAATTAAAAGACGGAAATTATCAAACTGGATGAAAAAGCAAGATTTGACTACCTGTTACTTACAAGAAACAAACTTTAAATATAAAGGCACATATAATTTAAAAGTGGAAATATCTGTGCCTTCCAAACTCTAATCTAAAGAAAGCTGGAGTGGCCATATTAATATCAGAAAGGGAGACCTCAGAAAAAAGATGTAACCTCAGAGAAAAAGATGACATATCACAATAACATAGGGCTAGATTCATCAAGAAGACATACTAATCCTAAATATGTATGCACCAAGTAACAGTGCTAAACTTTAAGAAAATATTGGTAGATCAAATTGCAACCCAGGAAAAGAATAATATACCATGACTGATTGGGGTTTATTTCAAGGATCTAAGGTCAAGTTAATATACAAAGAGATTAATGCATGAAAATCAATTAATTTACCATATCATAAGATTGAAAGAGAAAAATATGATTTTCTTAGTAGATGCAGAAAAAGTGATGAGATTTAACAGCAATTCATGATAAAAAGTCTCAACAGACTAGATGTAGAAATAAAATTCCTTAACTTGATGAGGGTACGTATGAAAAATCTACAGCTAACATCATCTCCTAAGATTGGCAATGGATGCCCACTCTATCATTTCTATTCAATATTGTACTGGCAGTCCTAGCCAGTGTAAGAAGGCAAGACACAGGAATGAAAGCATACAGATGGGGAGAAGGAAATAAAACTGTCTTTATTTGGAAATGGCATGATTGTGAGCAGAGAAAAATCCAAAAGAATTCACTAACCATCTTCTAGAAATAGTGACTTTAGCAAAATCACAGAATACAAGACCACTAAATCAATCATATTTCTACATACTAGCAATAAACAATCAGAAATTGAAATTTTAAAAAGTAGTGTCCTTAAAATATCATTAAAACCGTCAAATATGTAGGGATAAACTTAACGAAATACGTTTAAGACAAATACGGAAAATAACTACACATTACTGAGGGAACTAAAGGAGACCTAAATAAATGGAGAGATACACAATTAAGGTACACAGTGTTTAAGAAATGGAAGACTCAATATTGTTAAGTCATCAATTATCCCAAAGTTGATCTATAAATTCATCACGATCTCAATCAAAAATCCCTTTTTTACAGAAGTCATCATGCTGATCAAAAATGTATATGGAAATTTAGTGAATTGAGACTACTCAAAACAATTTTGAAAAGGAAGAATAAAGTTGGAGGCATACACCACCCTAATTTGGAATCTAAACTAATCAAGAGAGTGTGGTATTGATATAACAATAGATATTTGGATTAAACAGAATGGAGAATCTAAAAATAGACCCATATATGTATATTCGATTGATTTTTTTTTACAAAGATGCTGAGGTAATTCAGTGGAAGAAAGAATAGTCTTTCAACAAATGGTGTTGAAACAATTGGATATACACATGGAAAAGAAATGAACCTTGACCCCAGGCCATTAACATAAATTTACTTGAAATGGATCATAAACGGAAATGTAAAAGCTAAAGCTACAAAACTTCTGGACAAAATCATCCTATAAAATATCTACTGTCTTGGGATAAGCAAGGATTTCTTAAGTAAGGTTTTTTAAATAAGCAGAAACTTTAAAAGAAAATATTAATAAACTGGACTTCACCAAAACTAAAACCTTCTGCTCTTTGAAAGACGTGTTAAGAAAATAAAATGGCAAGATACAGAATAGGAGAAAACTATTTTTCTCCTATTTACAGTACATATTTCTGACACAGGTCTTGTAACCAGGATATATAAAGCTTTTTTAGCTCAATAAGAAGATAAGAAACCCAACACAAATGAGCAAAAGATTTGAACAGACACCTTGTGAAACAGGACATACAAATGGCCAACAAACAAGAAAAGATGCTCAACATCACTAGACATGAGGAAAGTGCAAATTAGACTACAACAGGAGATGGCTATACACCCACCAGAATGGTTACATTTAAGGACACTGAGGCTATGAAGTGTGGCTGGGGATGTGGAGCAAGTAGGGCTCCTACGTCACTGATGGGAATGGACTATGCTACAGCAATTTGGAAAACAGTTTGACGATTTCTTAACAGTTAAACATACACTTATCAAACAATCTGGAAATTTCACTCCTAGATATTCACTAAAAATAAATGAATACATATGTCCTCATGAAAGCTCATGCCCTAATGTTCCTGGCAGCTTTATTCCTAACAGCGCAAAACTGGAAACAACCCAAATATCCATCAAGATATGAATGGAACACAAGCAACCAAAGATGATAATCACTAAGTCAAACTTCATCAAAATTTTTTTTTTTTTTTTTTTGCGAGGAAGACCAGCCCTGAGCTAACATCCAATGCCAATCCTCCTCTCTTTTGCTGAGGAAGGCTGGCCCTGGGCTAACATCCGTGCCTGTCATCCCTTACTTTATATAGGTTGCCGCCACAGCACTGCTTCGGTGCGTCGGTGCTCGCCGGGGATCCAAACCGGCGAACCCCGGACCGAGGCAGCGGAGCGTGAGCACTTAACCGCTTGCACCACTGGGCCAGCCCCAAACTTCATCAAAATTTTAAACTTTTGTGCTTCAAAGGACACTGTCAAGAATGTGAAAAAACCCACAGAATGTGAGAACATTTTTTCAAATCATGTGTCTGATAGGGTCTAGCACCCAGAATACATAAAGAGCCCTTACAGCTCAATGATAAAAAGGCAAATAATCCAATTTAAAAAGTTAGCTACCATTTGACTCAATGATTCTAATTCTACGTGCACACTCAAGAGAACTGAAAAAATATGTTCATGCAAAAACTTATGCCCAAATATTCATAGCATCATTATTCATAAAGGCCAAAAAATGGAAGAGCCCAATGTCCATCAACGGGTGGATAGATGCAAAATGTGATCTGTCCATAGGATGGAATATTACTCAGCCATAAAAAGAAGTACTAACACACACTACAGCATGGATGGACTTCAAAAACACTACGATAAGTGAAATAAGCCAAACACAAACGACGGCATATTGTATGATGTCATGTGTGTAGAATCTCCAGAGCAGTCCAATCCTCAGAGAAAGAAAGTGGATTAGTGATTTCCAGGGCTGGGGGACAGAGCAATGGGGGATGACCTCTAATGGACACAGGGCTTCTTTAGGGAATAATGAAAATCTTTCTAAACTTAGACAGTGGTGCTGGTTGTACAATTCTGAAAATATACTAAAAACCACTGAATTATACATTTTAGGAGTGAATTTTGTAGTATGTGAATTCTATCTCAATAAAGCTGTTATTAAAATGAAAAAAGCATGAACGGGTAAACAAATTATAGTATATTCATACTATGGAAATATTACTTAACAATAAAGGTGAATAAACTACTGAAATGTATAAGTACAGAATGAATCTCAAAAACATGCTGAGCTTAAGAATCCAGACACAAAGAGTGCACACTTTACAATTCCGTTTATGTGAGTCTCTACAAACAAGTCTAATATACAGTGACAGAAAGCAGGGCGGCTGGGTCTAGGGTGGGGGGATTGATGGGAATAGGGCACAAGTGAACTTTCTGGGCTGATGGAAACGTTCTTTATTCTGATTGTGGTGGCGGCTACACAGGTGTATACATCTGTCAAAATTGATCCAAACGTACATGTAAAATGGGTGCATTTTGTTGTATGTAATCTATACCTCCATAGAGTTGACTTGAAAAAGTACAAAACGTCCTCAAACGTGAATCAATATACGCAATTTACTGACAATTAGTCTAAGAAGCATGTAAATGTGTATTTAAAATATTAAATACAGATACTGTTACCTGACACATACCCAGGTTCTCTACCTGCCACACAAGAGGGGCCAAATAAAACTAGAACACCAGGCTATGGCAAGGAAAGAGTTTTTATTTCGGGTGACGTCAGCCGGGAGACGAGAGCTCTCAAATTTGTCCCATCTCCCCGAAAGTTGGGAGGCAAGGGGTTTTAAAGGTTGTGAGGAATGTGGCTGCTTGTAGGGAGGGGGAGCCTGTGGCCTTGCTGGTCAGCGCTTTCCCACAGGCCTGCATTTGGCCCTGTGACGCTGCCGGCAGGGAGGAGGAGGGCGAGATAAGGGAATCCACAGGAGAGTGTCCTCCAACCGTCTCTGTCTCTGTCTGTGTCTCCGTGGTGGGTGGTGGATTCCGGCGCTGGGAAGCCGAGGAGTTGAGGTCTGAGAAGCTTTGCCTTCTTAATATCAGTTTCCCTGTAACAAACCTCAAGAACTGGGAATCAGCCAAATCTTCAGTGTGAGCCCAGCTTGAGGCCACCCCAGCTTTTAACAATTAGTAATTTCTGCCTGCCTTGTGAAGTGCAGGGATACAAAAAAAAAACAATAGTTACATACGAATGTAACTTAGAGAAGCAAGGAAAGAGGATGAGCGCTTTTGGTTTTAACCCCATATATTCTGGGTTTAATGGAGGGGAGCTGATATCAGGGCTGGTATCAATATTTCTCTGTGCGGTTTTTGTTTGCAATCCGAGTCCACTCACAGGGAAATCGTAACGGGCCCTCGGTCCCCACTCTGTGCTGGGCGCCAGGATAACGAGGTAATAAGACAGCCCTGATGTCACCACGTTTACATTCTCGTCGTGGAGCCAGATAGACAAACAATATTTACATGAACAGCCGTGCAGCTGCTGAGGAGAGTCTGCGGAGTTAGAGAAGCGGCGTTGCTGCATCATGTGATATGCGGAGTCGCCATGTGTACCGCAGGGGCAGGCGGCCTCAGGCAGGAATTCTCGGAAGACAGGACGTTTGCATGGTGACTGGAGGAGGAATCGGGTCAGCTGCGGAAGAGGGTGGGGAGAGGATCCGGCAGAGGATCCGGCAGAGGGTTGTAAGGCACGCTCCGCCCGGGTAATGTCTTCATGTCTTCCTCCCTGTCCGTGTGTTAGTCAGGAAAGGCTGGACGATGCTGCCGTGACAGACAAACCTCCACATCTAAGCGGTTCACACACAGATGCTGCCTCACGTTGGTCGTGGACTGGGGCGGGCGAATGGTTCTTCGCAGCAGCTGCCCCTTCAGCTGCAGCTCCTTCCGTCACGTAACTCTGCCATCGGGGGCTCGTGGCTTCCCCTCACTCTGGGCTGAATCATCGGGAGAGACATTTGTAGTCAGGCCCGGGAGCGGCTTACATCACTTCTGCCCACGTTCCACTGGCTGGCCTCTGTCACATGGGTCCCGACCTCACCGCAGGGAGGATGGGGAATGTAGTCTCCCATGTGCCCAAGCAGAGGAACGGGGCGGTGAACACAGCACTGACTCCGCCCAGCCGTGTGTCAGGGGTCACTGGGCAAATTCTGACCCTCTTCGTCTCACCCGTGGTGGTCCCGTTGCTGAGTGTCTTCCTAAATTCATTTCAACAAGAGACCCCTGTCCCAGCCACTCTCCCTGCCTTCCCACATGGCTGGCCACGAGGGTTAATTTTAAAGAAGATAATGAGATGATGCATGTGCTTTCTGACATGCAGGCTTTGTAATCTGCAGTCTCAGACCATACAGCCCATCAGGTAGTGCTCAGCATGACAGGTGGCAATTGCAGGGGACATGGGATTGGAAAGGGCGCTTCTGACCCTGCTTCCGCTTCCCATTTCCCTGAGGACCTAAGGCAAACCACTGACCCTTCCTGAGACTCAAGTTCGTCCTATGGAGCAGCCAGGGCTCAAAGCGATGCCTAGCTCTCTTTCCATCCCCTACTCTCCTCTTCTGTTATACGGGGGAACCATTCTCCTGCCATCTTTATTGGACCTTGATGAGAACTGAATCAGATGATCGTGGGATGGCATTCTCACACTTCAAGGTCATTGCTCTGTTATTGTTACGATTGTTGTTGTTGTCACTATCACTGCTCTGCAGGCTGTCCTCCTGTAGGAAGGTCATGCCCTCCTCTGGCCCCAGCACAGCTCTTGAATTTTCCTTTGGCTCACTCAGCTTGAACAGACACTTCCCTCCCTTCCTTTTAATGAGGAAAATATAAGTTAATGAGCTTGCAAATGAGCACCGGGGCCATTTCTGGGGGTGAACACCAGCACAGTCTGTGTGAGCATGACGAAGATGGGTCTTTAATAGGGAAGATGGAAAGGAACTTGTGCCGTCCTGAGCACGCGGCTGTCACTGAGGCCATAAAGCTATAAACTGGGATTGTCTTTAGGATTGAACTTTTCCCCCTCTCCAGTGGCTATTAAATCTCTTCCAGGAAATTACTCTGAAGGAAAGTTGTTTGCTCGGCCTTCCTTTAGAGCAAGCTGACTCTGGGAGGCCGTTGTCTCTGTGAGGGCCTGTAAGAGGCGGCAGGGAAGCTGGGGGCAGGCCCCCTCCTTCCACTGTCCCCATTGTCACTTCTGGTGAGACACCTGACACTCCTGGGTCTCTAACCTCTTGTAGAACGGGGCTAATAGGAAAAGAAATGACATTTATTGAATTCTCTGTATGTGCTGAGCCCTCTTACATACACTATCTTATTTGATTATCAAAAATAATTCACAAAGCAGGCATTGTGCCATTTTGCAGGCATGAAAACCAAGATTCAAGGAATCTGTGTGACTGGGATTAGAAACCAGGCCAGGCTGAGATTCCGAGGTCACGATCATTATAATACACCCTACTGTCTCCCAAAGGCAGAAATGGTGCCCTGACGTGGGCCCAGGGCCCAGGGTATTTATCTGTCTGACGTGGCTCTGGCTCTGTGGCAGAAGAGCTTGTGAGGTGGAATTAGGGTTCGATCCAATTTAAGGAATGTTAGTGACACATCCCTAAGTGCTAAGGGAAACAAAGAGAGAGAGTGAGAGGCAGAAGTGGCCTTGAAGGGGCTCTTGATTTCCCTGGGAAGGTGTGGGACAGACATTCCTTGGTAAACAGCTACAGCACGTCAGGTAAGGCTGGGGCCGTAGAACGTGTTGTAGGGACTTGCCTTAAATGTGGTAGCTTGCACCCATGAGTCCACCTCGGCCGCAGGGAGCCCTATTAAAATAACAGGAGAGGGAGTGAAAGGGTGCAAAGAGGATGTTAGGGACAAAACAGCAAAGTGTCAGCACAGTCCCCAAGGTGGAAGAGAGACAGACAGGGTCACTGAATTAACCCGCTGGAGTCAGGCCAACTGAAGAATCTGCCAGTGGGGAGGGGAAAACCAACCGCTCCATTCCTGAGAACATAGAAGGCCTCAAGGATCGAGACCTCTAGACATCTCTAAGGGAGCAGCCAGAGTGTAGGTGGGGTGGAGAAAAAGGGAAATCGTTTCAGCCTTTATAAAATGGAGACAGACAGCTCTCTTTCCTCTCCTCACCCCTAAGCATCAGGCAACAACTCCTCCCCGTATCCAGCAGAAGACCTGACATATACTTTATGGAGCTGTTGCACTAGATGGGTTCTTGACTGGACACTGGAAAAGAAATGACGGCGAAGCGGCTTGCTGAAGACAGGAGGGTTAGCTGAAAAGATTTATATTAATCATTGTGACCTCAGCCCCCTTCTACACTCAGCTCTTCAATTTCTGGAAGGCTGGCTCATGCTTCCCAAGCAGACTAGAGTCATCTTCTCCAAGTACACTCACCAGCTGAAGAGGAAAGATCCACAGACTCTAACTGTCGAGGATTGTTGAATATAAAAAGCCATTGTGCCTCCTTGTCACCATACATTGGACCCCCTCCAGCCCAAGCACACAGAGTATCCAATTAACTTTTCGTGATCTACTTATAAAGATAAGCAGACTTCCATGGGTACTCAACCTTGAGGAGAACTTCTAACATGAAAGAGATTAATCAAAGCCAACCAAAAGGAATGAACCACAACAAACTAAATGAACCAGAGAGAACAATAAATGGAGAAAAAAAGTGACAAGAGAAACAACACTAAATTCATATCTCCAGCAAAATAATGGAAGGTATTACCTTCATTACAGTACTAGGATGCTATGAAATGAAAAATTCAGAACACAAAAAAAATTTCTTATTAATTAAAAATTAGATTATGAAAAATTTTTTAATTGAATAGAATATTTTGAAGATAAAGTTAAACGAATTTTCCAGAAAGTAAAACAAAATAACGAAGAGATAGAAATAAGGAAGAAAAGATAAGAAGGTTAATGAGCAACTCAGGAGGTCCAATGTCCAAGTAATGAATGTTCCAGAAAAAGACAACAGAAAATGGAGAGAAGAGAAAGTTATACAAAAAAACTTCAGGAAAATTGGCTTCCAATTAAATAAGTCCACATCATTGTGATATTTCAGACCATCAGAAATAAAGAGAAGACTCTGTGGACTTTCATGGAAAAAAAAGGTGGAGAACAGATGATCAAGCCTAATAATGGCATCAGTCTTCTCAAAAGCAGCACTAGAACCTAGAAGACCAAGAATTTCTGAATATTCCAAAGAAAAATGAATTTTAAACGAGAATTGTAGACCCAGCCAAAGTACAAATCATTTTGAAGAAGGAGTAAAGACTTTCTTCAAGGTCTCGAGTTCTTCTTCCCTGCACTCCTTCTCTGGAAGCTTCTGAAGAATATGTTCCCCCTGAACAAGACACAAACACGGAAAGAGGAAGTCATGGAACCCAGGTCACAGGGGGTCCTGTGGAGAAAGCAGGTGGAGGATTCCCCAGGGTGGTGGAGTAGGGGAGCTCAGAGAGCAGACCTTCCACAGGGAAGCAGGGGGTTAAGGATTAAGGAGGAATGGCTCCTAGAAAGCAAATAAGTTGACGGATTACCCAACATGGTTCAAACATACAGAAAGGAACTCTTTTATGCCTGAAAGTCTAGCTGAATTAGTATATGCACATAGGTAAATTAAATAATTGGGTAGTCATTCACTCCAGCATAAACAAAAATGCATAAGAATAGACGTACGACTCAGCCGTTGCACGATAACAATCTAAACCTTGAATGTCGGTGAACCATGCTGCAGGGATGGCGAGGGGAGGTGTGTGTGGAGGTGTATAAGTCAAGAGAGCTGCACCCTTACCTTCTATTGTTGGAAGTCAATAGACTTCACCAAAAACTGAAAAATGAAGAAATAGCAGTATAAGCATGTGATTTAGGAATATGGAGTTAAGTGCCAGAAAAAACAGGTATAAGTGAGGGGAGTGGTTTCTTTGGGGAAATGGAGATGGTTAAGAATTTTGAAGAAGGGTAATAAACCATCATCCTCTTCCTCAGTCAAATTCTGAATCAACTGAAGAATATGACAAAGGAACCAGCAGATGCAGAATAAATCAGCTTTATTACTAATAAAGGCTAAGTGGGCGGGGGTCATTTGGTGTGAGAGCTAAAACAGTTCTGCTAACTTCCTTCTCACTGACCTATCCCATCACTGCAGACTTTGGAACAATCTGTCAGAGGGTGAGTTTGAGTCCACAAAGCAAGACTCTTCCCAGATCACCCTCTCCCACTGATCCAAGAGGAGCAGGAAGGATATGAGACCACATCCTCCATACTCAAGACCTTTAATGGAGTGATTAAAACCATTCAACAGGATGGCCCAGTGGCTACTGCCAATCAGGTACCTCATTTCATCTTCTTGGGGTGGAATAAGGGCCAGAAACATTTGGGGAAGAATCTTTCTCCAGGAAACTAGAGAAGCAGGGAGCAGGTATCCCCCCCACCAAAAGCTGGGAGCAGGGAGGATTGGAGCAAGTGGCTTCTGTTCTCATTATACGCTTTGTAAAACTGTATACATGTATTATTTTGATGAGAATAAAACTAAATGCTGAAGATTGGTTTGGAGAAAAGCATTAAAAAAATGGAGTAAGTTTTCAGTTGGTTTAAGGGATGAGCAGGAGTTCATCAGACCAAGATGTAGGGACAAGGTATTCCCTTCTCTTTGAAGAGCCCATGTCAGGGCAGAGTTGTGAATGTGCATGGTCCGCTAGCCCTGGCAGCCTGGAAAGAACAGTGCGATTGGACTGTGTGGTTCCTGGGAAGGAGGGGAGAGACTCGACTTGAGATGGAGCTGGAGGGAGCTGGAATCAGGTCAGGAAGGACCACATCTGCAGGACAAGCTGAGGAACTTGGGTTCTATCTTCTCCATAATGTATGTATAGGTGGCGGAGGGTGGATATGGGGCATGGTCAGACCTGGATTTTAGAAATTGTATTCTTTCAGCATTACAGCGAGTTGGAGATCCACAGGTAGAAGGCAGGAATACAGGTGAGGAAGGTGTGGTAATTCTCCAGGTGAGAGAGGATAATTGTTCACAGCAGCAGCAGCAGCAGGCTCGTCAATGATCACAGCTGTTAGCAGAGTTCGATAACTGCAGAATTCAGTTGACCATTGTGAGCAGCATATGCTATAGGCAGCTTGGCGCCAAGGAGCGATTTCTCCTCATAGTGCTGGCAGTAACAGAAAATGGCTTCATAGCTGCTCAATACAGTCATGGCGTTCCCGGATGCAAGAAGACCCAGGTGCACTGGGCATGGCAGGTCACGGTGGGTGTGGCAGGGCATCAGCTGATTGTTCTTACTGGAAGCTTTGTTCCTTGGGTCAGACTGTTGCGGACCACATGGGAACATTTATTCCTGGGGAAAAGTTCTCTGGAGAGAGTGTGAAGGCTGGTCTGGGAATATCCAGAAAGGCTTTGAAAAGAAGGTAGCACTTCAACTCGATTTTGGAGGATGAGTTTGGAGTAACACTGGGCAAAGACAGAATGGAGTGTGTCAAGACAGGCATTGGAAAGTTAGTGCGAAAAAAGACAAGTAACAAGGTCCTTTGAATACAGAACACAGGGATAGCATGGGAATAGCTGGATACAAAGGGGTATGGGACAAATCACGAAGGTTCTTGAATGTCGGGATAAAGAGCTATGAGTTCATTCTTAGACAACAAGGAGTCATTGAGAGATTTGAAGCAGTGAAGGGAGATGGCCAGATTCGCATTTTCTAAGTTATTGCCCAGGAAGTAGTGTGGAGCATGAATTAGAGGTGAGAGCTCTGGGACAGGTGGAAACCCTCTGGGAGGCTTTCAGCAGTCCAGGTGAGTGACGATCCAGGCCTGAATTTGGTCAGTAGCCATGCCGTGAGAGACGAAGGTTGGCAGGAGAGAGAGAGAGACACGCATCAGGCAGAAATAGGACTTGATTGGGATAAAAGCTGGAGTGTAAGTGGGGGATTATTGGGGTATTTGGGACTGGGGAAGGTGGAGACAGACTGTGGCTTGCTCAAGGTCAAACCTAGAACTATTGCAAGACCTATTTTCGGAGTCTTTGCCAGCTGACTCCTGAATCAAGGGAGCTTTTCATTTCTCCATTGCTAGGCACAGTACCAAACTGTTTCATTGCGTCCCAGCAGCCCTGGAATGATTAGTGTTGGTTGGGTGCTGGAAGTCTTACTTCATTACTGTTTGACACCTTCAAAGGACAGAAACTCCAGCCCAGACAACAATCCAGGCTTATAAATTAATCAATTTAGTTCCATTCCAGCTGGAGAAGGTGTCTTTTCTCATCCTCACGTCTTCTCTCAAGTTGAAGTAAGAAGAAACACTCTCTCAGTCTGGAGGACATCACCAGCCAGAAGAAAATGAGCTATTTTCAAGGTTCCATGTGTCCCACCATGGTTCTGCAGACAGGCAAAACAAGGAGCTTCTCATGTTGTGTTATTCCTGGGACTTGAAAAAGGCACCAGTGACCGGGCATTCACATTAAAGAAATCCATTCCTCTAGGAAAAAACACAAAATACTGAGGGGAACACGCAAATGTGTGTTACTAAATTAATACATTAATAGGGATGGGGTCGTGAACTCATTGACTTGGAAGAGGAAGACAAAGGAAAGTATTTCTTGATCACCCACAATCAACCAGGCACAAGAGAATATGCTTTATATATAACATCTCATCTATAGCTGAGGTGAATATCAATGTCCTCATTTTACCCAAGAGGAAATTGAGATACAGAAAGTTTAAGTGACTTGCTCAATTTCAAAACTACTGATCTGCAAAGTTGGAATTCACCCCAGGCACGCTACTGGGATAGAAATCTCAGGAGAGGACGTGTCCTAAAGATACAGAATGCAGTGAAGCAAAGTCTCAGTGAGAGGAGGATGGAACAGGAAAGATTTCCAGAATCACAGATACGTTTCATATTGTAATCAGCATTCAGGAGCAGGTTGAGGGTTGGCTGTAGTTATGCAAAGGAATGGAAATTATAGACTCCAAGAATCTTAGTGCTTGAAAGGAATTGTGGTGGCCATCTAGTCCTTGCTCGGTGAAAATCTAAAGCCTCACCATAACACAGTCAAAGCCAAAGCTGGTGCCCCTCCCTCCTCCTTGTGTGCTGGCTCTTGTAGATTCTGGGCAGCAGCTGCAGCCATTGAAACAGTTCATTTCCTTCCTTTGTGAGAGCTGCAATGGAAGTAAAGAATGCGAAAGAGAGGGGGTGTTCTGACAAATGATTCACTGGGAAAGGCAAGTTCATAAATGGGTTGGAATTAGGATACAAGACGCTTGAAGCCCTCCTACTCCTGCATGGTTAATGTTGAAGTGCACCAAGTCCTTGGCTTTATACGCTTGGCTCTAACAACTGCATTTATGTGTTGTAAACCTACTCAGGAAGAGTGAGTTCAGAGCGACAGACGGTCATAATGCTTTCTCTAGTTAATGTGCTCGGAAATGGAGTATTCTTGCCATTTGGGCTCATCGCAAATACTTGAATGTGTGGGAAGAACACAATATGGAGGTCAGAACCGTGGACAGAGTCCCCGGGCCACCAAGCAGTTGGCTCTGGGTATGGATCCTGTGTCAAGACCTCAGACAGAGCCCCTAACGGTACACTTCCACGTCCACCCCAGGTGTGGAGCCTAAGGAATTGAGTCGTTAGTCTGGGCAATCTCCTGCTCCAATGGATGTGTGTGATGGTAGGAGTTTGGGGGGTGCGTATGGGAGGCGGGGCACGTTGTCTGGACTTTGCTTGTCTACTCTGAGGCTGAGGGAGGTTGGAGTGAATGATAGTCAAGCTCCAAAATATTATGCCCTACTCAAATGTCTATTTACCATTGCCTTTGTAGAGACCTCCATTTTCATAAAATGAAAACGACCATCTCTTACACCTATAAGGCCAATTACGATCGAAAACACTCTTCACACATCTTTTTTGTCATCAGACCCTAACAATGGCTCTGTGACATGGGTAGAATCAATATCGATTTTAGAGATGAGGAAACTGAGGCCCACATTCTTGTCTAAAGCCACTCCGGGAATCAGAGACAGGACCAGAATCAGAATTCCAGTCTTACACGCTATGCTTCTTCTCATGAAATGATGAGAAAACAGCAGTGGGGCTGGTAGAGAAGCTGGTTTAAGACATGACTGTCTTCTAAGCGTTCACAATGGGGAGTTTTGCATTAATAATAGAAAGCTGCTGCCAGAGGCATCTTTTTAAAACACAAATTTCATCGTGTCACTCTTCTTGTTTAAAGCCCTTTAAGGGCTCCCTGTGGCCTGCAGGATAAAGTCAAATGATCTTAGTAAGGTGTTCAAAGCCCTTCAAAGTCTGACCCCAGCCCACCTCTCTAGCTACAGCTCCTGACACTCCCTCTCAAGCAGCTTAGTTTCCAGTCCCAGGAAATTAGTTATTGTTCCACAAAAATCTCTTCTGTGGCTCTGGGTCTCTGCATGCAATGTCCTTTCTGCCTGGGGCTGATGAGGAGCGAACTCCGACTCACAACTGAAACTCACCACCAAAGTCACCTTCTCTTTGAAGCTCATGCCAGTTCTAGAGGCAAAGTTTCCTTTTCTGCTCTGTGCTTCCACACAGCTCTGTTCTTACTCCAATTATCACATCTATCACACGACACTCTAATTATTTGGGCGCGTTCCTTTCTTCCAAACTAAACTGTGAGCACCTCCAGGGCAGGGACTCCAGCTGATCCATCTCTGTTTACCCTGCCAGTGCTGAGACGCAAACGTTCACAGGGAATGTCTGAGAAACGAGAGCCTGGGACTGGGAAAACCAGTTTGCAAAGATAAAATTATGACTGAGGACACTGATCTTTAATGGGGCGCTTCTGGAATGCTTGGAGGGATCTGGAATCTGCGGGGCCAATAAAATAAGATCCAAATGCCTGTAAGAACCATTAGCTACTAGAATCATCTAACCCAATCTAGTGTTCTGGCCCTGCGGTTTGCAACGGGGGCTGTTGCCTCCTGTGGTGGAGCTGGTTACCCCGTCCTCTCCGCTGTTTCGGTCGGTAGGGATGAGGCTCACTGAGTGACTCATCCAACTGCCTTGTCTGGCCATGAACACAGCCCATGTTGGTGGTAAGTGTATGTCCTGGGTTATGGCTAAAATTCATCCAGTAATTCAACAAACCTTCACTGAACACTTGCTAAGATCTGAACTCTGTGCCAGATGCGGGCAATACTGAGATCAACCAACAAGCCACCACCTGTCCCTTCACAGAGAGCCCCCCAAGGCAGGGACTCTGGATACTCATGACTCACGTGAAAGAGGAGGGGCATGGTGGACACTTAGCACACAGAGGGGCTAGAGTCCAGTGTGAAGGGGTCAGGGGAAGCCCCAGGGGAAGGACAGTCAGGCTGCAGTGTGGGGAGTGACGCAGCCTGCACAGCCCTGTTCTATTCCAGGCTCTCCAGTCTTTGAGGGCTGCTGGGCTCCTTTTCGACTCACCCTCATAACCTAACCAGAAAGGGAGCCAGTGTAAGCCGCCTTCACTTATTTTGAGGAGATTCTAAAGAGAAGACTTGGCTGGGGGTTGGGAGCAAAGAAAGGGGGAATCTGAGTTTCCACCGGCTTGTTAAAGCAGCCCCCACTGCCTCTGGGGCCCAGTGCTGATTCCCATCACTTTAGGAATGTCACGCCTTAGCGCCTCCATCACAGCTAGACTTTGCTGCTAATGGGTATGTAATTCGGGGAATAATGCAAAATCTGTTAACAATTAGGGCTCTGGGTGTGCCACCAGCGGAAGGGGGAGCTGCCACTGGGCGCTATGTTGCCCTGCTGGTCTGCAACACTTCTGCCCCAAAGACTGTAATCACCACCAGCATTTGTAGGGTTGGGTGGATTGTCCCATTGAGCACGTGTAGGGTTGAACTCTTCCGAATGTCCTTCCTGTGCCGCTTTCCCAGATCCGATCCTCGTGAAATCTTCTGAGGCAGGTAGGCCAAACACCGTCATTTCCATTTTCACAGATAATGAAATGAATAGTTGAGGCTCGGAAGGATAAGGCAACTGCCCAGAATGAGGGGTCTGGACAAGTTTGATTCTCCCCTGGCTGACAGTTCAAGTCGCTGTTCTCTGATTCGAGGTGTCACTCTGAGGGGAGACCTGACCTTCTCCTGAGGACACTCGCGCACCTTCGTGGAAGTGCTCACGTCCTGGCTCTTCAGGATCCTGGCCTCTGTGCTGAGGGCAGGGCTCTGCCTCGTGATGGCTTCTGCTCACCCAGCACAGCTTGGAGCACACAGGGCCTCCGTGAGGATGTGCAGATGACGAGCTCTGAGGCGTGGGAGACCCAGATCCCAGTTCCAGAGCCCCCTGACCAGCGGGTGGCCCTGAGTGCAGCCTCCCGCTGTGCCTCAGTTGCTCCATCCACAAAATAGGACACGGATTAGGGGACTCCAGGAAGTGCCCGCCGTGTTAGACGGCTCGTAGTCCTGCTGCCCCACTTATCGCTGGGTAATCTCAGCAGGTCACTGCACAGCCCTGAGCCACAGCTGCCTCCATCTGACTGACAGAGAGAAGGAAAGGACCCCACTGGGTGATGACGATCGTCACCTGAAAAAACGCATACAAACTGCTTAACACAGAGCCTGACACTCCTCATCTGATAAATCTGAGCCTGCAACAACCACGCAAGGAAGGCACATCGCCATCACCGCCTATTGTAGAGAAGTCCCATGATCTCATGATTTCTCCTTGCCACTCTCGTTCACCTACCACGCGCTGGCCCTCGGGGACGTGGAGACGAGTGAGTCTCCCGCCCGCCACGCGTCTACTACAGGAAGTGAGCAGCATCCCCAGCAACCTCGTCGCTCCCCGACTTGGCTCCCCCAGCAGAGCGAGTGGCCTGCAGAGATTGGGGGGAAACAGCAGGGATGAAGGAGGAAGAACAGGGAGGGGGATACGAGGCCATACCAGTTTTGCAGAAGATGAGGATTCAAGTGGAATGCAGTACGAATTTAACACCCGAAATGACTGATGTATTTTCCACGGCGTTTTATTACTCAGCCTCAGATGGAGCACAATTTGCAAATTTCACGTGGCAGCTATTAAACGTCTTCTCCTGCGTAAGTAAATGAAAGGGGTTTACTAATTCCAGCAGACACTTCATGGCTGGGTAATGCGAGTGAGCGCCTAAACGCAGGCGGACACGTTGAAGCTGCTCAAGACGCCACCAGCGCTCAGATCCCGGCTAAACTGATGTAATCCCTCACGCGTGTTCAGAGCCCCAGCAGACTTGACACATGTTGATACAGTGGTGGGGCCAGTGATTTTTGGGAGAAGAGTCCAGTTAAGTGTTGATGCTCCTAGCTTCTGCCCAGGAGGACGGTCCAGGCGGGAGGGACCGGGGCGGCAGCTTTATTGGACGGTTAGTTTGCCACTGATGACAGCGAGTGAGTTCCCAGGTGAGGATTCTTGCCTCCACCTGATGACGGAGGAATCGGAGCCCTAAGAAGGGAAAGGGCTTGGCCCAGGTCTTGGGGCGAGGGCAGGAGAGGAAGAGAGCCCTCTTGACTCTATGGAGGGCAGGAGGACAAGGGCGCTGAGTCAGTGACCCCTGCCAATAGACCCTGGGGAAGTGGCAAGAGTGTCAACCTGGCGCCCAGGGTGGGTGCCTGAGGCCCAGCTCCACGCCGACTGGCCCGTCAGAGCCCCTCTGGACCTGGTCTGCGAGTCTGTAAAATGAGGGCCCTGGGCCCGGTGAAGGAAGAGGGGGAGGCAGGAGCGAAGGAGCCTTGTGGTTGTCCTGCTCTCCAGGCAGAATCTTCTGACGCTCTGGGAGCCACACGGGAGAGGTGATACGGGTTGGCCCACGCTCTCTTTGCTTCCTTAACTTTGATGAGCTTCAATTCAGTCAAATTCAAATCCATTCTGTGACTTCACCGATATTTACTTAGCATCTGCTCTGCGCCAGGCTCCGAGGACACCTCAGGGAACTGGACAGGCCCTGTTCTCCTGGTCAGCAGGGGACAGCTGTGCTGTGGGTGATGCAGAAAGAGGACCTACCTGTACCCCATTAAGCTCCATCTTGTGCCAGTTCTTGTGATGCACATCACAGTTTCCTCTCAAGTTTAACTGCCTTAAACATAGCGCTGACAAGGCCCTTCCCCTCCCTTTGCTTCCAGAACAACTATACCACGTTCAATGCCTCGTTCCAGGGTCACCTCCACTGAAGACCCTGTGCCCGCCTCCTCCTCCCACCCTAGAGTGAGTCATCCTCTCACCCAGCCCCACAACACAGCTCACAGACAGTCCGTGGAGCACCACAGGCACCCTTTCCATTCACCTGTGAGCACTTTGCACGGAGCAAGGACACAGCTTGTTCATCATCACTGAATCCCAGGCCTAGAGTACTTCCTGGCCTCAGTAAGTGTTTGTTGAATGAATATTTTTTTTCTTATTGAGATCTGACAGAAGAAGGGACTAAGAAAACAAATCAATACCCACCCAGTGTCTGGCGCCTGTAGTTACAGCAAACAGTAGGCACAGCCCAGCTCCTGGCCAGATTCACGTAAATCCTCACACTGAGGCTCCTTTACTTCAGCTGCACCCAGTACAGCATGCCAGGCTTTCAACAACAATTACAAGTCTGCCAGAAGGCAAGAAAACACAGTGTCTGAATAGACAAAGCAATCATGAGACTCACACTCAGGCGGGACACAGATGTGAGAAATATCAGGCGGGGAATTTAAAATAACTATAATTAGTACGTTAAGGGATCTAATGGAAAAGTAGACAACGTGCGAGACAGTTGGGCAATGTAAGCAGAGAGAAGGAAACTCTAAGAAAGAATCAAAAGGAAAGGCTAGAAGTCTGAAACATGTAACAGAAATGAAGAACGTCCTCGGTAAGCTCATCAGTAGACTGGACACAGCCAAGGAAAGAATCGGTGAGCTTGAAGATAAGTCGATAGAAACTTTCCAAACTGAAATCAAAGAGAAAAATAATTTTAAAAAATGAAAAATTAACAAAAACAGAAGAGAACACCCCAGAACTGTGGGACAACATCGAAAGACGTAACATACTGTAATTGGAATACCCGAAAGAGGAGACAGCGCAGAGGAGAAGAAAGTTGAAGCAATAATGACCGGGAATTTTCCCAAATTAATGGCAGACACAAAACTGCAGACCCCAGAAGCTCACAGAACACCAGGCAAGACGGACAGCCACTTGCAACGGGTGGAGTGTCTGCAGAGACCGGGGCACTGGTAGATGCGGACGCCCAGCATCAGTGCCAAACTCTCCCATGTCTGCATACCTCACAGCCACAACTCACAGGATATTTGGGCTGACCCCGGACTCCATATAGTGGGCCCGTGACTGGGGCACCCTGCTGGTGACTCCGCCCACTAGAGGAATGTCTCAGCGCCTGTGCCATCTTGGGGGTGCCTGGCGGCAGCAACAGAAACTCTGCTGGTGGAGAGTGTGGTCTGCATGGTATGGCTGACTCATGCACCAAAGTAGTTTATTGTGCAGATTTTTGGCAGCTCAAGAATCACCATGAAGGCCAAGAAAGAGGCAGAAATAAAGGAGGCTGTGTGGCCAGAACCGGTCCAAATCACCCCACCATACCAGCACAGGAGGACCCTGCTGCCACTGCCTGTCTCAGCCAGACATCCCACCGGGCACTCAGCTCACCCTGGAGCCCACATGATGTGGCCACACCAGGGAAGAGATCTCTCCTACTCCTGCCCCAGGGGCATCTGAGGCTATCTGCTGTGTCCCATTGTCCAGGTGAGCAGGGAAAGGCAGTGTTTGGGTTTTATTAGCTTTATTATTGGAAAGCAGTGTCTGAGCCCTACCAGAATGTAGGAGGGTGGTCCACATGCTGGGCAGCCCACCATGACGTCATCCCTGCAGAACTCCATAGAGAGAAAGGAGGCCCATTCATGCTTCACCCCCAGATTACATGTAAAGCAGCTATGGACCCAGTAAAACTGATAACCCACATGAAATGGGATTATGAAATGAAAAAAAACTCTCGGATCCAAAGTTAAAATCCAAAGGAAGCACCACTCCCTTGCCAACGTCGTTGGAGGAACACCATGCATTTCACAGCAGCCTGTGAAATGTGTATCATTTCATGTTTGATTCCGTGTATCAAACATGTTTGCTGTAGACTGAATTTTGTGTCCCCTCAAATTCATATGTTGAATTTCTGACCACTAATGTGACGGTGTTAGGAGGTGGGGCCTTTGGGAGGTGATTAGGTCTTGAGGGTGGAGCCCTCAGGAGTGAGATTAGCACCCTCATAAAAGAGGCCCCAGAGAGCTCCCTTCCCATTCTGCTGCGGAGGACGCATGAGAAGACGGCTGTCCATGAACCGGGAAGCGGGCGCTCACCAGACGCCGAATGTCCCAGTGCCTTAATTTTGGCCTTCCAGCCTCCAGAGCTGGGAGAAGCGTTTCTGTCATTTACAAGCCCCCAGGTCTAGGTGTCCTGTCATAGCAGCCCGAATGCAGAGAACACGTTTAACCTTCATTTGATCTTTACAATCCCCCTGGGAAGAAGTTACTCACACATCTCCACGTTACAGATGAGGGTGTGAGGTTCAGGGAGCTTGAAGTGGCTGGCCGAACACCACCCAGATGGGTTGCTCAGAGCTGTGGCTGGGTCTTTGTTCTGTTTTTATTTTCCTTTGCCCTTAAAATGCCAACGTTCTGGAGCAATCAGGCTGGGCAGGGTGGGAATTACTGCAGATACCGGGTCTCTGTTCCTCTGAGGTGCACTTCCCTGTCTTATTGAACTTTGTGGGCTATAACATTTTGCCCCGAAAGAGCTCTCTGTCAAACGCCACCCAGACTCATGCATTATTTACCAGTTAATATCCCAGAAGTGATGTACACAAACCAACCCCACCCCCGCACCTCAGAGGCGCCAAGAGCACCGCCGAGAGCACCCCACTTGTACTACACGGTCGGGGTCAACCTCTCCCCCAGGATCCACCATCTGCACTGACTGGTAACTTTTTTAGCCAAAATCAAGTGTAACCGGCAGGAGAAGACTCAGTTTGTCACCTGCTTGTCCAGTTAATGTGGAGATGGACAAAGGATCCTTGTTACTTATGTATTAAATCCAAACACTCCCCGCCCCCCTCAGAGCCTTCTCTCCCCTGAGTCTATCCATCCTCCCTGGTACCTGCTCTCCACGTCTGGGAAGGACGATCTGATTTGCTCGCTGTTCTGTCATATGCTCAGACCATTCTGCATCTTGATCACTGTTCCTTCTGCCATCTCTTTTCTTGTCACCTATAGCTAGAGTCATCCCTAAACAGCTCACACCTCGCTGTGCCTGCTCTTTATTGGGTCACCACTCCCACTGCAGGAAGACCGGGACGGAGTTCAGGAGCCTGATCTGCTCTCAGCGGGGGGACTCGAGGGCACTGAGTGGGCGGTATTGACCAGCGCAGGTCCAGAGTCGGGGAGGGTGGAGAGAGCAGATACCTAGAATGCTGGCCTAGGAGAGAAGTGTCACCATTGTGGAAATATGGGGCCTATTTTACATGAAATACATTAAATATTGACTAAGTCTGTGGGACGTCCTCTTGAGGACATGCTGTGGCTGGAGGACGTGCCCTAGAGAGAGGTCTCGGTGAAAGACAGGTGAGAACGAACCATGTCTGCACAGAATTCCTGAGACCAGAAGGGATGAGGACTCCAGAATAGAACTTACAGAGGGGAAGAGAAGAACAATGAAATGACCGCATCCTCCCAACATGTGGACGACCTGACCGTAAGTAGGACACCACACAGGAGCCGGAAGAACTCCCCTGGATGACCAGCTCTTAAAGTCACTGGAAGCCACTTTTCTCATTTTCAAAATGGAGATAATAATGCCCGCCTTGCACCCCAGTAAAGCTATTATGGACACATACTCCGATAAAGGGTGGGGAAATGCATCTGCAGAGCTCTGGGAAGCTGGGTGGCATTATTCACAAAGACGTTTCCATATGCTTCACTTAAAGACTCAATTCCCCTTACAGCGTTTACGGGTTGAATCAATTTACAGGAATACATTTTGTACCTGATTTCAGGAGAGACCACCATCGTCTCTGGCCTTCTGGCTGGTCGTCCCTGTCACTTTTCTAAAGCTACTTCCTCCAGGCCAGCTCGGCTCTCTGCCTCCCTCAGACCCCCACCCCCCCACCCCCTGCTGCACTGTTCTCTCATCACTGACGCACTCCCCTCCCTTGTCCTCCGGGAACTTTCTTCCTTCTTCCGTCTCCATAAAGCTTCACCTCCATTGCCTGCCTTTCACACTGATGATATTTCGAGGCTCTGGCCCCAGGGCGCTGCTTCCCTCCAGAATTTCATCCACGCCCGCACGGTCACCTCCGCCTCTGTCCAGGGAGAGCCAGTCCTGCGAGTCCAGTCCCGACCTTACTTTGTGCTCCCATCTTTCTCTCGAACGTGTAATGACATGCAGATGTTATAACTAATGCTCAGAATCACTAAAATAGTGTTCATTGCATTTTCTTCCAAACTCACTTTGCCTCAGATCTCGCTGAGAAAGGTGCCAACTGGATTCCAGCAACCAGTCTCGAATCACCTCTGCCTTCTGCTCCCACTGAGAGTGTAAGACGCCTCCTTCCCTCAGCCAGCAGGGACGGGGTGCCAGATCCCCGTCTGTCACTGTGCCAGGCTCTGGGGACAGAGAGCTGGAGACGCAGTCCTCGGCCCAGAACAAAGCTCCCCACAGGCGTGCTGGGTTCCCTGGGTGCTGAGATCTCCATGCCCCATGGGGGATAACTGACTCCAGCGAGAGCAGCCTCATGTGTTTACCTCAAAGTGCTGGACAGACCACCGTCATTTCCTCGTGTGTCACGTCGTGAAAAGTGCTGGGAAGAGCTGCCCTAAAGGAGCCTGGTTTCTCCTAGAAGAGGAAGATGTGGACCCGAAAGTCTCAACTCCGTGCTGCCTTGTCTCTAGCCGGTTACATCTGCCCGGACGGGCTCCACCAGTTCACTCCAAACTTCTTCTGGAGCCTGATTGTGCTGCCCACTTGCCGTCTTCCGTGGCCCACTGTGTCCCCAGGATGGTGGGCTGGAAAGAAGTCTGGGAACGATATCCAGAGAGTCACCGTCCCAGCCCTGCCCTTGGGCTGGGACACGTCAACTCCCAACTCAAGGTCGGCTCCAAATGCCCCCCATCTCTCCCTGCCTTTCCAGCATCCTCCTGTCTACCCCCCGCAGTGCCCCAGCCACCTGGGTGTGGCAGGGACTGCTCTCTCAAGAGCCCTGGGCTTTCCTGCACGGCCTCTGCTCGCGCAGTTCCACCTGGGGACCCCCGCCTCCCTCATTCCAGCCCCCAAAGTACTGTTAGTCTTTCAGCAGACACCCCAGAAAGCTGAGGGTTTTTACGCAGATGGCACCTTGAGTGGCTTCCCATGATTTCCCAGAATTCCTGAGGTGAGGTGTGTCTTATGCACCCTGTCTTGTCACAAAGTGTTTGAGATATTGTCACGGGGATGATCATGGTGAAGAAGATGACAGTGTCATGGTGGAGATGAGGCTGGAGATGGCGGTGCTGGTGGGGGTGGGGGTAGAGGTGCTGGTGCTGGTGGTGGTGGGGATAGGGGTGATGGTGGTGGTGCTGGTGATGGTGGGGTGGTGGTGGGGATGGTGGTGATGGTGGTGGTGCTGGGGGTGGTGGGGTGGTGGTGGGGATGGTGGTGATGGTGGTGGTGCTGGGGGTGATGGGGGTGGTGATGGTGGTGGGGTGGGGATGGTGGTGATGGTGGTGGTGCTGGGGGTGGTGGGGAGGTGGTGGGGATGGTGGTGATGGGGGTGGTGGTGGGGGTGGGAGGGAGTGCTGGTGGTGATGGGGGTGGTGGTGGGGTTGGTGGTGGGGGTGGTGCTGGTGGTGATGGGGGTGGGGATGGGGTGGGGGTGGGGATAATGGTGATGGTGGTGGTGCTGGGGGTGGTGGGGTGGTGGTGGTGCTGGTGGTGATGGGGGTGGTGGTGGGGTTGGTGGTGGGCGGGGGTGCTGGTGGTGATGGGGGTGGTGATGGTGGTGGTGCTGGGGTGGTGGGGTGGTGGTGGGGATGGTGGTGATGGGGGTGGTGGTGGTGCTGGTGGTGATGGGGGTGGTGCTGGGGGTGGTGGTGGGGGTGGTGATGGGGGTGGTGGGGGGTGGGGGTGGTGCTGGTGGTGATGGGGGGGAGGGGGGTGGCGATGGTGAAAAGCAGCAGCTGCTGTGTTCGTAGTTCCAGGCCCTGCCCGCCCTTCTGGAAAGCCCATATGCTAACGTTCTGAGAGCCCTCCTGAAGGAGCGAGAGCACATCGGGGGATTAATAGCCACAAATAAGCTAAACTCTCCTCCTCAAACGGCATCTAATCGTCTCATTAGGAAAGGACCGAAATGGAGAGCTCACTGATTGTAAAGAGATTTCCCATCCTCTCCTCTCCTCCCCACACTTCCTCCCAATGTGCACACACTCACACGCACATGCACACACACGCATGCACACACACGCACATTCTGCCTTCCATCCCCTATAACCACAGGCAAAGGATACTGACTTGTTGGAAATCACTGAGCACTTAAGGCGATGCTCCAGGAATCACAGGAATTAGACAGGGGCCCAGCTGGGGCTGAACGGGGACGGATTCTCCAGGGGCTGCTTCACATCTGGATGCTTGCTGAGGTCTCTCTGCTTTTTGAAGCTGGAGAAGGGACTAAGGAGCGGTGATTTCTTTCTTGGATCAGATGAGCAATCTCAAGGGGACCTGGGGACCCCACGGCGTGCCCTGCAGGAGGCCCATGGGTGCTGAGACAGTGCAGCTGCACACCTCGGCCAGACTCCCCAGGGAAGCGGGCACAGAGCATGCAGGCTTCTCCATGCTGGTCGGGCTCTCTGTGGAACCCTAGTCCCCATCCCTCTGCACATGATCTCCCCTCCCCGCCAGAACAGGGCCTGCCCAGGGAGCCCGTTTCCTGAGGGAGAGCCGGCCTTGCCTCTGCTGGCTTCTGGGCCATCATTTGGTACCACACTTCCTTCCTGGTCTATCAGAGGACCTCCTTCCAGCGAGAGGAGGCCCCAGGTCTGTCATATGACTCCAGGTGAATTCCAAGGGTCTGTGAGTCCACGGGGGAAGATGTCAAAAGAAGGATCCTCAGGGCAGAAGGATCCAGAATCTTGTCTCCACCTTCTCCTCCTGGTCCAGGGGCTCTGGGGGCTGAGCAGCAGCTCTGAAATTATCTGGGGTCACCGAGAGCTTGGAGGATCCGCTGAGGTCTACGGGCCCTCTGCAGGAAAACGTACAGACACACGTGGACACCCAGAACTGTGCTTATGAGTTTCAAGACTTTCAGGGTTCACAGCCCCCCCGCCAAGATCAAAGCCATGGGACCATGTGAAAAACCTCTGCCCCAGCGTGTGCCACTGACAGTAAAAAATAAATGACTGAGAAGATAAAATTAGATGTCTACCTCATCGCAAACACAAAAATAAATTCCAGATGGATTGAAGACCTAAATGTGAAATGCAAAACTGTAAAGTTTTAAAAAAGCCACAAGAGAATGTTTTTGCTGCATCTTGGTGGGACAATACAATAAACTCAAAAATCAGAAGAGTCTAAATAACCCCATAGAAAAATGGACCAAGGACAGGGGCAGGCGGCTCCCAGGCAGGGGACCGGGCGGCCGACGGGGGCACGAGGAGGTGCCCCTGCGCTCCGGCAGTCAGGGCAAAGCCCAGCAAGGCCATAGTGATGTACGTCTCCCAGCATCAATCCACAGACGCTGAGGACTCTGATAACGCCAAACGGTGGCAAGAACGTGGAGACTCGGGAACTCCTGCACATCACTAGTGGGTAGGGAAACTGCTAGGACCACTTTGGAGAGCAATTTGGCAGTGCCCGCTCGTGCTCTTCCCTGAACGACCCAGCAGTGCCACCTGGGTGACTGCAGACAGATGCCCTTGCACACCTTCACAAGGCTGTTCACGGGGCGTGGTTTATAACAGCAAAATCTCAACCAAAAATGGCCTCTGATTGGGAAATGAGTAAACACCCATAGTTCATACAATGAAATACTGAACCATAGCTAAGATGAGCAGACTAGATCTACGTGTATCAGCACGGATAAACCTCCGAGACATAATACTGAGCGAAAAAGAAAAAAACAAGTAACAAAAGGACACAGGCAGGCTCATCCTTGTGTGTAATTTCTTAAATGCACAAAATAATACTCTATCTTGTTGGTGGACACACACTGACTTCGGGACAGCATTTACCTGTGACGGGAGAGGAAGCTGTTGCCTCAGCAAGCATTTGTGAGGTGGTCTTTCCTTTGTCATTTTTAAGAGCAGCTGAGAGCAGATATGGAGAACTGCTAACATCTGTTTACTTCGGCTGCAGCTCAGATAAGCAGCAATTATGTTACAGTTTGTACTTTTATACATAGTGGAAATGTTTCACACTTTGTTATTTTTAAAAACACTGTTTCACATTTTTTTTTAATTTTAAAAAACAATAAATGCCTGCTGAAGTAGCGGGACTGCACTATGCTTGCTGCCACACACCCCTGCGTGGGGTGGGACCCAGCTCACAGAGCAGGGGCTGGGCCAGGTCTGGGGGTTCCACCAGGGAGTAAATGGCCCCAGTCAGAGGAGGTGGTCCCACTGGGAGGCCCAACAAGTGCACGCAGGCTTCTCCCTGCTGGGAAGGGCTCCTTAGGACCCCTAGCTCCCCACTCCTGTTCACTCGATCTCCCCTCACCCCTGCACAGGGCTGGCCCAGGAAGCCCATTTCCTGAGAGAGAGCTGGCCTTGCCTCGTGCTGGCTTCTCTGGGGCCAACATCCGATACCCCACCTCCTTCCTGACCTATCAGAGGCAGCCAGACCCATCCAGCCCCCGGCATCACAGACCCAGTCCCAGTGTGGGCCTGGAGCCAGAACAGAAGCAGAAAAGGGGACCAGGGCCGTTTGCCCAACCCAATCCTGCCAAATCCACCTCCCAGGGTGTGGACCCCCTCCTCTGCCCTTGTTTTTGAGGGAATTTCTGTGATCAGATAGTGATGAGCGTCCTGAGGGAAATAAAGAGGGTGCTGTGGGTGGACAGGGTCTCTCTGAGGACCTGACATTTGAGCAAAGAACTAAAGAAGAGAAAGATCCAAGAATTGGGAAAAATTATTTTTTTCAGGGAGAAAGAACAAAAATTTCCAAGGCTCTCAATCAGGAAAGTTTGGTGAGCTCAAGGACCAAGAGGGAGGCCAGTGCAGCCAGAGCGTAATCAGGGTAGGAGCAGTTGGGGATAAAATGGAAGAGGATACAGACTGAGCCCTGATCCCAATCACTGACTGAGCCCTAATCCTTCGTACACTGAGCCCCGATCCCAGTTCACAGACTGAGCCCTGATCACACCCTGAGCCATGACCTTAGTGTCACATGGAGCCCTGACCCAGATTTTACCCTGAGCCCTGATCCTTCACACACTGAACCCTGACCCTGGTCATAGACTGATCCCTGATCCTCATAACAAACCAAACTCTGCTTCCTGGTCATAGAGTTAGAATTGATCTCTGGTCAGACTGGCCTCTGATCCCTAGCCATAGGCTGAGCCTTGATCCCTGGCCATAGAATGAGCCCCTGTCTCTGGTCACAGATTTATTCCCAATCACTGGTCACGGGCTGAGCCCTGAGTCCTGGTCAAATTCTGAACCCTCCTTGTTCCCGGCTACAAAATGCTGCTTTGGGGGGAAAGATGAGAAAGATGACAGTGGCTGGCTCTGCAGTGGGCAATCCCCCCACCCCTGCCGTGACCACCCCAGCAGTGGCAGCGCCTGGCCTATCCAGCCAGCTCCCCTCTGAGTGGGTACCTGGATCACGGAGGACATGTCAGGGCATGTAGCACAAGGCAGCTGCGCCTGCGTGCCTCTGCAAAGCCACCGTGTGGTCCATGATGCGATGCTAATTGCTCTCAGTGGTGCTTGGTGCTTTGTTAAAAAATTTTTAATGTTGATTTTATTGAAAAACAGAAATAGCACAACATATGTTCTGACCATCTTCAGTGTTAGCTGGCGCTGCGCTTGGGTCCACTTCACAGGCCTCCTTCCGGACCTGCAGGAGTGCTGACGAGACGGCGAATTACAGAGTCTCCTGCCTCCCAACATGCTCCCGAGGGGCGCCCGCCGGCTGGGACGGGCACACTGCAGGCAGTCCGTCCTGCAGGGGAGGACTTCAGGCACGTCCATCTCCTGTGTTTGCAGGGGACATGCCGGCTCAGGGCAGAAGTGGTCCCCCGGGAGCCTTCGCCTAGAGCCTCAGCACCTACAGTTTGTGCACCTGGGAGTCCAGGTGCCGGCCGGTCAGGTGATGGGGTGACAGTGACTGCCTCGCCATGCTGTTGACACTGCCAGTGTCAGTGATGATGTGGACGGGGACAGGGAAGTGGGGTGTGGCCACACTTGGGGCTGTGATATGTGTCAAATAAAGTCGCCTGGCCTCAGCGTCAGACAAACACCCACGGTGGACAGCCAGGGCAAGATTGGCCTGAAACAACCCAGAAAACCAGCAGGGTGGGGTGTTGGAGCTGCCCTTTCTCTCCTTGTCGCCGGCTGTCAGAGCCTACAGGGATGCTTACTACTGCCCGCTCAGCCCAGGCAGAGTCTGCGGCCAAGTTCTCTGTGTCTGCTAGCCTGAGCCCCCACACACAGGGCTCATCCTCGTGGCCGGGTGACGAGGAGTGGCGACCAGTAGATTTGTGGTTGTGCCACATCCCTCCTATCTCCTTCCCTTACCATCAGACTATGGAAGGGCCATCTAGAATCATGGGGTGCAAAGGGACCAGGGTTCCCGTCTCTCTCTCTCTCTCTCTGTGTCTGTCTCTCTGCATCTCTCTGTTTCTCTCTCTCTCTGAGTCTGCCCCTCTGTGTATGTCTATCTATTTATCTGTCTATCCATCTGTCTATCTATCTACCTACCTACCTATATCCATCTATCTGCCTGTCTGTCTGTCTCTTTCTCTCTCCACCTGTCTTTCTTTCTTTCCAGACACTGTGAGCACCTCCTCCGTGCCTCGTGCTGTTCCAGGCAGGGGGGCCGGCAGCAGATGAGAGAGAAGGAAGATGTGCCTGGCCTCATAGACCTTACCCTCTAAGGGAGGAAGACAGAGCAATGAATGAGGGAGAGAATTCCACGGGAGGTGAGTGCTAAGAAGGGCACACTTCAGCCCAAGGGGGTGCAGACTCTGCAGGGGGGGGCACAGCCTCTCTGGGTGGCATTATTTGAGCCAGGCCAGAGGGCAGTGAAGGAGGGAGGGAGGTGGGAGCAGCATGGACTGGTGAGCGGGCGGATCACAGAGAGCCTTCCAGAGACTCTGGAAGCTCCTGGAGGGGGCAGGTGACTTCCTGGGCAGGTTGAACTGTGTGCTCTTGGAAGGCCACCCTGTCCATTGTATGTACGGGGGACTTCAGGGACAATAAGTGAAGCAGGTTTGACTTCCAGTGCCCTGCTGCTGAGCTGCGTGACCCGGGACAAGTGACCCGACTTGATGCCCCAAGCTCCCTGCACAACAGGGTTTCCAGCAGCACAGGCGTGTGGGGAAGCTGGTGGGGCCAGGGCCTGCAAACTGCTGCATGGCTGGCACTCCCGATACGTGAGCTGCCTTTACCCAGCCCCTGCGGCCCCCTAAGTCCTTGACACCTGACCTCTGACCCCACCACCCCGTGACCTCTCCAGGCACCAGTGCTGGGACCTTGCTCGGGCTCCGCCCTGCGTCCCTGGAAGCGGTGGCCTGCTGCAGCCCCTTCCCTCGTCCCTGCTCCTCCCGCGCCCTCCTCTCTGCTTCTGCTCCCCGCACACTCAGAGCCCTGTCCGCCGGGCTCCCTCCCCGTCCTCCTTCCCTGCAGCCTGCAGTCTCCGTGCTCTCCAGGCCTTCACACCGGAAGCATTTGCAGTAGCCAAGCGTCTTCTTGCTCCTTTCGCTTCCTCACTTCCTCCATCCTCTCTTCGCCCCTCGTCTGGACACAGCTCCAGCCTCCTGGCCGGCCCCCAGCACATCGGCCTGGCAGGTCCATCCTAGGCCAGCCCGGGGCCTGGCCCGACACCCGACCTCTGCTCAGGCCCTGAAGTGGCTCCCTGTTTAGTAGAATGAAGTTCCGGTTCCCGAGCATCTTTCAAGCCCACCTCCTGCTTCCCGCCCTGGTGTCCAGGCTTGTTGTTTGTCACCCTGATGATCGCATTAGTCTGCCAGCCAACAACTTGCTGTCCCGGGCCCTCCCTGCCCCGGTCCTCCCAGGGCTTCCCAGAGACACAGTGCTGGAACCGAGCTTGACCTTCTGACCATTGACTACCGACCATTGCAGCCCCACCTCGACTGCTGTGGAGAGCCTCGCTGCCGAGCCGCTGAGCCCTGTGTGAGGAGCCCAGCCCTCTCCATTCCCCGCCCACCTCACCTCCCCCAGGGCCTCTGCCCACCTCACCCTCCAATCTTCAGGCCTTTGAGTGCTAAGTGCTCCCTTATGAGCTCTCTGCTGCCCCGGGCCTTTGCACGTGCTGTTCTTCTGTTAGGAATGTCCCTCCCTTCCTTGTAATGCTGTTGGATTCCTACACCTTCCCCAAGAGCCCATTGAAACACTGCCTCCTCTGAGAAGCCTCACTCTGTCATCAGGGCTTGTACCATGTCCTGCTGGAGGACACTCTCCACTGGAAGTCACGGCCAGCTCTCCCTCCCTCCTCTACCTAAGGACAGGGAAGCAGTTAGATCCCCCTCTCCACCCCCCTCTGCCAACCACAGTGCCTGATGCATTGTCAGGCTCAGGAAACCTTTGGTAAATGATGATCAGCCAACTGAATGAATACACGGACGTGAGTGAGGCTAAGAGACCAGGCCTCTGTTTGCTGGGTGAAGAAGGCTGAGCAGAGTGACCCCAGGGCAGAAGCCACTGTCCCACAGTGGCCGTGTGCAGGCCTCCTAGGCCCTTCCCAGCCTAAAACTGACCTCATCCCAGGCCCACTGACCTCATGCAGGACACTTGACAGGTCAAGTGTCTGTCATAAACATGTGACCTCGAGGAGCCCAGAGACTTGCCTAACCGCAGTATTCTCTCCTACAAAATGGGAGCATTGTCGTCCAGCTGCCAGTGTCACGACGCTGATATTGACACTCAGACTCATGCCAACAGTCCTCGCCAGTGCACAGAAGCATGTGCTCCGGGTCCAGCCCGGCCACACTCTTCCCATGGGCATTATCTTATTTCAGTGCCTGGCCCAGGAATGCCGGATAAATTCTAAAAATGAAAGAAATCTCTTGATGACCTTCGTTGTGGACTCTGAAAATTGCGGGTGCCTGTGCCTCCTGCCTTTGTATCTGCGGCTGCTTGCAGCATTGGAGAGGTGCCCCAGCCGGAAGCCCTCAGCTCTGTGAGCTGTCTCCTCCTGCTTCCACACTGGAAGGTGCTAATTCTGACAGGCCCTGACAGCTGAACGAGGGAGCCAAGCCTGCAAGAACTGTAAATCTGCCAGGTGGCTGTGCGCGGCTCGCGCTCCCTGCATCACCCCTCTGTCAGAGCCCACCTTCCCGGGGCCAGATGCACAGACACAGCCATAAAGCACTGGCCCTGAGAGCCATTGGCAGAGCGATCCCCCATCACCAAAGGATCGCCTGGCATCTCAGCCCTGACACAGTGACCCTCGTGTGGGCACTTTTCTGGCACACCATGGGCCCCGGGGAATGTCGGCCTGGAAGGCGGAGGGACTGCCTTTGAAACACAGGATTCTATAGCCTCAGCCCGTGGCCAGCCCAGGGGATCTCTGCACTGAGTGGTCTTCAGAGCCAATGAATGAGCCCCTACCGAGTCACAGCCCAGGGCGAGAGTGAAATGCCCCATTTAATTGGAAACACCCGCTCATCCATCTCAGCCCAGCATACAACTCGGAGAGGGAATTAGAGAGCCTGGCACAGCTTAAGCAGTCACTTCTCGGAGCCCCGGCTCTCCATGTTCTCTGCTCCAGAGATGCGTCGTGCACCTGGTGAGGAGAAGAGGAGGGTCGGGAGCAGTGGGGTCTGACGGCCCCTCGGCATCAGGAGGGCTCTTTTGTTCAAGAAGGCAGCCCCCTGCGGGGTGGGGTCCCGCTGCACCAGGAGGACACCTGGAGGGGCGAGTCCCGTGCTCTGGATGTGCCCAGAGCCTCCCAAGCAGAAGGCAGCTTCCGGCCCCGGTGTCCTCGGAGACGCCGGGCTCAGGCTCAGCAGTCGTGCCCAGTCTCTCCATGTCCTGCGCTGGATGCGAGATAGAATTGAGGGCCGAAGGCTCCGTCCTTCTCAGGCCCATGTGTCAGAAAACGTAAGCCGGCTCCTCTGGCCCCAGACCCTCCCTGTTAGGATCAGGTACGTGGACCCCTCCCCTCTCTGTCGCATCCCTCTGAACATGCTCCACTCTGCCCTTTCACAGTGCGGTGCTCTGAGGACCGGCTGTGACCTTCCCGGCATGGATGGACCAGGCAAGGGCAGAGCCACGGCTTTGGTTATGAGATGTAGGATGCGCTGCTGCCGCGTGGCACCATGACCCCACGTGATGCTTGAAACTGATCACCCTCTCCCCAGCAGGCAACGTGGGACCAGTGGTGGAAGTCAGTGTCGTACACTCCAGAGTGCCCTCCGGTCAAAGCTGTCCACTGTGGAAAGAATGGTCCCGCAGGCGGAGCTCCTGGTCCCCAACCGAGGGCAGAGCGAGGTGACTGGCCACCTCCTGACGTGACAGATGGCCAACGTCTTCCAAGGGGTAAACGGTCTGGCTAGACAGCCTCTGCATCTCCTCACACCAGGGGCCTGAGGACCAGGCGGCTCCATGCCCAGGGGAGTCACACTGTCACCGTGATCCCAGAGAGGCTGCCCACCGTGCACCTGGCTCTTTCTTGCTTAGCCTCACGATGGAGGGGGGTAGAGAGAAGGCGAGGGGGAAGAGGAGGCACAGACTCGGGCTATGCTTTCTCTAGCCGGAAAATGGAGCCGCATGACAGAGAAAGGTCAGGGGGCAGCAGGTCCTCCTGCCTTTCCAAACCCATGGACACAGGCCCCTCCAGTCTTCCCATCCTTCAAGTCTGGAAAAGGATCCACCGAGGCTGGGACGCTGGGGGATGTCCGTTAGGGAAGAGGGGACACTGAGCAGTGTGGTGACCCCAGCAAGCTGGCTCTGGGCCAGCGTGTGTTTGGACAAGTGGGCGGGTCCTGTGGCTGGTGCCCAGCTCCGAGAGGGTGGTCAGCAGGACCGAGGACACAGAGCCAGCGATGGGTAGACATTCTCACTAGGCGCCACCAGGAGACGGGAGCCCCCTCGAGGTTACGAGGCCAGGGCCGAGTTGACAGAGGGAGGCTGAGGGCTGCGTGTTGGGGGAGCAAGGCCCGTGTTCAGTGAGGCCCGGGCCACTGGGCGGCAAGAGGTCATCATGCACCATCCCACTTTCCCTGTGCCAGGACTGAGGCTGGGTGCTTACTGCTCAAGACCAACTGGACATAGTCCTTGATGTCGGGGAGTTCACGCAACACTCCTGGAGTCCTTAAATCCCTCCTGTCTCAGGACTGGCCCAGGCCAGGTCAATAGGCCCCAGCTGGGAGGAAGAGGGACCATAGGGGCCAGAAGGCCTGGCCAGGCAGATGAGCTCCTGCAGTCCAGCGCCAGCTCCCCTCTCCCCACGAGTCCCTGGTGGAAAGGCCCCTCGCCACCCCTCTCAGGTCCCCAGTGCAGGCTCTGCGGTACGTGGATCCTGCCGGCAGAACGGACCACCCCCCTCGCCACCTGCACCCACCTGAGACACACGGACGTGTTCTGAGGACTGTGACATCTAGCACGGGAGTCTTTTTTTCCGGCTTATTGAGATACACTTGACATACAGCACTGTGTAAGTTTGGGGTGTACGGCATAACGACTTGACTTACATGTATTGTGAAACGATCACCATGATAAGTTCAGTTAACATCCATCATCTCATATAAAAACAACAACAAAAAAAGAAAAAGAAATGTTTTTCTCCTTATGATGAGAACTCTTAGGATCCACTCTCTTAACAGCTTTCCTGTATAGCACGCCTCAGTGTTAGCCGTAGTCACCGGGCTGACAGGACTTATTTATCTTACAGCTGGAAGTTTTTACCTTTGACCATCTTTATCCAGATCCCCCACCCCCACCCCTACCTCTGGTAACCACAAATCTGATCTCTTTTTCTATGAGTTTGGTTTTTCCTTTTTTTTATATTCCACATATAAGTGGGATCATACAGCATTTGACAGTGTTTGTCTTTCTCTGTCTGATGTATTTCACTTAGCACGATGTCCTCAACATCCATCCATGCTGTTGCAAATGGCAGGATTTATTTCTTTTTTATGGGTGAATAATATTCCAGTGTATATGTACTGCTTCTTTATCCATTCCTCTGTCGATGGACACTAAGGTTGTTTCCGTGTCTTGGCTATTGTGAATAATGCTGCACTGGAGTCTCTACTCTCATTATCCTGGCACAGTCCCTGGCCCAGAGATGATGCTAAATCAGTGCACGGATGAATGAATGCATACATGAATAGATAAGTGCATGCATGAATGAATGAATGAATGAGTGCATGCGTGGAAAGCACAGAGGTTCGGGTGCCAAGCCACTTCTCTTGCTCTGACACTTCCCATTTGAGTCCAAGCCTAGAGAATCATTTCTTCTACGCTTGGGGGAGCTGCCTGCTTTGTCTCTCCCCGCCCCCACGGCCCCAGCCCCCCTCTTACGGGGATAATGCGGAGGACTATCTCCATGAAGCCCCATCCGAGGGCACAGCTGGATGGGGAGGGGATGCTGTGGGGGGCGAGGCTGCTCCCCCAGCTGTCCCTCTGCCAAGGGCATGCCCATGGGGGTCGCTCAGCCAGTCTCGAGGACTGCCACCATGGGGGCTACGGGGGAGGTGTCCAGGAGGATTCAGGGGCCGACTGTGAGGGGGTGTGTCATGCGCATGTGCCGAGGGGAGGGCAGAGCCGAGCTGTCACTCGTCCGTTTTCCTGGGGGTTGGGACTCCTTACGGGTTTTTACACCTCGCTTTATTAACGCCTTTCTCTCCTCCAGATTCTAATCGCCTTCCAGAAAGCAGCTGCTATCAGCTTCTCCCCTGAGCCTGCAAATCCCGGATGCTCAGCAAAATTCCCCTCTGATTGCAGCAGCTGTGTGCCTGCCTTCAGAGCTCATCAAAGCCCCTCAAAGGGGAGATTAACAGCAGCATCCCATCAGCCATGGCATTGTCGCCATTCACCGCACCGGCCGTGCCTGGCCATCGGGCCTCGCGTAGACGCAGAATTAGAGACGGTGGGACTCAGAAGCACAGGCTTTCAGAAGCATGGAATCATCAAATCTTCCCCCCAAATCAGCTTAGGCTGTTAGAATTTTACGGATGCATCCTTTGAGAAGCTTAGATTCTTAGAAGTCACCTCAAATTTTACTCTGATTAAGTTTGTGGTAAAATAAATAAATCTAATCTCTGACACCGTCTTAGGAGCCTTGCATCTCAGTTATTAAAAGCCCAGAACTGCAACATCTGTGAGCTACAGAAGTCATGTAATCTGGGGGTCGGAGGGGGAGAATACGCTGCGGCCCCCCTTCTTGCTCAATGCCAAGCTGGTCTCGGTGAGCCGGGCGGGTCCCTGTGCCCCTGGGGCACACACTCGGGAACCCTGCAGCCCGCCCCCCCACTGTGGGCACAGGGCTCATTGTTGGTGGCATTGGTCTTGGGGTTCCAAATCTGCCCCCTTCTCGGGCCCCAGATCCAGAAGGTCTCAGAGTGCGGGAGGTGCTCTCCATCCACTATGATTAGGACCCCAGACCCACCGTGTTCTGCGCCTGCTCACACCCCAGGTGCCGGGCCCCACCTGAGGCCCCAGGAGACCCCAGGAGACCCCAGCCTGAGGCATTCGAATGCACTTCAGCCTGGAACCGTTTGTTCCAAGGAGACCCAGGACCACAAGTGAATCAGGCAGAGGTAGGCACGTCCCCCAGTGGGGACGGGAGTCTAGAGGCTCACCGGGCCTCCCCAACCCAGGGCCCCAGTACAGCACACGCCCACCACAGCCCTCGACGCGCTGTGGAGCTCAGAGTAATAACATGGCCCATGTGCCCATCTGGTCTTGGGGCCAGCCCTCTGTACAAGCATCACACACCCCATAGTGGACCACAGGTTCAGGGGGGACAGCGCCCTAGAGTCCAAGCAAGGGTGCTCACGAGCTGAGTGAGCCTTAGTTTTCTCATCCATGAAATGGGCCCTCAGACCCCTTCTCAGTGTCACTGTGAGGCGGGCAGAGCACCCAGCAGGGCACCCAGCCCCCAGAAGGTGCAGAGGGTTGGAGACACCTGAATGTCCAGATGCTACCCAGCCCAGGAGGAAGTGAAAGGAGGCGGTGGGCTGGGCAGGAGGACAGCACAGAGTCGAGGGCCCTCCTGACCCTGGTCCCCCAGCCAGAGAAGGAAAGAACTCCAGTCCCGGGGCCAGGAAGTCCTCTCCTACTGGTAGCCAGGGCCACCCCGGTCTCCACGGCACCCGCCTTCTTCATTCCCATGGAAACACGCTCAGCGGGCTGGTGGCGGCTTTAGGACCAGGATAATGGGGCCTGATGATTTTCCAGATTGCCTCCGTGAGTGGGGCAGAGTGAGGGGACATCGGCCAGCCTGCCTTCAGATAGGGAACCCCTAAGGGCACAGCCAAGCCAGAGGGGGCCCTGCCAAGGCGATGGCGCCCCGAGCCACCAACACTCTTAATAGACTGATCGAGCAGGTGCCTGTGCGACCCTGAGGCCACCCTGGTGGTGGGGGGTGATCTGCAGACTTCCCAATGCAGCTTCATCACACCCCTTCCCCTCCAGCTGACCCCTTGAGATGCCCCACACCCACCCCATGACAGTACCCCACCCATAGTCAGTCACGCCTGACTAAGAGCCAGTCCGTGGGGCCCTCTCCACCACTTACAAAACCAGAGTGGGCTGCGGGAAGTAGTCGGGGCCGGAGGAGGGGAGGGAGAGCCCTTTCCCGTGAGACCACCCAGAGCATCTCTCCTCCTGTCCCTATAGCCTTTGCTCTGGCCCACCCTGTCTCACCTGGACTGCTGCAACAGCCTCTCTATCACCTGCCCGAGACCCCCACTTCATTCTCCCCGCTCGGCCTCTGCCCTCCCTCACACACCCAGGGAACCCCACGGGCCCCCAGGGACTCATACGCCAGATCTCCACCGGTCTTGGCATTCAAGGCACCCCACCACGTGACCAGAACCCACTCGTCCACCTCCTACACCCTCCTGGGGGCCTCATGCCCCAGCCACGCCCGGCAGCTCCAAACTCACACCACCAGGTGGGTTTCCTGGCCTCTGGGCCTTTGCATGAGTGGCTTCTGCTTCCTGGAAGACCCTTCTCTGTCCAGCAGCCTCCGCCCTTCAGCCATAGGGAGTAAGGCCACCACTGTCCTCACCTCCTTCTCGTGCTCTCTCCACGCCTGCACCCCCACAGAGAGCATCACGACCGAGTTCCTCCCTCTCACTTCATCGTGAGTCTGCTGTTTACTGGGCACCCTCTCCACCATTATTCCCAGCAGCCATCATGAGGATCCTGAGAAGTCAGCTCACCCTACACTGATGAGGATATCCTTAACGTTCAGAGAGGTCAGGTAACTCAGACAGGGTCACAGACCGTGTGGGTAAAAGATCCAGTCTGCCTAGCCCATGAGCCTCTGAAATTGGCACCTAAAGTAGGTCATGTGGCCGGTGACCTCAGTGGTCCTGCTGAAGAAGATGCTCCCCTGGAGGCAGCAGGTGTGGCAAAGCAGGAAAGCACACAGGCAGGGACCTCAGTTTCCCCATCTGTGAAATGGGCTGATATTCCTAACTACTTGATAGGGTTGACGTGAGGATTAAATGACAAATGTTACACAAAATGCTCAACCCCATGCCTTGCGCACCGCAGGTGTGCGGCGCTGGAGCACTCGTGAGGCAGGGGCAGCGGTGGAGGAGCAGAGGGCCTTGGGAGACTCAGACCCACTCTTAGGATTTCTCTGAACCTTTGTCTCTTCTTCTGCATCAGGGGAGGGAGGTCGGATATTCCTGCCCCTCTGCCTCCCGGTCACTCTGTGCCACATGAATGGGAGGGTGATGTTCTGTCTGCTGCTGTTACACCAGGTGTCAATTATCTTTGTCAAATTAACACAACTTTAAAAGTCAGGATCCCGCAGGTACACCTGGTATTGCCGTCATTCCTATCATAGCTCACCGTGGTCTCACTGCACCACGTGCAAGATAGAGCTTGCCAAGAGCGCGTTGCAAATATTTGCATTTCTGTTCTTCACAACAGCATCTCGAGGGAATCTGTCAGGAGCTCCGTTTTCAAAGGAGAGCATGGACACTCAAGGAGGGCAGTGTCTTCTGGGGGGCGGCTCGGAGCAGGAACCCTGGCGGTGGAGGTCTCGGGCACTTCCCTGCCCAGCATCTGACCCCCTCCTGATGGCGGCACCCAGTGCTTCCCCGGGGAACCATTCCTTCCAACTCTCGGTCCACGTGGAGGTGTGGGACGTGGGCACACCCAACCCCCAGCCCCAGGAGTGAGCTCATGACCAATCAGCATCATCCGTCCTTCTGGACTCGGCGACTGGATTGGGGATGACGGTGTAACTCCATCCTGGGGCATTTCCTGGAAGTATTGGGGGAACCTCTGGCCGAAGCACTTGGGTGCACGCCTGGAGCTGCCTGGCCTGCCAGAGAATGGCCCTCTCAGAGGGAAGATGCAGGATGAGCTGAAAGGGGGAGACGATACTGTCTGGGCTTCCCTCCGGGGCTCGAGCCAGTGGAAATGGGTTTCTGTCCCCTGAGACCAAAAGAGTCCAGAGAAACACATTCCAAACCCCATGTTTCCTTCCCTACTGGTCCTGAGGAAGGTCAGACCCCCCAGAGGTTGGAGCCTGAGCAGGGGATGGATTTAGAAGCAGGAAGATAGGGTTACCAGAGGAGGATCCCTCTGAGCCCACAGCCACAGCTGCCCCCATTTCCTGGCACACGGACCCTGGCCTCTGACCCCAAGAGCCCTCTGAGCGACCCCGCCCCAGACTGCAGCCCAGCACCTGGCACCGCCGCCCGGCTGTTGGACCACAGCTGCGTCCAGCTGTGCAGGTGGGCCGCCAGCAGCCCCACTCTGGTGCTAATGACAAACAGCTGTTCCTCAGGCAGAAGGCATTTGCACTTCGCACTCAGAAAGGCCGGCGTGCCTGCTTTCCTGCCAGGGCCCATCGCCCATTATAAACCCATTAGGGGGGAGCTCAGCCACGTGAGTCAGGCTCCCGGGGGCCGCCCTGAAATGAGCCGCTCTGCGCTGCAGAAGCCCCTCGGGGGCTGGGGGCTGAGTCAGCCGCAGTCAGACTGTGGCTGTCGGGCCACTGCCATGGCCGTGGAGCCGCGCAGGTGGGAGGGCGGGAGGGCGGGAGGGTGGGAGATGAGGGCTGAGCAGGGAGGAAGGAGAGTCTGGGGCAGTCGCTCGGCCGCTGAAACCAGCCACTGAGCTCCTGCGGCTGCAGCCTGGGTCAGCGCTCAGCTGGTGGGGATGGAGGACAGCCAGCACGGAGGGGACTCCTTCCTGAGGACGGGTGGACATACGAATCCGACCCACAGCGAGAGGAAGCGGGCTGGAGGGCGGTGTGGGAAGGAGGTCTTCCTGAGAACTTCCTGTTGGCACTGTCTGGGGGTCTCCCGGTGTCCCAATGAGCATATGGAGCAGAGTGACAATAAACCAGGGAGATTATTACCCTGATCTCCAAGGAACTGGGCTCGTGGGGGGCAGGGACGCCCCAAAGCTGGGGTGTGGGATGTTGGTCTTCATTTACCTGCAGGGTCAAGGACGCAGGCAGGTGAGCAGGAAATGTTCCCATGAACACCGACACAGCAGACCAGGCGGGCCAGAGCCGCGGGGTGTCAGGACTGGGCCTTGGCAGAGGACAGGTGGCCCCGCAGCCTGACGGCGCTCCAGGCTCTGGGGCCAGGGCTGGCTCCGACCCTTCTTGGCCAGCCCTGCAGCTGACCTGGGCTCCACGCTGCGCCTGCTTGCCCCTGAGCTGGGGCAAGCCTCTCTGCCCCCCGCACTTCAGCATCACTTGTGGAAAGAACTGACGAGGGAGAGGCCCGGATGCTCTAAGGCCCCTCCCCTCGATGCCCCTTTTGCCTCCCTCTACTCGCGCCCATCACTGCCCATCTGATCCATAGGCCGCCCTGGGAGAGTCAGTCTCGAAGCTCAGGGCCCATGAGGAGGACTCTGTCCCCAGCCCTGAGGTTACCCTCTCCCCTCCAGCCAAGGTGACTCACAGCTGCCGGCTCCCAGAGGCTGTCGCAGCCCCAGGACTCGGCAGCCAGCTCTGCAGAGGAGGAGCAGGTCCAGGAGATGGAGGCCAGCTCCTCCCTCGACACAGGGCGGTTACAAAATAAGGAGAGGGCACCGCGGGTCTTGCTTCTGTGTTCCTTCTCACCTCTTCTCTTCCTTCCTTCCCAGCTTTGGGAGGGCCGTTTGCTGCTGGCAAAGCACCAGTGTTCCCAGATCAGACTGGGCGGCTACAGAGGAAGCCCTCTGACCCTACGGAGCCCTCGGCGTGTGCGACCCGGAGGCAGGGCGTTATTGCTACTCTTTCCAGCACAGAATCTGTCTGCAGGCTGCCTTTCTTGCTCTGCTGAGCCCGAGCCCCACCCACCCACAACCTGTCAGCAGGGGCGAGGGAGGTGGCGGGCGGGGGGGGGGGCGCGGTGCGTGGATGGGGAGCCATACTCCTGGCAGCGATGGGCAGCAGGAGACCTCTGAGCCTTCACACCTCCCAACTCCACTCATGAGGGTTCCTCTGCTGGGTGAGAGCTGGCTCAGCTTACAGGGACCAGCTCTGGCATCGCCTCTTCCAGGAAGCCCTCCCCACGCACCCCACCAGGCCTGATTTCTCCTTCTGTGCCCCATCCTGTTAGGTTTGGACAACCACAGGTACCATTCTACCTCCTACTGCAGACCATGTTCCTTCGCGGGACCCCCCCTACACTGTGACCTCTGTGAGGGCAGGAGCATGTGACCCTGGGGTGGGGGGCTAGTACTCTCGCCCTATTCCAGTGCTGAGGAGTGGAAGCCGAGAGAGAAGAAGGGACTTTCCACAGCCTTAGGAGAGTGGGGAGGCGGGACGTAGACTCCAGCCACGGTCCCGAAGTCCCCACTTACCCAAAAGGCCCCTGCCTGGTCGTCATTGGGAATCCTCCTGGCCGCCCCCTCCCCCATCCCTAGCTGGGTTCTGCCTTGGTTTCCCCACTGGGAGCTGTGTTTCCACGCTTAGCACTCGTGGGTCAGACTGAGGCCCTGTCCTTCCCCCAAATAGGGTTGGCATATTTAGTACACAAAAAACACAGGACACCCCGTTAAATTTGAATTCCAGATAAACAATGATTTTTTTAGTTAACTGCATCCCATGCACTATTTGAAACATACTTTCACTAGAAAATTATTATTCGTTACTTAGTTGCAATTCAAATTTACCTGGGATGCTTGCATTTTATCTGGCAACTCTACCTCCAGTGTCGGTTCCTGGCCATCTCTGTCCTCATCCTGGTGGGAATATTCTGGAATGGATGGATTGGTGACTTAGACTCTAAACCAGGTGGTCTGGGGCCCCGATGCCCCTCGCCCCTTCGACAATCCCCTCTGGGGGTCCAAACACACCCATGGCCTCAGGCCCCCGTGGACCCTGCTTGGAGGTCAGCGAGCCAGGAGGGCAAGGGTCTCCCAGCTCCTCTTACCAGCACCTGTCCCCGTCCAGGGCCCGTGGCTGGTCCCAGTGCCTCGGGCTGAGTCAGCCTGGGCCACCAGCAGGACACCCGACCTGCAGTACCTGCCCTCTGCTGCAGGGCTGTGGCGCCAGGACAGCATCTTTCCTTCCCTGCGTGCTCGCTCGCTGTGTGCCAGGCACTCTGCCCACGTGACTCAGTCCAGTCCCCAAGGATGCTGCTCAGGGAGGTGCTGCGACCCCATTTTACAGGTGAGGAAACTGAGGCCTCAGGAGGTTAAGTAACTTGTGCGTGGCTGCATCATGTGGACTCAGCCCAAACACCTCCAAATTCCACGTTCTCCACCCCTCGCCCTTCATCCCTCAACTCATTCTCATCGCGTGTTGACGCCACGGGCCTTCTCCCCCTGCCCTCCCAACCTACACGAGGCCTTCGCTCTCTGCTGCGCCCACCCCACATGATCTGCATGGTTTAGTCCCACCTTCTAGACCCTCGCCCATCCCTTGTGGACCAACCCCCTAGGCCCAGCTGATCTCTCCCCCTGCTCTGTGTGGGCCTGCCAAGAGTCCTCCCCTGGACCCCCCCAACCCCAGGACTCCACGGCTCAGCGGTCCAGGAGTCCAGCTATGTGGACACCTTACGACTTCATGAAAGCTTTTTGGTGACATTGTTGGTGGTGATAATAGGCTTAGAATTTGTGCCTTAGCCTGCGAGGAGTATCATCCTTCGTGATGAAACTTTAAGCATTTCCATCAGTGTGAGGAATAAGAGAACGCCCATCTGCCCATCTTACGTTCAGTACAACACTGAGCTGTGAACAGTTCTTGGGGAGTTGACAAGACATATTGAAGAAAATAGACATCCAGGAGAATGAAAGATCTGCATGCAATAAACAAACTTGAAAACAATCAGATTAAAGTGTAGAAAAATATTTCATGACCTCAGGGTAAAGAAGAATTTCTGAAATAAAACAAAAATGGAGACATAAAGGGAAAAATGATCCATTTGGATTTAACAAAATTTAAAACTTCTGTATGAAAAAGGACCGTAAACGTCATTAAAAGATAAGCAACTTCTTGAGACGGGGCCAGCCCAATGGCATAGTAGTTAAGTGCAGGCACTCCTCTTCGGTGGCCCCGGGGTTCACAGGTTCAGATCCTGGGTGCGGACCTGCGCACAGCTTGTCAAGCCATGCTGTGGTGGCGTCCCATATAAAATACGGGAAGATGGGCACGGATGTTAGCCCAGGGCCCATCTTCCTCAGCAAAAAAGAGGAGGATTAGCAACAGATGTTAGCTCAGGGCTAGTCTTCCTCACCAAAAAAATTTAAAAAAAAATGATAAGTGACTTCCTGAGAAAAAGACTTCCACAACGTACAGCAACTAGTGGATCAATATCCAGAATACATAAAGAACATCTGCAAATCAGTAAGAAGACAAACAGCCAATGGAGAAAGAGGCAAAGTCGACACATCAACAACCCATGAGAGGGGAAATCTAAATCCCGTCACTAATATGTCATGGTTAATTCAATCCACATTGAAAGAGCATTTCACATCTGTTGGAATGGCAGAAATCTAGAAGTCAGACAATTCTGAGTGTGAGGAGTGTGTAGGGGCTGGGAAGTCGCACCCGTGTGCCCGTGAGCAGCTCTTCACACCATCGCCGCCATCTAGTAGGCGCCCACAGAAGCCAAGGGTGGGAGGCGGTGTGGCCTCGTGGCTGAGCGCCCGAACCTGGACGGCTTCCTGGGATCTCTCCGGGCCGTTTAGCTCTAGGGAAGCTGTGTGCCTCCTCTGCGCCTCTGTTTTCTTAGCTGAGAACTGGGCGCTTCCCCTCGCACGTCACCGTGCAGACTCCGTGAAATGTAAGTAAGACTACTAGACCGGGACGTGACTCTCAACAAGCCGGGCAGATGACAGCTACTTTCACTGTGACGTCGTTTGTCACAGAGCACACTGGGGACGAGCCAAATGCCCATCCGCGCGGGAATGGATATACACGTTTAAACATTTTCACATGATGGAATGCACTGCAGCACTTAAAAACGCATAAAATAGACTAAGATTATCAACATGGGTGGATCCTAAAATGTTGAGTAAAAAGAGAAATTCCGGAACATTACTTACACCATAGTCCCATTTCTGTGAATGTTTAAACACACAAAACGGTAGAACATGTTGTTTATGGTACTCATATGTAGAAAAGGTATAAAACATGGAGTAATTACCCCCAATTATGACAGTTGGTCCCCTCCAGGAAGAGATTTTTTCACTTAGGCTGGAGGGAACTCGAGACCTTGTGATAAAACCCTTCCTGGTTTTCTGGGGTTGAGTGTTGTCAATATTTTTCTTTCAGATAAAGCCCCTTGGAGGTGTCCCATCACACTCAGAAGCACCCCCGGGGCCCAAGAGGCCCGCCCACAGCCCCGCACCAGCCATACCGGCCCGCCTGTGCCTCAGACACTCCACACCCCCTGCCCACTTGGGGCCGCTGCTCCCCCTCTGTGGAGGACTCATCCCCAAAACCTTCTCACTATTCAGACCGCACCTCAAAGATCACCTCCTCAAGGAGGGCTGCTGTTTTCGTCAGCTCGGGCTGTGGTGACAGCACCAGAGGCTTTGTGGCCCAGACAACAGACGTTTATTGTCTTCCAGTCCTGAGGGCTGGAAGTTCGAGACCAAGGTATGGGCAGGGCTAGTTCCTCCTGAGGCCTCTCTCCTTGGCGTGTAGACGGCCATCTCCTCCCTCTGTCCTCACGTGGTCATCTCTCTGTGTCCTGATCTCCTCTTGTTATAAGGACACCAGTCAGATTGGATCAGGGCCACACTGGTGACCTCATTTACCTTACTTACCTCTGTAAAGACCCCCTCTCCAATACAGTCACATCCTCGCGTCCTAGGTTAGAATCCAACACATGAATTCTGAAGGGACACAACTCAGCCCAGAACAGACACCTGGGCCAGCCCCAGGCCTCTTCTATCACCTTGTGCCTTCTCTGTTTTGTGTGGTTTTGCGTGACACTGATCACCATCCCAGCTATCTCCTTTGTGTGCTTTCTTGTTCCTTCTCTGTGGAACCGGCCCCAGGGGATATTGAGCCCCACCAGAGCTCACAGAGTAACCAGCCCCTGTAACAGTACCAGACAGAGAGTGAGTGCTCAGAGAGGGCTCAGCTGGATTAATTAATGAATTAGTTAGTGAATGAATGAGTGAGTGAGTGTGTGAATGAGTGAGTGAGTGTGTGAATGAGTGAGTGAGTGAATGAGCGAGTGAGTGAATGATTGAGTGGGTGAGTGAAGGAGTGAATGAGTGAGTGGGTGAGACGGAGTGAGTGAGTGAGTGAGTGGGTGGGTGAATGAATGAGCGAGTGAATGAGTGAGTGGGTGAGTGAGTGGGTGAGTGAGTGAGTAAATGAGTGAGTGAGTAAATGAGTGAGTGAGTGAGTGGGTGGGTGAGTGAGTGGGTGAGTGAGTGAGTAGGTGAGTGAGTGAGTGAGTGAGTGAGTGAATGAGTGAGTGAGTGAGTCAGTGAATGAGCAAGTGAGTCAGTGAATGAGTGAGTGGGTAAGTGGGTGAGTGAGTGAGTGGGCGAGTGAGTGAGTCAGTGAATGAGTGAGTGAGTGAGTGAATGAGTGAGTGAGTGAGTCAGTGAATGAGTGAGTGAGTGAATGAGTGAGTGAGTGGGTAAGTGGGTGAGTGAGTGAGTGGGTGAGTGGGTGGGTGAGTAGGTGAGATGAGGGGGATGTAACAACGGCAGGGCTGCAGCAGGTGCTGTGGTGGTGGCGGGGAGGACTAGGGACTGTGTGGAGACTGGCCGTGGTGACAGCAAGGGTGACCAAGGCACACCGTTCTCCACCAGGCCCGTTGCCTGTGCTGACAACACCAGAAGGCCCCCAGGGTGACGTGACGTTGGCCATTTTCCCTGACAGTCATTTTCTGCAGAAACAGCTGCCCCTGGCACATCCTGACAAATGGAGGGTCCGTCCCTGAGTCCTGGGGCCGCTGCTGGGCTCAAACGCACGGTTTTGTCCCGTCGCCCAGGACTCCCCGCACCCCACGGCTCTTCCCGGGCTCCCAAGCTTCTAGAGGGGCAGCAGTTGGTGGGGCTGAGTGGCAAATGTCACAGCCTCTGTGGTTGGTGGCACTTCACAGAGGCCGCTGAGGCCATCAGGGTCTTGCTTCCAGCACCACTGGCGGCTTGTTCAGGGATGGCAGGGTGGAGGACCGCTTTCCTCCTGGTGATGGGAGGGGGGATACCATGAGTGCAGGAGGGCGCTGAGCGGAGGAGCAGAGGAGCAGCAGGGCAGCCACACGCCCACTGCACCCGTGCCCGCTGCACTGTCCACTCCTCCCTCCAGGTGGAGGCCCTACCACCCTCTAGTTCATCTTTTACCAAGGCAGGTGCCCTCCAGGGAGGGCCAGTAAGAAGGGAGGGGTAGCCATCCACAGGGCAAGCAGCAGCCGTGGGCCAGGCTCTGGGATGAGCAGTGGGTGTAGTGCCATGGGCAGGATGGCCCTGCCCCCAGAATCCATGTTTAATCCTAACCCCCACTGTGACGGTAGGAGGTGTTGGGGCCTTGGGGAGGTGATTAGGTCACAAGGGCTCTGACCTCACAAACGGGATCAGTGCCCTTTTAAAAAAGGCCCCTGTGAGCTCCCTCATCATCCCTTCTGCCAGGTGAGGACGCAGGGAGAAGGACCCCTTGGTGAGCCAGGAAGGGGGCCCCTCCAGACACCAGATCTGCGGGCGCCTTGATCTTGGACTTCCAGCCTCCAGACTGTGAGGAATAAACTTCTGTTGCCTGTAGGCGCTCAGTCTGTGGTGCTGTGACAGCGTGTCACAGGATGTCATCGATTGCCCATACTCTATCGGGCTGTCTCTCTCCCTCCCCTCGCACAGGTCCTGGCATTGAGTTGCAGGTCATCTGTCCGTGTGTCCAGCTCAGCCAGCTCCTCCTCACCCTTCACCCATCTGTAGCTGGACCTTCCACTCCTGGGAGGACTCCTCCGGGAACCTCAGGCCGTCTTTCCCCGCACGACACTGTTGTTATCTGAAATTGACATGATTTGTTTGCTAACTTGCACGTTTCGCTCTCCTCTGCAGACCGCCAGGTCCACCAGGGCAGGCGCGGTGCCTGCTTTTCTCATCTCGCCACACCAGGCTTCGCACGTGCCCCACACACGGTAGCGGCTGGTGTGTGGGTATATGGACACACTCAGAAAGGAGCTGGGATTTGAACCCCAGCCCCTCCGACCCTGAACTCCAGGCTGTCGTGGGGAAAATCCTCGGCTCAGTGGCCTGTGTGGTGGGCACGGGGGTGGGGATATGTGTCTGTAGGTGGAGAGCAGGTGTGGGGAGTGTGATGCCGCCGAGCCTCACTCCGCCTAGATGCCCCTGGTGCCCTGGCGCAGCCTCCAGCTTGCCCCATTCTGCAGCTGCCTCCAATTTGTGTCCCGGGAGACAAGGCATGTAGATGCTCTTTGTGTGTTCAGAACATCGTCCCTGTGCAAGAATCCACTCCACCTCCCCGTACTGTGAGAATTGTCTACACTATTCAGTGGCCAGAAGATCTGACCCAGTACAAATCCAGTTCCCTCAATCAGTTACTGGCCCTGCCCCAGTTTCCCCGGGCAAATTCTCAGACTATTGAAAACCAGGCATTGGCCCCAAACCTCAGAGGACCGGACCGTGTGTGAGCAGCAGGGACGCTTGCAGCCTGGGCTGGAGGCTGGAGATGTGGCTGTGCTGATGGGGAGAGGGCGGCGGCAGGTCCAGCCAGAGGGCATTACTCCCTCAGGTCCCCAACAAGGCCAGATCAGCCACGCATGCCTTGGCTTCCCCTTGCTTTCCGTTTAGCCTTCCCAGGGAAAGGGGCCTCTTCCAGCAACAGGCTGACCCAGGCCCACACTGCCAGGCTTGCTTCTAAAATGAAGTCAGATGGAAACCCCAGAAAAGAACTAGGAGTTCTGTTTGACTGTCTCTCTGGCTGCCAGCCCTGCAGAGGCCCAGCCGTGGCAGGCCCCTAACTCCCCCGACCCCAGCCCTGACCCTGAGTCTAGGAACAAGTTCTCAACAGTGACTCCTGGTCTCTCCAAGCTTCAGGTGCCCTCCTCTCGGGTCTTCCTCTGAATACAGTGTCACATGTGTCCTTTGCTCCTCCATCACCACCACCATCACCATCACCACCATCACCACCACCACCATCACCATCACCACCACCACCACCATCACCACCACCACCATCACCATCACCACCACCAACACCATCACCATCACCAACATAATCACCACCACCACCATCACCATCACCACCACCACTATCATCACCATCACCACCACGATCACCATCACCACCAGCATCATCACCACCATCACCATCACCACCACCACCACCATCACCATCACCAACAACAACACAATCACCACCACCACCACCCTCATCACCATTACAACCACCACCACCATTACCATCACCACCATCATCACCACCACCACGATCCACCATCACCATCACCACCACCATCACCATCACCATCACCATCACCAACAACAACACAATCGCCACCACCCACCATCACCTCCACCATCACCACCATTGCTGTCACCACCACCATCACCACAATCACCATCACCACCACCACCACCATCACCATCATCTCAGCATCACCAGGAGCACTGTCATCATGTCACTAACTTCAAATGACCACAACCATCATCAGAAACCTCAGAATCACCACTACATCCCCAGGGCCTATCACAGTTCCTGGCACATACCAGGTTCTCAACAAATGTTGTCCAAATGAGCTACCACTGCCTCCATCACCACCTTCCAAGTCACCACAGATCGTTTCGCTCTGGGTTGTGGTCCCTCACCTCCCCTGCCATGACTGCACCTGTATCTAGGCATTAGTCACATCTGTTCTGCATGAACTCTTTACTCATGGGGAGAGTTGGTCCTCAGTCCCCATGTGTCCTCCACTCTGCTGAAGGGAGCTGTGAGACATGGAGATCCGGGAACATCCTTTGCGTTGGTGAGAGACGCTGGGCTTCCTTTGCTGGGCCTGGACACACCCACCCTTGGCCCCATGTTGGAGGCCCTCTATTGCTGGGCTGCGCACTTGAGCACCTGTGGCCCAGCCCAGCAATGGGGCCTGGACCCCTGTCTCTCTGGTGATCTGCCCTCCATCCCCTGCCATAGAACCTCGCTCCTTCCCCTTCTCCACTCTCTCAGCCTCCTCTGGGACAGTTCACCAAGGACGGGCCTGCCATTGGTGTCAAGCCTGCCTGCGTGACCCCAATCCTGGTTTCACTGCCGCTGCGGCCTCTGTGGTTTGCCCGCGAGTGGGCATCTTAGATTGGGCTCCCTGGAAAGTTTCTGCGAGAGAGGCTTGTGTGCACATTGTGGGGTGCGCTCTGGAACAACACCTCTAAGGGGGTGAGAGAAGCGGGACTGGGCAGAGGGAGAAGCTGAATGCTGGCGCCTCTGCAACGGAGGCCTCAGCCCGTGCCAAAGGGGCTGAGATGGCCCTGAGGAGTCATCCCAAACTGGGGCATGGGCATCGCCCCGGGACCAGTTGCTGGATGAGGTCTGCCCCAGGGAGGGGGTGACCTAAGTCAGCAACCTTGATGACGGCAGGGCCTGGAGAGGCTGTGGCAGCGACCACCCGGGTGCCACCACTCCCCGCAGCAGGGCCGGGGGCCCCACGCCACTGTGTCCACCACAGCTTGCTTGGTGCGGTCTCTCTGCTCGCCCGTTGGAGGAGGAGAAGCTGCAGTCTGAGTGGGGCTTGAGGCCTCTATACGCCCCTCCGGCAGCAGGGACAGAAAAGGGAGCGTCTGGGGAGGCGGGGACGGGATGCCAGGCCACAGGAAGCATGGCTGGCCTCAGCTGCCCAAGCACGGACGTCCCGGGCCCAGGGAGCTGAGACCCACCCACCCCTCTGCTCACCCCACCGCTAGCCCTGGATGCCACATCCCGACTGCACAGGCCTTTCCGTTCCTGGAGAGAGCCGTGCTCCTCCAGGCTCAGCACCCCGCAGCACCTCCCCTCTGCCTGGAGGGCTCTGCCCTCACCACCACCTCTTCCCTCACCTCCACTCCCTCCCTAAAGGGCACTTCTTTAGGCTGCCCTCCCTGATGCTTCATACCAGCCTAGGTCTCTCTGCTATGTGCTCTCCAAACATGTTACACTTGCCCTTCAGAGAACCAACTACTGTTTGCTGAGTGACTGGGTGAGTGTGACATCTTGTTCTATACAATTGTGCACATCCCCACTTCATAAGCAAGGACGCTGGAGCTTCTCTTTTATTTTGGGCAAAGAAAAGAGGGTCAACCCATGTGGGTGGAACAGGCCAGACATCAGAAACGGCTTGGGGTGCCCAAAGGGGCAAGCAAGACTGGACACGTCTCAGGTCAAGGAGCTGAGGCCTCGGCCCCAGGGAAGTCCACCTTCCTTGCTTGTCCCTTCTCCCACCAGCCCAGCCCGGCCATCTCGGCTGCTACGATGGAGAGGGATCCTGGGAAGAGGCTTTCCGCTCATCCTCACCCTGCCGGCCTCTGGAGAGGAGAAGAGACTGCAGACAGCAGGATCCAAACAGCCTCCCTCCCCGCGTGCCGCCCCGCGTCAGCGCTGCCGTGGGGCTCTGGTCCAGGGCTCTCTTTCTGGTTAGACGGTGGAGCAGGAGGGTGATAAACAACACCCCCCCCCCCCCATCGTGCAGGGCCCGCCTCTGTTTCTCTCAACATCACGGATGCCTTCGGAAATGCCCAGACAATTATCATTTTTAAGTGACATCCACCAACTGTGCGATCGTCCCTTGGAGCCTAATCTGAGCTGACAGCTTCTCTGGAAAGAACGCTGAAGTCATCCATCTACAGTTTCCATGAAATATGCTTCATTAAGATACCAGCCGGGCAGGCAGGAATCCACCGTCTCCCTGTGGCGAGCGGGTCAGGCGCCAGGCTGGGAAGCAGGCGCCCGATTCTGTGCCCCACGTTGTCCTCACTTGCCAGGTGACCTTGGACAGGCCATTCAACCTGCTCTGGTTTGTTTCCTCACCTGTAAAGAGAGTGATAACTGGGGCTTAAGCCGGGACGTGGGCATCACGAGGGTCAGGTCACCCAGGACAGGTTTTCTTGACACTGTAGCCACCTACCCTCCCCCAGACCTGACCTGGAGACAGGCGTAGACACTGACCCCAACGACCGTGACGCCAGCACCCTAACAGCAACACAACAACAACGCAGCAACAACACACCAACGACACAACAACACACTGATGCCAGCAGTCTAACAGCAACAGACACCAACAACGCAGGATGATGGCAGCCCCGGCATCACCCACAGCGTCACCACTGACGCCAGCAGTGTGCCCAGCCCAGCCCGGGCAGTGACTGATGGCTGCAGACCCCACCACCAATTGCTGCTCAGTGGGGATTATGCTGTGACAAGCGCTTAGTGTTTTAAATACGTTATCCCCTTTGCCCTCATAATAATCCCAAGCAGTGGGGTCTGTTATCCTCCTCATTATCCACAGGAGACGGAGGCACAGAGAGGTTAAGTAACATGGCCAAGGTCACACAGCTGAGAGTTATAGGAGCCCAGTCACGCCCAGGCTTCTTGGGCCGGCTCTTGGCCCTGATAACCTACTGCTTCCCAGGACGAGCAAAGCGTGGCCTCTGCCCTTTAAATGCAAAAAACAGGAGGGGGACAGAGGCACTACCTAAGGAAATCATGGCAGACTGCCTGGCAGAGGTGACATCTCAGCTGAGACTGAAGGAGAGATGGCATCATGACGGGAAGCCAGGAAGTTTCACACAAAGAAAACAGGATGAGCAAAGTCCAGGAGATTGGCATTGCCCTGGGGCAACCTCCATCCTCCTCTTCCCCCTGCCGCCTTCTTCATCATCGTCGTCGTCGTCGTTGTCACCACCACCAGCACCACATCCTCAGGCCACCAAATGAGCAGCAAGTTAGAGGGCGTGGGTTTGACATCTTTCGACAAAAATTCACTCTACCTTCAGCGAAAATGCCTGAAAATCCACCATTAAGTAAAATCTGAACCACAAAATCAGCATTATAAAACATTAGATAAAATTGTCTTCGTAGAAAAATCCAGAATAAGTTTCATTTTTCCCAAGTCTCCAACAGAAATGGACGTTCCACGAGTGGAGTTGGCTCTTCAGACACCATCTAAGGGAATCAGGGGCCCCAGACCCCAAAAGCCCGGCAGCAGCTGAGGGCGGGAGGCGTGGCGTCAGGTGGACGCGGGTGGGGGTCCTGACCGTTCTCTCTGTGGGCTGGGCCAGTCGCCATGGTGTCCCTTCTCCACACAGCCTCGAGTGGTGCTGAAGAGACGCTAGGGAGGACGGGATCCACGGGCCATCAGAGCCCGTCTCGTTGTCTGTGCAACTTCAGAGGAGTTCCTCTTCTGGGCCGCATTTTCTCACTCAGGTACTCACTCATCAAACGCACGCTCGTGCAGCTCCGTGTGCTCCTGCCGGCGCGGGGCTGCACAGGACACCAGACAGCCAGGATCCTGCCTGGCCACGGATCCCACCTAGTGGAGCTGATCTGCCTGCGGGGCCCTTCGTCAGCTGTTCCTGCAGACACAGGACCCCCAGACCTCACTGGCTCTTAATGCCACGCACCCCATCCTCAGGGGGGTCCCCGCAAGGCCTTACAGAGGGCGCAGATGCGTGAGTCCAGCACAGGGAGGGGACAGAGAAGGATGATCCCATCTGCTCCAGGGGAAGCCCAACAAAAACGTGAAAATACCAGATCATGAGAGATGCCGAGACGGGGGCAGGGCTGAGGGAGGGGGTCAGTCTGCAAAGAGAAGGCTGCACCCTCACTCACCACCACCACCGCCTGGGTGCCCACTGGCCCCCAAAACCTGTGTGTCATGCGGCACCAACATCATAGACTCAGCCCCTTTAAATGAGCCGTCAATGAGCCAGAGAGGAAGGGGAACGGGGTACCCCAGTCATGAGTACCCGCCCTGTGCCGGGTCTGGGCCAACGGCATCTTGCATGTTGTCTTGTTACAGCCACACAACCGTGGTCTCATCCCTGTTCCACTTGGCAGACTGGAAAACTGAGATCCCATTAGCTGGTCACAGACCTGGTGTCGAGAGCAGGATGTGCCAGGCTCAGATCTCCGCGCCAGGCCTGAGGCACCGCCAGGCAAGAGCGGCCGGTGCTGCGATCCGGGGGTTGGCGCCCACGGGTGAGACGGCCCATTTCATGGAGGGAGGCCTGAGACTCAGCCTGGCAGAGACTTGATCTAAAGCAGCAGGCCCGCCGGGATCTCAGCCCAGATCGTAAAGGGCAGACAGCGCTGGATCTTCAGAATTCAGAAACCTCCCTTCCCGTTAACTCAGTGATTGCCTCTGGGCCGCCTTCCAGCTGACCCAGTGCGCTGACACTTCACCCCTGAGCTGGAAGAAGGCCAGAGCAGGAGGTGCCTCCCGTGCCTTCGGAAGGGGTCTAAACAAACACACAATCGCTTGACTTTCTTCAAAATGAAATTGAGTTTTATATGTCAGCATTTGGCCAGGAAGGAAAAATAAATGCCGTTGAAGGCCAAGCTGTCATGTCCACGTTGCAATCATTTACTGGAGCTTAAACACAGCAGTTCACAGAGTGAAAAAAGAGGGAGCCTTGTGAGGAGATGAGACAGCATTGAATGGGGGCATCCGGGACAGAAGGGACGCTCGCCCTTGCCGGGGAGTGGGGCAGCCTGGACAGGAGAATCACTGTTTCTCTGGGCAGAAAATGAACCTTCCATGCACAGCTAACTACCACCCATCTGACCACCTTGTGGCTTCTGTGCACAAATCCCCTTGACGGGCTGACTCCCTCCCTCTGTGCAGTTCCCTCCAGCACGGGCCTCACCTCATTTCTCCTTCCCGGGACTGTCGCCCGCACGGTCCCCCACCTGGGCACCAGTGTCAGGATCCTGGCTGCCTCTGCTTCTCGCTGATTCTCACCACCCCATTTCCCCGCGGGAATCCTACTCTTGTCACACAAAGGCATTTGCCCGGGTCCTCACCGCAGTCCTCCTCGGGTCCCCTCTGGAGACAGCCATCCTGCCTGTCCTCAGGGATGACACAGAAGGAATCCTGTGGGCAAAAAGACAGGGTTTGTGCCCAGAAGCTTCCGGCTTTGAAGCCCTATGTAGAAACCCTGGTCTGGTGGCTACACTGTGCAGAGGCCAATCTATCTTTCTGTCTGGATTAAGCTACAGGAGGCGGTCGGGACTCAGGTCATGCCCGGGGGGCACCATGGTCCCCCTCCGGGTCAAGCCAAATCTTGGTCCTGCACGATGTGCAACAAGCCAACCCCCTCCCATCCTTCCTCCATCTCCACTGGCAGCGGCCTGGTCAGACCACCATCGACTCACCCGGGCAGCTGCAAGAGCCTCTAGCCGGCCTCCAGCATACATTCTGGCCCCTTCTCCCATCTGTTCACATGGAGCTTAAACCAGCTTTAAAAAAATGTAATTCCCACTCTGTCCCTTTCCTTTCTGAGCTAAATGCCCAGTATGGCCTGTGAGGCCCTGCACAGCGATGCCCCGTGAAGCTGGTGTCACACCTTCCAACAGCCACGCTGATGTCTTTCCAGCTCCTGAAGGATCCATGTCCAGTGCACCCTGGCAGTGCAGCCCAATGGGCCCTTGCCCTGACCCATGTAGTGCCTACCTATCGTCCCTCAGGGCCCACTGGGGAGGAGGACAGACCACTCTACCCCAGAGAGCGGAGCGTTCCCTCCCCAGGGCTCGAGCCAGGCCTGTTGGTCCTGGCACTCAAGGCTGGTTGCAGCACGAGCCCCACCTGCCTTCTGGGGCAGCCTCACCTCATCTGCTTATTCATTCTTACCGTCAGTATCTGGAGTGCAGTGGTGGACAGACCCCAGGGCGTCGGTGATCCCTGTCTCCTGGTACCCAGGCCCTGTATAACCCTGCCCCCTGAGTGTGGGTGGGACTTGCTTTAACCAATAAGAGATGATGGGCTGTCATTTCTGTGATGCATTACATAAGGCAGTAACGCTGGTCTCGCTAGCAGACTCTCTCTCTTGCTGGCTTTGATAAAATGAGTGGCCATGTTGGGGAGGCCCACGGGCAAAGGGACTGGGGTGGCCTCTGGCCAATAGCCAGCCTGAAACTGAGGCCCTCAATCCCACAGGAAATGAATCCTGCCAACAACCAGGTGAGCTCAGAAGCTGGTCCTTCCCCAGTCGAGCCTCAGATGAGAACACAGCCCCGTGGACACCTTGACTGCGGCCCGTGAGACCTGAGCAGAGGCCCAGCTGTACTGTGCAGGACTCATGATCACAGACTCTGGGTGTTGTTTTAAGCCACTAAGTTTGTGGTAACACATTGCACGGTGATAGACAACCAATGCCTACTGTGTGCTGTGCACCAACCTCGTCAGGAATTTGAAGAAGGTAAGGCATTATTTCTGCTCTGGGTTTCTCAGCCTGATGGGAAACAGACAGGCAAGGATACAAGGACGTGAACCTTGCCACAGAGGAGGAGGCACTTGGCCTCGGGAGGATGTGGGACTTCTGCGACCCTGACTGAGAGGTCAGAACTGGCCTCCAGAGGAGGCAAGGAGGGCGGCTCACAAGGGAATGTGCCCAGGCTTGCAGAGAGCTTGCAGAGGGGAGGGTCAAAGAGATTTCCACGTCCTGTTGCGGGGCAGAGAGTCAACGGGCCCCTGAGGCGCCTGGTGAGGGCTTAGCAGGTGGGTTACAGGTTCAGAAAGACAGCCGGGAGCAGCAGAGGAGAGCTGCCTGTGCGGCCTGCAGAACTTCATGGGGGCCCGGGCAGCTGGGCCTGGAGTGGGGGCCTCTGCAGGGGAGGGGGCTTGCTCAGTGCCCTCACCTGTCAACCAAAGCTCTGGGCTGAGCCATTTCCAGGCCCTTCTGCCCTGAAGATCTGGGAGCCACAATCTTCCATGAGTCGAGCTGATGGGGACGTCATTTTTCTCTCCCTCTGGAGAAATTAAAGGTATGAAGCTCAAGGCTGTAATGGCCTCGGCTTTCAACCAATTGGCCCAGCAGAAGAATATCAGGAAAAAAGACTTAAAAGGAGTTTGGGGGTTGGAGAAGCAGGATTATTTTCCCGGTTCTATCACATACTGACAGTGTGACCTCGGGCAAGCCCAGGTTCCCCGGACCTCGTGCCAGCAGAACCCGGACGGGCCCAGGCCCTGAAGGACGAGAACTGGAGGGACCATCCCATGTGTCCTGGGCACCATGGCCAAAGCCGGGCTCTTCCCCAGGCCTCCGCTTCCTTCCCCCATCCTCCCTTTGGTCACAAGAGAATGAAATTTCTACCCTACTGGGTGTGGAGAAAAGAGGAAGGAAACATTTGGAAAAGCACTTAGTAAATATTCTATTTCCAGATGCTATTGTTAAGAAAATTATTTATTTTTTATGGCAGTTTTAGGTTTACAGGACAATTGTACCACATACAAAATTTTGGAAAGTATTTAACAGATGGATGAACAGCAGTAGCAAAACAGCATGCCTTCTCATTGGGACCCCCACCTTCCCCCTGCGCTGGGGTGTCTATGAGGCTCGGGCTCTATGAGGGGCGATGGTGGGGCTCCAATGGCACAGTGTTTGCTGCGAGTCTACTCTGGGACAGTAGGGCCCCAGACCCCTTCTCCAGTTCTGAGAAGCTGGGTGATGGCCCCTCTGCACTCCAGTGGAAGGATGGAGGTTTATTGTCTGTCCCGGGGATGCCGGGCATAGCTGGGAGCAGAGCCCGGGCAGCTGCCCCTGAGAACGAGGGCTTGAGGAGGAGTGTGCGTACTGCCTCCTGAGATCCAGTCCTGGGCGAGCACAGGGAAAGACTTCCCGGATCTCACCAGCCTAGAGGGAAGACCTAGAGACATGACCTTGGGGTCCTCCAGGGAAATGCCCAACTGGACCCCCAACGTGGAGCCCATGGGCAAGGCAGCCTCACGCCACACACAACCTGCTGCGGGCTCCGAGAGTCCCTCCCCTAATACGTCACCCGGCCCAGTCCCCGACACGGACCAGAGCATCTACTGTGGGAACAGCACCGTGACCCACAGGTGAGAGCCACCTGGACGACAGAGACTACGCAAGTATATGGAAACCTCCCGAAACGAGGGATAGTGTCCACAGAGGTACAAATAGGAGAGGAGCAGGTGCTGTGAAAGACCAGTCAGGAGGAGAAAGAGCCCGAAGACTAAGAGCACGACAGCGGGGAAAACTGCAGATACAGACAGGCCGTGCTGAGGACAGACGTCTGAGAGCATAAACTCCAGGAAGAACCAAGAAAGCAGAGGGAGGGAATACCCAAGAAACCACTCAGTCAATGCACCCCAAATGGACCGGCACTGCTGTGGGCTGAACTGTGTCCCCCAAAACTCATATGGTTGGGTCTTAACCCCCAGGACCTCAGCAAGTGACTGTGTTTGGAGATAGAGTCTTCACAGAGGTCACTAAGGTAAATGAGGTCACTGGGGAGGCCCTGATCCAATCTGGCTTGTGTCCTTATAAGGAGACGAGGACACAGACACACACGCACAGAGGGATGACCACGTGAGGACACAGGGAGGAGACGGCTGTCTACACGCCAAGGTGAGAGGCCTCAGGAGGAACCAGCTCTGCCCACACCTTAATCTCGGACGTCTAACCTCCCGACTGTGAGACAATAAACGTCTGTTGTGTAAGCCCCCCGTCCTCAGTGCTCTGTTATGGCGGCCGGAGCTGACTAACACAGGCACGAATTTCCTGATTCACTGGGCCCGCTGTGAACTCAGCACCTTGGATGAAAACAGACCCACAGCATGGCACGTAATTGTGACGTCTCAGAATACAGAGACAGAGAGAAAACCCGACCAGCTCCCAGAGAGGGCGAGAGACAAAATGGGGAACAAATGAACTTCTTACAAAGGGTCAAGACTCAAAAGGTCGTGGGTCTTCTCGGCAGCAAGGCTGGGTGCCTAACACTTAGGGAACTATGTCCCCACCCGAAACCCCATCCAGCCAAGCTATCTACTCGTGTGAGAGTAGAATAGATATGATTATCCTAGGCTCAGAGGGACCTCCCACACACCCTTTCCAGAAGAATTTGCTTCAGAAAGAAGAGAGAGCCACGGATGCCCCGGGCGAGGCCTGGAGACACACCGGCCAGGGGAGAGCTGCTCCTCAGACAGAATAACCAGGCCGCCTGATGGGCTCAAAAGTCTGATGTGTTTACACAACTGGGGGAGAATTTGAGATGGAATTAGTGTTAAGTGTATAGAAAACTAAGCAAATGAAAAAATAAGACCATTATTAGCTCCAGGGAAAACGAAATGTTGATGCAGGAGAAGGAAGCCAAGTACTGTCTTACGGGCTCAGCTTTGAGGCGTGTTTACAACATCCATCCTGCAGAAATGGCAGGATTAGGGTACTGTGCAGGAGGGGGGCTGCAGGCAGGCGTGCGGGGGACCAGGAGGAAACCGCTCCATCCTCATCCCGCTCGGTGGAAGTCAATGGATAAAGCCCCAGACTGGAAAACCAGAAGCAATACGTGCGGGCCACTTAGAGATACAGAGGGAAGACAACATGCGTATCAGGGGAAGGAGACCACGACGTTTGCCTCTGGGCAGCTAGATGCGTGGGGAGGCGGCAGCGTGGGACTGGTGGTTTCATGGCAAGCCTTGCAGAGCCTGCAGGTTCCAGATCTTTGATGGTAAACTCACATGTGTGTGTAACTGTTAGTTCCCTGGGGCCGCCCTAACAAACAACTACACACTAGGGGCGGAGAACAACACAAATCCATCCTCCCACAGCCCTGGAGGCCAGAAGTCAGAAATCAAGGTGGCATGGCTGCACTCCCTCCAAAGACTCCAGGGGAGGATCCTTCCTGCCTCTTCCAGCTCCCGGTGGCCCCAGGCGTATTTTATCTTGCGGCCGCATCACTCCCGTCCCTGTCTCAGTCTCCGCACGGCCTCTCCTCTTCTGCCTGTGTCTCTCCTCTGTGCGTCTCTTATAAGGTCACTTGTCATTGGATTTACGGCCCCTCCAGATTATTCCCATCCCAAGATCCTTAACTCAATTTTATCTGCAAAGACCCTTTTTCCAATTAAGGGCACATCTGCCCATTCTAGGGGTTAGGGTGTGGACGTATTTGGAGGGTCATCATTCAACCCACTATAATAACCTCAACAAAAATTGAAGATATGTTGCTCTGCACAGCATCCCTGCCAGGTGGCCCTTCCTCCTGCTTGAGTGCCTCTGGGGATGGGAGACTGACTGTATTCCATTACTAGACAGCTCGGTTGGAAGCCTATCTTCATGATGAGTTAAACCCGCCTCCCTGAGACCTCAGCCTGTAGCTTTAAGGCTGGCCCCTGCATCCACACAGAGCCCCGGGCTCCCCTGCCCCCAGCCGGCCCCTCTGAGGGCAGCAAAGGGCGCCAGGCCAGGCAGGGAGGAGCTCTCAGGAACAGTGCCGCTGGCTGTCAGAAATCAGACTGGACTCAGACCTGCTCCGAGCATGGCCTGGGAATCACGGGGTATCGATTTTGGAGGGAGTGCTGGGGTGGGTGATGCCAGCCGGGCCCCTGGAAGCCAGGGCTTAACCACAGGATCCCAGGCAGCAGGGCGCTGGCCGGCCGGTCCTGAATTCCGGGAGTGTCCTCTGGCTGGCCTGCTGCTCTGGCCTCCTGTAAATCCCAAACTCCGTTCCCGGAAAGAAGCATCGAGGTCGTCCGGTTGTCCTGCTGCGGGAACCGTGCAGTGGCTCTTCCCTCTGCTGGGAACGCCTGTGCCAGGTCCTCTCTCAGGCTCCGTCTTCACCAAGGAGACCACGTCCTCAGAGGAGCCGCCCGGGGCCACCCTGTGAGGAGGTGTCCCCTGTGCACGGGCCCACACACACTTGAACACTTACAGACACTCACACATATGCATGCACACACGCCATAGCACACTTATACACTCGCACCATTGCACACTTATACATACACTTGTCTGCAACACACACAGTTGCACGCTTATACACACTCACATATACACACGTGCATGCACACATACAGGCAGGCATGCACAGCCTCACACCGTCACACACACACAATCGCACACTCACACAACCATGTCACACCATTGTCTGTTTACCCTGCTTTACACCCGTCTTCAGAGCTGTGTGACCATCGGCTGACCTCTGGCCTCTCGTCTGTCCACCTAGACGAGAACACGGCCAGCCCGGGTCAATGCTCCCTGTTGAAGCCTTCCTGTGAATCCCAGATGATGAAACTCAGGCCCCGTGAGCAGTTGCTGTGCCCGAGGTCACACAGCAGAGGGTGTGGAGGTGACCCGGATCTTGCAGGCCAGGCCCTTGTTCCCTCCAGAGCCCTGTGACTGCCCTGGGGATGGCTGGCCTGTCGCCCTTCTCACCACGGCGCTGTGGGTCCAGGTGCCCGCACGTCCCAGGAGCCCCGGCCTGCCAGGCACCTTCTCCCAGGGGCGGATCCATCTCCTCCTCTCCCATCGCCCAGTGAAGGGCTTCCAGCCTGTTCACCAAACTCCACCTGCGTCCACTTGCCGGAATGCCCACGGGACGGCAGGCCAGCCTCTGGGAGACGTCCACCGCTCTCCACGTGCCTCAGAGTGTTGCCCACGTTTGAGGACTTCAAGGATCTCAAGTCATTCATCAAGGACATTTCTGCTTCAGTTTCAAACTACCATGCAAATCACAGGAGAGCCAGCTCTGCGTCTGTCGTGGCCCCTCTTCCTGCTCACCGGGCGGAGAGGGAAGAGCTGGGGCCCGGGAGGGGACTGGAGGTGGGGCAGGTCCTTCTGCGTGTCACAGGCTGTCACATCCTGCACACCTGTTAGTTGTTCAACAAGGATCTACCCAACGTCCACCTATGCAGGCGAGGGCAGACAGTGATGGGGTCAGACTGATGCTAGAAGCCACTCTGGGTGCTGCTGCTTGGGGACAGGACTGGGGAGGGCTGCAGAGCCAGGGGCGGGGGGAGGAGGCCACCGCCGTCAGGGGGCAGAGGGACGACGGGGCTGGGGGTCATGGGAGGGAGGCACGTGGCCTGGTGGTTACAGACTCCGGCTCTGCCCCCAGCTGTCTGTCCCCGAGTCCTGGCTCCAGCACACCAGCTGGAGGACCCCGGGCCAGCTGCTCAGCCGCTCTGAGCCTCTGTTTCCTCGTGTGTAGGTTTGTGCTAAGAACAGCACGGCTTCTGGGGGCTGTCGCGATGAGGGAATGAATGATACGTGTGGAGCGCAGACACAACCGGCCGTGGTCAGTGCTTTGTGAGCGTCAGTGTTGCTGTCTGGCAGAGAAGTGAGTGTTTGGGACATCTACCTCACACGGGAAAATCCACAGGCCTGAGCAATGTGGCTTCAGACAAACCCTAAGTGGCTGAGGGCAAAGGTGGACAGAGCCGGCATCCCGGGAGTCAGGCCATGGACGTGGACGCCAGACTGTGCCGCCCACCACGTCAGGGCTTCTTGGGGGCGGCCCTGGGGGGCAGGGGGTGTCTGACCTGGACAGGTTGAGTCTGTGGGGTGTCTTCAGGAGCCAGCAGGAGACAGAGGGACATTCACACCTGGAGCTCAGAGGAGAGGGCCCAGTGGTGTCCAGGGCTGATGGAAGCCACGCAAAGTCCCCTAGGGGGCAAGGGGGCCGGGAGCACCTGGGGAGGATCCCTAGCCTCAGAGGCAGCTGAGCCACCCCCCCCCAGGGCGGGGACAGAGGAAGCCAGGGAGAAGGCTGCCTGCAAAGACAGAAGAGTGTCTAAAACCTCCCTGGGTCATGTGGAACAGAGACGAGGACTGAAACCTGGCTTCCTTCCCCTGAGGGGAGACCCGTTCTCACATGCCCACTCCCCTCTCAGGGCTTCTCAAGGCCCCCCTTTCCCAGCTCACTAGTAGGGACCCTCAGACCACTCCTCCGTCTTCCCCACCAGGTCTGCCATCTGCCTGTGTAGACACCCGCGCCTCTGCCCGCTTTGTCTGTGCGTGGCGCCCAGTGCCTCTCCCCGCTCCAAACTCACTGTGATGGTCCCCTCCCTGCTCCGGCCCCGCCCCTCCCTGCACTGGACCATCCTTGCACCTTTGTCGTGTACAAGCAGGTGCAGTGTCTCTGTCCTCGCCCAGCCCAGGCCCCAGGCCCCTCCAGCCCCCGTTTCTCTGGCCCAGTTCACTGCAAAACTCCCCCCTCACTCCCCGCGCTCTGCCCTCTGTCTCTGCTCCTCACCTCCGGCCTCTCCTGGGCCTGCGTGCCGGGCCCTGCTCCCCACCGTCCCTGAAAAGACTCTTGTAAAGGCACATGCGAGCCCGGCCTGCAGAATCTCTTCATCCCAGGAGTGCTCTCAGCGGATTCTGCACAGCGGCCCCTCTCCTCCCGCATGGTCTCAGGTCCAGGGCACTGCCCTCTCCTGGCTTCCCTCCTGCTCCTGGGCTCCTTCTTACTCTCCTGGGATGGAAGTCTCGTCTTCCCGGGGACTCTCCAGGGCCACCCTGGGTGCTCTCCTGTCTCTGTCTGCTCTCCACCCCTCGGCCAGGATCCATTCTCCTTCTTCAGTGCCACGGCTATGCTGATGATGCCCCAACATTTCACTGCAACTCCAGACACGTCTGACCAGCTGCCCACTCCATCTCCACTTGTGATCTCTTCCCCATCTCCCACTTGACACGTCCAACCCTGAGCTCTTGATTCCCTGCTCCCCACCCTGCCCTATAGCCTCCCCATTCTGGCTCGTTCATGGTGCTCCTCTTCTCCCCGTTGCTTAGGCCAGCAGCCTTGGAGTGAGCCTTGACTCCTCCCTTTTTCCCACATTCGAACCATCATCAAATTCTACACTCTTTCCCTTTAAAACACGTCCTAACATTTCTCTCCACCTCCACACCCTCTGTTCTTCACATGGCACCTAGAGTTTCCTCATCAAGCTTAACTCAGATCCCACCTCTCCCTTCCCAAAGCTCCCCACCATGACTCCCACCCCCTCTACCACAGTCTAGAGCAGCAGTGTCCAAGAGAATCCTCAACGGTGTTGGAATGTTCTGTGTCTGACCTACCCAATGCAGTAGCCACAGGCCACATGTCGCTACTGAGCACTTGAAATGCAGTCAGTGCAACACAAGAAGTGAATTTTTATTTTTTATTTTTTTGCTGAGGAAGACTGGTCCTGAGCGAAGATCTGTGCCCATCTTCCTCTATTTTGTACGTGGGACGCTGCCACAGCATGGAATGGTGTGTAGGTCTGTGCCTGGAATCCAAACCTGAGAACCCTGGGCCGCAAAGTGGAGTGCGAGAACTTGACCACTATGCCACTGGGCCAGCCCCAAGAAGTGAATTTTTAAATTGTATTTAATTTTAATTCATTCAAATTTGAGTTTAAAGAGCCGCAGGTGGCTGAAGGCTCCCATCTGGGACAGGGCAGGCCCGGAGGCCCGTGAGCTCACCCGGGTCCTCACACCGGCTTCCATGGTCTCCACCTGCCTCGCTCACTTCTCACTCCCACCTCGGGGCCTCGTCCTCGCTGTCCTCCCGCCCATCTCCTCGCCTTCAATGAGCACGCACGGCTGTGCTCCTCTGTTCCTTCAGGTCTCAGCTCAAACGTCACCTTCTCAGGGACACCTTCCCTGGATGCCCGTCTGAACCCCCTGTGCCTCCCAGTCCCAGGCATTCTCTATTCCCACTCCCTGCGAACTGTTAGGAAATCCCAGCTGAAATTGCATTTGGATGTGATTTAGCCTGTGTGTTGCCCCTCCCTCCCTCGGATACGTATTTATGTGGCTGTGACCTGGCTGTTCCTGCTCCCCACCACAGCCCCAACACTCAGCAAGTCCAACACTGAGCTGTTGAATGAATGAGTGAGCCAATGAATAAATGAGTGTTTAAAAGGCCACGGGATGTATCCATGGGCAGGGAAAGGCTGGACACACAAAGAGCAAGTCATCACCAACACGGTGAGGTTTCTGAAGGAGGGAAGCGTGGGTGTCCCAGGTGGAGTGCCACCTTGGGCGGGAGAGGGGGAAGGCAGCCCCCACCCTGCACGAATGCCAAGAGGTGGGGAGGGGTGCAGAGGAAGGGCGGACGAGGCCGGCTTGTGTGTCTGTGGAGGAAAGCAGCAAGGCGTTGGGTGCTTCTGTCATCTCTGTGTCACTGGGAGAGAGGTCACCCACCAGAGCACAGTGCAAGGCAGGGGGACAAGGGCCCAGGGTCTGGGGACAGGGAGAAGGTGGAAACTAGTCCTTTGAAAACAGACAAACAAATGATTGCAGAAGTGCAGTAGGGGTGCAGGCAGGCGGGGTGGGACCTGTTGGTGTTGGTGACGGACACTCAGTGGTGGGGCGGGCTCTCAGCTCATCCTGACTCACCCACACCCCACAAAGTGTCAACAAGCTACGCCCAGAAAATTAGGGGAAAATAGACAACAAAAATTGACTATGTGTCCCACTCTGCAGGGGAAAGGCACCTTTAAGGTTAGAAATAATAGAAGACATAACAAAGGAAAATTAATTATTTTGGGTTCATAAAAGTGAAAAATTATACTATGTCAAAAATAAACTAAAATGAAAATCAATGTTCTGTTCCAAGCAATTAAGAAATATGTATCAAAAGCTTTAGATAAATTTAGGTTCAGGCCAATATTTCCCTTTTATTTATCCATCTGAGACAATGGTCCCTCAAACTGAGGGTGAGAAATAAGCTTTTGACACAAAGATGTTAGTTGTGCTATTATATATAACGTGAAAATATTGGAAATAATGTGAATGTTGAACCACAGAAGGAAAGTTATACAAGTAGGATTAATTCTCCCAGTAAAAAATTAATCAATGAAAATTATGCCTAAGAAGGCTCTCCAACAACAAGAAATACTTAGGTAACATTGATTGAAAATGCAAGGTAGATGCCTTATAGTTTTAGTCCCGCCATAAACAAAAGCCTCCATACAGAAGATAAAAAGCTGAAGTGACAACAGAATTCATATCTAGCTGGGAGACCTTCTTCCCACATTTCTGATATTCAAACATTTCTTGATGAGTGTATATGCCATGTATGCTAGAAACCACTGCCTGTATTCACAGGGGAAGGAAGGAAACAGGCCGGACTGTCTCTGCTCGCTCACTTTGATGGCAAGATTTGATGTTCTGAAAAATAAAACACGACTGGGCCTAAAGTACACCCTGAGTCCATGGAGTGCCCACAGACACGCATGCCTCCCCAGCCCTCTCCACCAAAAAGGAAAAATAAAAAGGGAGAAAAAAGGAGATAAGAATCCCCAAAGGGAAATAAATGAAATCTACTTTTGAAATGACGTTTTATATATTTTTCCTTGTTTGTTGCCCCTCCCACTAGGTCAACTGCAGGAGGACATGGAGTTCTGCTTGGTCCCAGCTGTGTCCCCAGCGCCTGGGACACGGCCTGGAGCAGGGGAGGTGCCAGTCAGTATTAGCAAAAGATAATGGAGAAGACTCACATACACTCACGTGCACACACTCACACATGCACACACGCTCACATGCACACACTCACATATGCACACACGCACACACACACTCTCACATGCACACACTCACATACACTCACACGCACACACTCGCAGGCACACCGCCCAGTCCTTTCCCGCACGCCCCCACTGACCCACGTGTGTGCGGACTGAACTTCCCCGTCCACGTGTGGCTCACCCCCAGCGTCCCAGAGCAGCCAGTAAAGGATTCCTGGGCTCCCTCCAGACCTGGCAGCAATCCCTGGGGATGTCCTGGGTCTGTGTTTGAGAATGTTCATTGGCGATTCTGCAGCCTCCATCCAGCAGCAGTCTGTGGACCCTGGTCCTAGACCACCCACCCCCAGCTTGCTAGCACCAACGGGGTTCCCTCGGGTATTCATCCCTAATCTGTGGAATGAATAGCCCTGTCCCCGCACAGGCCTGCCCTCCCCTCTTCTTCCCTCCCCTCCATGTCTTTGTGAGCTCTGGAGGGGGTACGGGAGGGAAGGGCAGGGGAGGGAGAGGAAGAGCTGCTCTCCATCTGGGGGGGCTGCCTCTGCCTGCTCTCCTCTGATCTGCTGCTGCCCTCAGCTTCATAGGGTCGCCGCCCTCCAGCCCCCAGGCTCTGACACTGCGGCCAGTCTTCTGCTCAGGCTGCTGGCTCTGACATCCTGGGCCTCTGCTCTCTCCGCCCTTTGCACCAGACCCGGGTTCTGGTTCCCCATCTGATCCAGGGTGGCCCCTATGCAGAAGGTTGTGTCCTGACAGACACAGTCCCCTCATCTTGGCCACTGAGCCTCAGGGCAGCGCACCCACAGCAGAGTCCTGGGGTGCTAGCGCAATCGTCCTTCCGGTTGTCCTCTCATCCCCAGACGAGATCCTTCCAGAATCTTGCTTCCCGCAGACCCTGAGGCCCCTGCCCGGTCTGGCAGCCGTTCCTGCACTCGTCTCGCTCCTACAGACATTTTCATCTCAGGGGCCCCCTCTCTGGGCACAAGCCCTCTCCTGCCCATCAGACATGTCCCTCTGAACATGTCTAATCGCAATTACACACAAAGCGCACGTTCTCTCCCACGGGCACCAAGTCCCAGAAAAAGGGGGATGCAGCCACGCCTCTCGGGCTCCAGACACCCTGGTGGTGAGGGGGTGTCTGCCCAGGACGCATGGCGACTTCCAGACCACCTCTGCCCAGTCGTCACGTGGGCTGGGCACAGCCACGTCTCGGCTTGCACTGGAGCAAGGCTGCCCCCTCGTCTCCATGACTGACCCATGGGCCCGCCTACGGCCGTGTTTCATCTTGTGTTGGGTTCTCCGGAAGCAGACTCTGAGATTGGGGATGGGTCAGGAAGGCCTCCGGAAACAGCAGGGAGGGTAACTGGGAGAGTCCAGGGAGAGAGACAGACCAGGGCCGGGTCTCAGGGCGGGGCCCCCACATGGTGGGTTACCCCATGAACCCTTACGATCTCCCCTGAGGGGCCTGCCGGCCTCACCCGGATCGCAGGCGAGGCTCACGAGGCTCAGGTAATCTGCTCGTGCCACAAGCTTGGGTGTGAGTACCAGCCATCTGACCCGGCACCCCACCCTCTCCACGACACAAGGGCCGCACGACCCTGCAGATCCCAAGCGGCTGAGCCAGCTCAGGAGACGACTTGGGGTGCACATGTGACTGTAACCGGCCCTCGGGCCAGGCCTGAGACCCCATTCACCAGTGGCATTTCCCTTCATCTAGCACTGTCAGATTTAGCAAATGAAAAAACAGGACGCCCCAGTAAGTTTGGATTTTGGGTTTCAGGTTCACAGTGAACACATGTCTTTAGTGTGAGAGTGTCCCACGCAATGTTCGGGAAGTACTTCTACTTCCAGAGGTAGCCGTCGTGTATCTGAAACCCAAATTTAACAGGCATCTGGTATTTCATTTGGCCGCCCTAACCCCACCCTGCACACCAGGACTCTTCTCTGGGGCCCGAGAGGCTCAGAGCCCTGGGGTGGCCAGGACTGGGTGGGACTCTAATGGCCCCGCTGCCCTGGTGTGGGGAGCTGAGCGGACGAGGCATTTGGGGTGGGGACATGGAGAGGAGGGTGTTTTGGGGAGGCTCTCAGGGGTCCCCAAGGAGGTCTGAGAGGGATAAGCCGGGGTGTTTCTGCTCCTATTTCAGACCTGAAGGTCCCGAGATCACAGGGACCCGGCTGCTCCCAGGACGACCCTGGGAGCAAGGGCAGCGGGCAGGCGCCGCCAGTGTCCTCTGAGGTCACTGGGGGGATTGCTCTACCCACTCCAGGAGGGGGCAGGAGTCCATGCCCTGGACAAGGTGAGGGTGGGGACACGGTCAGCAGTCCCATCTTGGGCACCGAGGGTCAACAAGCCACCAAACAGGGGCGAGGCCCCACAGTCCTCTGTCTCGGGGAGCTTCCACCTCCCATCACCAGTGAGTGGGTCCTGGGATGGTGGACATGAACAGGAAACCCCACCAGGGAGGGACTTGCTCACACCCTCAGGAGGCAGCCAGGTGGCTGGTCTGGGGGGAAGAGGCACCCTCCCTGTCCACGGGGTCTGGGGGGAGACGCCCCCTCCCCGTCCACGGGGTCTGAGGGGAGAGGCCCCCTCCCTGTCCAGGAAGGAGATGTGGGCTCCCTTCCCCGCTGATAAGTGCGCCACCCAGGGCCGGCTCTGAGGATGTCATGGTCTTCACTGCAAAGGGCATGGGGCCCCCACGGACACACTTCATCTCCCCACGCAAACTGATTTTCCTTTTCCCTGCTTGTTTTTTCCTTTCAACAATTAGCAGTTGAAGAGGCAGGTTTTAAATCAGGGAAATGAGACTTCAGGACTCAAGAGCCAACAAAGAGGCCAGGGCCTGATGCTCCCTCTGCCGGGCCAGTCTCTCCAGGAAGACGGGGTCCTGCTGAGTGTGGGGTGGACCCAGGGGAAAGGTGGCCAGCGAGAAATACACTCAGGCAGAAGACAGACAGACAGACCCAACAGAGGCTGGGCCCTCAGATGGAGGAGCAGAGCCAGTGAGATGGGAAGACAGTGACAGGCGGGGGAAGCCATGAAGGAGAGGGGGGATTGAGGAACGGGGGGGCTTCTGTGGCAGGGAGGGGAGCAGCCCGGGGCCCCTAGGTGGGCTGGGGGATGGGCTATTTGAAAACATGGTCACAAACTCATTGATGCTCCTCCCTCCAAGAGCCAGAGCTGATGTCTCCCCACCTCCTGAGTGGAGGTTGGATTTGGTGACTGGCTTCTAACAAAAGGCACCTTGGCTTCCTCCTCTCTCAGATCACATGTTCCAGGGAGAGCCAGCTGCCATCTTGTGTGGACACTCAAGCCACTCTGTGGAAAGGCCCACAAGGGGAGGAAAGGCCCCCCTACAGCCGAGTGAGGCAGCCATCTCGGAAGCAAATCCTGCCCCAGTCAAGCCTTCGGATGACGGCAGCCCGGCGGATCCTTCACTGGGACCTCATGAAAGGCTGAGCCATAACACCTGTGAGATGATGAATGTTGGTCATTTTAAGCTGCTACATTTTGGGGTAGCTTGTTCCGCATCAATAGACAGTGATACAGGTGGGGGTACAGGAGGACCCCGAGAGGAGGCTGAGGGACAAGCATGTCTGCACTTCTGTGGTCAGCTGACCACACATCAGTGACCTGCCTGTGAAATCGTCTCTGAATCACGAATGATACAGGAAACGCCCTCTAAAAACTAACATGTCGATCTGGAGGCGGAGATGGAAACCTTAGAGATGTGAGGGTCAGGCCCCTGATTCCAGGAGCATTGCACAAGCACAGAATGTCCGAGCAGGAATAGACCCTCTAGCCTGACACTCGTTGACAAAGAAGAGATGTACAAAGAATGCCAGGGGGCAGACTTGCCCAGGCAACAGTATTGGCAGAGCAGAATGAGGGTCAGATAGAAGGGTTCCAGCCCCAGGCCTGTCCCCCATCCTCAGCCTTGCTGTGGCTTTGGGGCAGGAAGAACCGTGAACTTGACAGCCCCTCACTGAATGGCTCCTACACGCTGGGAAGGGCAAATCCTGGGTGCCCCTCACAGTCAGGAGCCCGGCCTCCTGCTTCTGCCTCCCATCTGTAGGGACGGTCCATCGGTGGTTCTGAAACCCACAGCCCCATCCCGTACCACACAGGCACAGACAGACTCCTGGCCCACCTTTCCCTCTCCCCACCCACCTACCCAATAGCCACTTGCCCTTTGAGACCAGTTTGAAAACCAATCTCTTTTGAAGGACCCCCTCCCTGGCCCCACTCCACTCATGTTCCCTCCCCCTCGGGGGCCCTGGGTCTGAGTGTCACCCACAGCAGCTGGTCTCTCACCCCCATGGGACGAGGACCTGCGAGGGGCCATGGGCCGCAGGTTACGGAGCTGACAGCCTGGTAACTGGAGAGACGGGTCCTGAGTGAATAAATCCAGGTGCAGGAAGTGGGGAGACAGTGAGGCGGGAGATGCCCTGAGGCATCAGAAGAAGGGCCACCCTCTCCCAACGTGGGTAAGAGCACCAGGAGCTGCCCATCACTGGAATATGGGGGAGAAGATGAGATGTAGCAGTGTCAACCCTCCATGCGTGTCCTCCGGGTCGGCACCATCCACCCACCTGGGGGAGGGAGGGTGCTCTCTCCTCGATGCCCACCACGTGGGATGAGTCGACTGTGGGAGAAGACGTGGGGTCACAGGGGCTCCAGAGGCCTCCCGGGGAGAACGCCGGGACTCCGGAAGATGGCAGGAGAGGCACGACTCCCTCCTCCCATCAGTGACAACAGCTGCACCTCCCACACCCCAGACACTGGCCCAGTGCTCTGCCTGTCCTAACTGTTTAACCCCACACACCTCCAGGTCCCTGCAGCAGCCATGAGAAAAGGGAGGCACCAGGACCTTAGGCCACTGGCCCCAACCTCGGAGCAGGCGGAGCAGGGGCACCCAGAGCCCGGCACACACCTACACACGGACAGCCATCGCGTTCACGCTGGTCCCCAGCAGACTGATGTGGCCAACGGGCAGGGACCATGTCCATCTTGCCTGGCGTTGAGCCCTGTGCCTAGAACAGGGCCTGAAGCCTGCCTCACCTTGGATAAGCGTGTGTCAAATAAATAAATGAACGGATGAAGGAAGGAACGATCAAATCAATGAACTTCCCCGTCCACCTCCCCAGCTGCCCAGTCGTCCCTGCCCCTCTGCGGGGTCCAGCTCTTAGATTTCCTGCACTGTGAACGAAAACCTGCTCCTCCCTCCCAGCCCTGTCCAGACCCATGGCAGCCTCAGCCTTTGGGGGGTGCCCTGTGACGCTCTGCTCTGTCCCTCCCTCCTCCCAGCCTGGAAAGGGGTCGGCTGGCTGCACAGGAGCGAACACTGGCTGCTCCCTCCATCCTTTGCTGTGGCTCTGGAAGGCCGGGGCCCTCCCCGCCTGCCTTATCTGCAGCTGAGCAAATCTGCAGTCGATTTGCCATGGGGGGACGTGCTGGCTGGGCCTGGGATTAATTCCTCGCTTTCACCACATCGGGAAGGTGATGCCCTTGAGTTGATGTCACAATTTTCTCTTTCCCCTAATTAAACAGAAAACGAGCCAGCGAGGGGGTGGGGCCAGGGGGAGAAAATGAAGAATTAAAGGCATTTGCCTGCAGAAGTCCAGCGGTTCGAGGCTTTCCATTTAGGGTTTAAAAGCTTCCCCGCACGTCTGCTGCACAGAGATAGGAGTGGTGGAGTAAATGGCAATCTCGCTCCCTCCTGCCGCCCCCGCGCGTGTGAGGGAGGGAGGCAGCTCCATGAAACAAGCAAGGATGTTCCTCAAAGGCCTGAGAGGCCTGGAGGCTGGGGACCTGCAGTGAAAAGCACTTGGCAAAGGCAGGACTAATCTCGCTGCCTCTGCTGTTGGCCTTTCCTCTCCTGCAGGTGCGAGCCGGGGGACAGCGGTGAGGCTGAGGGCCTGGGGGAGGGGCCCTGGGCCTTGGGGACAGCTCGGCCCTCCCCGCCAAGCAGACGGCGCCTGGATGCCTCAGAGGGACGGGGTTCTGCTTGTAGACCCCCTTGGGGAGGGGTTCTTCTGGGGGGCATGAACTCGCTTTTCAGAAGGCTGCCACCAGGGTCTTCCTACAGCCCTATGAGGTTATTGTTCCAACCCCATTTCACAACTAGAGAAACTGAGGTGAGGGCCACTGGGCTTGTCCTCATCCCCCTCACTGGCATGGGGCTGAGCAGAGTCCCCAACTGGGTCTTCAGACCCCAGGGCCAGACCTGGAGATGGCAGGCACCACTGGGACCCCGTTGGCCAGAAGTAGCCACAGCTCCCTGTAGGGGAAGCTGGGAAGTGCCCAAGTGAAGGGGATGGAGTCGGGGACAGCCCCCAGGCGCTGCGGCTGCCTGTGGCATGACAAAGGTCTGGGGGAGGTGGGCGTGGGCATGACCTTGGGGCTGAGCAGGTCTGATGAACCAAGTCTCCCAGGGTGAGTGTCTCCCACACCGTCTTCGGTGCTCCGAGAGGCAGCCCCACCCATCCTGGGCTTTCTGGACAGTTTATATCTCACCGGTGTCCCCTCATTTGTGTTCATGGGGCTTTTCTGAAGCCCTGGACCTGGGGCTGGGCCAAGCACTGGTGCATAAGCCCACAGATGGACACGCGGGTCCCAGCTGGCTGTGGAAACCTGCAGAAGCCCCCTTACCCATGTCCCCCAGTGCACCGCAGCAGCTAGGGGTCCACTGGGCCTCCTGAGAGGAAAGGACAACTGGGGTGACCTCTGGCCATACTCGGCTGACCACTACTGGATGGGGGACCTGCTTCTGGTGGGGACTCTCGCTCCCCCGGCTCCTCTTTGGCTGGCAGTCTTGGCCCACTAGGGGCATCTGTTGCCCCCCTTCTGGTCTCACTCAGCAGAGACCGTGCCACTCAGAGGCGTCCAGGCCACCTAGAAGTAACTCGGAATTCCCCGGGCCACCCCTGCTCTGGCCTCTCCTCTTCCCCCTCCCCCCACACAACCTCACACCCACTCACGTCCTCAGAACCTAGCCAGAACGCGGCTCTGCACAGCGGACCGCCCTGCCCTCTCTCGGTCATCACACTCCCCTGACCCTGCTGAGTCTCATCATAGAACTGACCCTCACCTGAAATGCGAGTGAACACACCTGTCAATCTGCAAGCTGTTTGTCTCCATCACAAATGTCAGCTCCACGAAGACAGGGTGCACAGGGCTAGACTGGTCCCTCAAGGCAGCCCAGGGCGAACAAGCCTGGCTCCGGGACACAGGGCTGTTTGAGGGATGAATGAATGAATGAATGAATGAATGAGTGAGTGAGTGAATGAATGAATGAATGAGTGAGTGAGTGAATGAATGAATGAACTCAGCTCTCCCTAACTCTCTCCTCCAAAACCTGGGCCACCTTTTCCTTAGGAATTCCCTTAACCTTAGCAGGGCCATTTGGAATGACAAGGATGAGGACGGGGACAAGAAGAAGGTCCTGAACATCCCCAAGAGGACGAGGTGGGGCGGGGAAGGTGGACGACCGTCCAGCGATGCAGCAGAGGGGGATCAGACTAACGCAGGAGGAGATGAGCCCAGAGCTCTGGGGGACGGGGCTGAGAGAGGCTCCACTGACGCTGGAGTGTGCGCTGGAGGCGCAGATCCTTGATGGGGTGAGTGGTGGAGGGGCAGGCCCAGGTGGGGTGGGGGGGGAGGGACAGGCCCAAGTGGGGGTGGTGGCAGAGGGACAGGTCCCTGAGTAGGGTGGGGAGTGGAGGGGCAGGCCCCTGAGTGGGGTGGGGGTGGAGGGACAGGACCAGGTGAGGTGGGGGCCGAAGGGCAGGTCCCGAGTGTGGTAGGGGCGGAGGGGCAGGCCCCGAGAGGGGGTGGGGGTGGTGGCAGAGCAGGCCCCCAGTGGGGACAGGGGTGGGTGGTAGGGCAGGCCCCCGAGTGGGGCGGGGGTGGCGGGGCAGGTCCCTGAGTGGAGTGGGGGTGGAGGGACAGGCCCAGGTGAGGTGGGGGCAGAAGGGCAGGTCCCCGAGTGTGGTGGGGTGGAGGGGCAGGCCCCGAGAGGGGCGGGGGTGGTGGCAGAGCAGGCCCCCAGTGGGGACAGGGGTGGGTGGCAGGGCAGGCCCCGAGTGGGGGCGGGGGAAGGTCCCTGAGTTGGGAGGGTGGAGGGCAGGCCCCTGAGTGGAGTAGGGGGTGGAGGGACAGGCCCAGGTGAGGTGGGGGCAGAGGGGCAGGTCCCTGAGTGTGGGGGGGGGTGGTGGCGGTGCAGGCCCCCGAGTGGGCGCGGGGGGTGGCGGGGCAGGTCCCTGAGTTGGGGGGTGGAGGGGCAGGCCCGGCTGGGTGTGTGGCAGCTGGGGAGGCCGCAGAGGCAAGAAGGGAAGAAGAAGAAGCTGTGGGAGCCTTTGCCTTGCACCAGACGCCATGCTGAGAGCTTGTCCTACATTCTCTTACTTGACCGGACATGGCCAGCCTCTTGGTGAAGGACACAAGAGTCCTGTTTGTCCCAGGTCACCAGCCAGTAAGTGACAAAGCTGGGACTCAAGCCCAGGCCGGATGGCTTTCCCCTTTCTCCAGGAGATGGGGTGGCCAGGGGCTGGGGCTGGGGTCTGGCCTGATCTCCGAATGCCCCAGACTCCCCTATCCAGCCTGCCTCTGCCCCTCTCGCAGAAGCCACCGGCATGCTTGGATGAGCAGGGAGTCCCCGGGGCGGGGCCGTCCTGCTGCAGCCCGTGTGTGGTCATGGCTGCGGCCGGGTAACCACGGCAACACTGCCCTGTGCCCCGGGATTCCCCAGGGGGCAGCACGGAGCAGGGCTGATGGCAGAGCCAGCAGAGTCTCGCGTGCCATCCAAATGCCAAGCGCTTATTAATCTAGCGGCGCGAGGCTCTCTGAAGTTATCACCCTGGCCTCCCTCGCCTCCTTTGTCTAGGACATAATTGTCTGGGCCTACCTCTCCAAGTCCGTAATTAATTGCTTTGGGGAAAGCAGCTCGGCTGCTTAACTCCTTCCTGTCTGTGTCTAACCTAGAAAGAAGGTGGCCGGTGCCCACACAACCTTGCATCTACGCTGGACCGGGGTCAGGACCTCGGGCTTGAGGCCCCGCCCCGCCACTACCTGAGAGCCTCAGTTTCCCCATTTCTCAGCTGCAGATAAAGCGCCTGCCCTGCCTTCTGGTTAATTCATCCACTCTGTTTAATTCAACTCTCAATCTCTTGACAAGGATTAGACACATTCGAGTGAATCTACCATGCTCGTCAGCTTGTAGGAAGGCCTGTTGGGGAGATGAATAAACTGGCGAAGGAGGCACAGAGGGGAGGGAGGCAGGGGGACTTCCACAGGCGCAGGCCTGCCCGGGGCATCCCGGGGCCCGGGCGGCAGTATGAGGAGGGGCCAGCACTCAGGGACCTGAAGGAAAAGGATGGTGACCACAGCACGCAACAGCAATTAGTAATGATAACACCACCCAGCACTCACTCAGCGCTGACCCTGTGCAGCACGCTGAGCTCACAGAGTCTGGCTCAGAGGTCCTCTGGCGCCCACGGCATCGGACGCCGTAGCCAGGGACGCAAAGGGCAGCCCACGCCCCATACAGAGAAGGCAGCTGCGGTTTTAAAAATCTTTGGGGTTACTGGTTGTGAAGGCCTCTGGAGCACCCAACAGTGGGACAAACATGCGTTTCTCATCTCTCTGTCCCCAGCACTGCACATCCTTTGAACTCACGTCTGCTGTACAATGGCTTATTGAAGAGGAGTGTTTTGCTCCAAATCGCAAGCAGTTTGCCTCAGAGCTGGAAAGCTCCTTACAGTTTCTAAAATAGCTATTACCTCCTCTGACCCTCACGAGGAACTAGAGGGCTCAGCAAGGAGTCTGAGTGACCCCTTGTAGAGAGGGGAAAACTGAGGCCAGGGGGACAGCCTATGCTGCCTGGTGGGCTGGGCAGGAGAAGCCGTGGCCAGAGCACAGAGGGCACAGCCGGGCCCGGGTGCCAGCCTTGCTGGAGGACGATGCCGGGCTCTGGTCTGCTCAGTCCACCGGCCCAGCAGCTGAGAGCCAAGATGACCTGTCCTCTCAGGCCGGGACCGGGCGGCGCAGGTGAGGTGCAGTCTCGGCACAGGACCTGAGGGGCCCCAGGAAACTCGGTCATCAAGGTAAATACTATTTTAATGTAATTCTTAAAAAATTAATGCAAAAAAATCCAAGGTGAACAAAATATCAAAAGTTTAACTAAACATCGGATCCCATGGAGTTGGGATTAGGGTGAGGCCGGGGCGAAACCCTCTGAAATCAGGTAAATGATCTTCTAGTGCAGTGGTTACAAATAAAAATATACGGTCAGGTGTCCACGAGGAACTAAGCACCACCGTTTTAGATGCAGACGGATCCGCCTGCACTTGCCTGACTCGCCCTGAACCCGGCCCCGCCGGACGCTGACTTCATTTCAATTTTATTTTGCTCCCTGTGGATATTTTGGCACTCATTTTGATGTTTTTAAAGGTAACATCAAAAGATCATTCTCTCAGTTACCCAGTGTGCCGTCCTCCCCCTGGCTCCAGCCCTTCACCCACTCCCACCGCATCTCCCCTCGCCCCGCGGCACTGCTGGGAGACCAGGACACCCAGAGCGGGACTCAGCGCGGTGCTCTGCCAGGAGCCCACAGGGGCCACCAGCGCCTCCCCCTCCAGGAGCCCCTGCCCCACCTCCACCACCTGCATCCATTGCTCTAGGCCAGGGGTGAACACCTCCCAGAGCAGCTCGGAGCCCAGCCGACAGGAGGACTCGAGGCTGCCGTGGAGGGACCACGGTGGCCTTGGGCAGACGAAGGCAGCCAGGCTGCCCACAGCCTTTGGTTTTCTCGACCCTCCTGCTGGCATCTTACCAACGAACCTCCTTCACCTGCACGGCTGCAGCAGGTTCTATTCTTTGCAGCCCAGTGGACCAGGACAAAGACAGCGTCCCAGCCTGCCTGACTTCTCTGGCCCTGGAGAGGAGCGTGGCCTGTCACATGGGGCCAGACTGGACACGGGGGCTGGCTGGGGAGGCCAGGAGAAGGCCTACTGCGCCTGAAGGGATGTGGGGTCTGGGGTGGATGGCAGTGGGCAGGGAGAGAGTGGGAGCAAAAAGAGAGACGTGTGCTCAGTCCCTCCTCACGGGGCCTTGAACAGCACGCTGCCGTCTCTGACCCGCAGTCTCCTCCCCCGGGAAATGGGAGAAGAGTAAGGAGGGACTGGTCACCTGTTCCGTGGGCACTGAGGCTGTGCACTTTGGGGCCAGCTGTCCTAGGTTTGGATCATGGGACCCTGACAAGGAGCTGGCGGCCTCCATTTCTGTCATCTATAAAACGGGACAACCATATCATTTACTGGTTAGGGTTGAGGCAGAGACCAAATCACGCAGTGTGTTAAGTGCCCGTGTGCCCAGCACACAGCGAGCACCCGATAAGCGGGGCAGAACAAGGGAGCTGAGAGTCTGGTGAGATTCTCACTACCATCTTGAAGCTTCCCCATAACCATGAGACGAGGTCGTGGGCGTACCTGTGCTGGGCTGACAGAGGATGCCAGATGAACGCTGTGTTCTCAGTCCATCATTTCCAGGTGTGCCCTGAGCCGGCTCCTTCCTCGGTGGCCAGGGAGGGAGAGGTGGCCTTGAATCGTGGCCACTTCTTCCGCACCCTCCCTGGAGCCTGAAAGTGATCAGTCTCACATCTACCATAAGTTAATAATAAATGAATCTCCTTGATCGTTTTGCTGACACTGAGATCTAACGTGGTGTCTGTGGCAATGATATATTGAACAACAGATAATCCTCTGAGTGACAGCTCAGCAGAAAAGCATGCGCCAGGGGAGTCAGCGTGCCCTGCGCACCTCGGCCGCCCAGAGGGCCCATCTCAGCGCCCCTGGCTGGGCGGTGGTCAAGGTTCCAGGAGGACCCCTTCACACCTGGGGCTCGGAGTGGGGTGAGAGTGGGGCCCAGACCCTACTTGGTGACCGTGATCTGGGCCCTCCCAACCCCTCAGGGAGCCCAAGCTGCCTTTTCTGTAAAACAGAGGTTAAGAAATTGAAGGATGAGCAAAGGCTGAAGCCGGCATTTACAGCAGGAGGTCCCTGAATGGCCAATAAAGACAAGATCAAGTCCACCAGTCCCTGAGGAGCTCAGGTTCCACTGGCCACATGCACCCATCAGAACACAGGGCTAACAGGAGTGCTGGCCGGGCTGTGACACGGGACTCGCACACCCTGGCACAGCACCCCCATGTAGGCTGGGTCCTCCAGTCCAGCTCTGGGACACGGATCTCACAGGAGTCCGTGCAAAGACCCACGCGGTACATGGAGGAGGCCCTTCCAATGGCCCACGTTTCCACGTTTGTGTCAGTCAGCTTTTCCACCGGCTGCGTCACCACTGCCCCCACAGCACCTCGCAGAAGCAGCAGCAGAGACAGCAGGAGGGCAGCACGAGGGCTCTCGTGATTGGGGTCCACTGGGCTTGGCCTCGGCTGGGGGACTGGGGCGGGTGGCTCTGGCCCACGTGTCCCTCATGCTCATCCTGGCATCAGCCACTGCTGGTCCTCCTCGTCCTGGTGGACAGGCGAGAGCAAGCCCCAGCACACGAGCTTCAGTCCAGCCTCTGTTGAGAACCCACTGTTTACGGGCAGTCAGAGCCCAGAGTCAGGGAAGGAGGGCCTCCACGGTGGCCAGGCGGAGGCGGTGGTCAGGGAGTAATGAAAGAGCCGGCGCACGTCCCAGTCTGCCCCAGGGGCTGGAGGGATGTGTAGGTACAGATGGTGGGGCAGGCAGGAACACTGCGCGGCTGCACGAGGCTGCGAGCCGGATCCGCACCCACAACACGGGCGGGTCTTAGAAGCAGCATCGACCGGAAAAAGACAGAAAATGAGGTAGATTTAAAAATGGAAGTCGCAGGAACAGTCGGACATATCTTATGAGGATCCGCGCATACGCAAGGATGTAACAAGCTCATCAGAGGAGGGGCCGAAGGGAAGGGGAGGGAGTGGGGAACAGCCATGATGGGAAGGACAGGGTCCTGGGGGTGCTCACAGCCACATCGGCTAAGAGACAAGGATTACACAGACTCCAAAGTGAAAGAGTACTGTCTGTGGCCCCCAAAGCCCCTTAGGCCCCCCAGCCTGGACATCCCAGGGACGCACGCTGGAATGACTCCAGGTACAACAGTCTGAGCCTCAGTGGGGGTGGTCTTCCAGTTGCCCTCTCGCCGAGACCAGACCGTGAGGGGCCCCAGTGCCACAGAGCCGGGGAGCACGGAGGGGTGATGTCGGGCTCTTCCAGCCTGGCCAGGGCAGGGCAGAGGTGAGTCTGCGGGTGTGCGAAGAGGGGAAGGGACCGGCCCTTCTCAGTGGGGAGAGAAGCTGGACGCATCAGGACAGCCACTCCTCACTGGGCAGTGCCTGAGGACTCACAGAGCTTCCAAATCCGTGGTCACTCGGAGACGACCGTCTCAGGGAGGGCACCCTCAGTTCCACTCAACGGGGAGGGGGGGCGGCCTGGAGGCCCTGGGCAGCTTGCAAGGGCCTAGGCGGAATTCGAGGCTGGGACTTGCCTCTGAGCCCAGTGCCCGTCTCTTGCGGGAAAGGGGGAAGGAAGGGGAGGGATGCTCCGGAGAGCAAGGTACCGTCACGTCCCCCAGGGCAGGCCCCACAACCAGGTAAATTAGGAGAGGCAGCTCTGTCTGGAGGAGCAGCCCCGCAGGCCCCGGGGGAGCAGGTTGACTAGTTTTGTGTTTATGATGGAGCTGAGAAGGCCCTGCCTGAGCTCGCCAGCTGCGATGGCTGGCAGAAGCGAGGAACCCCTCAGGGTGAGCTCGCCCCCAACAGCCAGGCCTGGGGCACTCTCGGCCACGTGCCCAGGTGTGGGCAGCTCCCCCTCCACCCCCCTTCTCCTCCACGCTCCTTATACTGGGCTCCTTCTGTCTTCAGGACAAAATCCAAGGCCCTCGGTGATGCCTCACTGCCCACCATGTGTGTCACCTGAGCCCGCCCCGCTGGTAGGTGGAAGGGCTTGAATCTCCCCCAAAGTATCCAGCCCCCCTCCCGGCCCCCTGGGGCCATTGTGCCTGGAGCTCTCTCTTTCCAGGAAATGCCCTTACCTCTCTGTTCCCATCCAGCTTCTACACCAGGTCCCAGCAATTGTCACCTCCTCTGGGAGACCCCCAGGCCCTAGTCTAGAGGTCTGGCCTCCCGGGACGTTGGTGCTGACCTGTCGCAGCAGAGGTGGCCCCCACCTGGCCTCTGTCTCCCTCCCCATTCCCATCTTCCTCCATCCTCTCTAGAGATAACCACCGGCAGGAAAGGGATGTTTACCTTTCGCTGGCATTGTCTACTTTTACTGCATTTTTATGTTCCCATAAACAATATATAACGTTCTCTCGTAGGGTTTTAAACTTTGCACAAATAGTGCGTTACTCAGTGCACCATACTGCAGCTAGGTGTTCTCACTCAGCATTGGTTTCCGAGAGTTACCCACGTTGATAAGGGTGGTCCAGCTCAGGTTGTTAACCGTCCTACCTCAAGCCTTTTCTTGGCTACATCACACCTGCATACCATCCTCCTGAGGTTGTTTGTGGCATCGCTGTAGGATGCTGCAGTGAGCGTCCCTGTACGCACCTTTCTGTGCACATCGTGAGGAATTTTCTAGAAGCGGCATTGCTGGGTGTAGGACATGAGCGGCTTCACCGACATACTTGTTCTCCAGCGTGGTGGTGCCAGGGTCGTTTCGTGGGCAGCCAGTTGGAGACCCCTTGTCCCACACTCTGAATTGCTTGCTGCTGGCCCACTTCCAGCTTTTGCCAATCTACTGGGTGTGAAATGATAGGTCTTTGAATTAACTGCCATTTTCCCCATGTAATAGCCAGATTGAGCTTCTTTTTATATATTTATTGGCCATTTTGTTTCCCCTTTTGTGAATTGGCTCTTCAAACTCTTCACCCATTTTTCCACAAGGTTTTTCTCTTTTTCTTAACAACTTATAGATGTTCTTTATGATCTGAATACTAATATCCTGTCAATTAACCACACTGAAACCACCTCCTCCCAAGAGCCAGCAGTGTAGGAGAGTCTGCGGATTCTTTCCATGTCTGGCTTCTTCTCCACAATGTAATTATCTTGAGGTTTATCCATGTCTTTGCTTGTATCAATAGTTCCTTCTTACTGCTGAGTGGTCTGGATGGGACGTACTACATTTTGTTTATCCATTCATGTGTTGATGGACGATTGGGCTGTTTTCAGTTTGGGGCTTTTATAAATAAAGCTGCCGTGAACATTCATGTGCAAGTCTTTGCTTACACACACACATTCTTTTCTCTTGGGGAGAATGGCTGGATCCTATGGTAGGTGTATGTTTAACTTTTAAGAAACCATCAAACTGTTTCCCAAAGTGGTCATGCCAATTTACATTCCCACGAGCAGCACATAGGGTTCCAGCTGCTCCACATCCTCGCCAACACTTGACATGGTCGGTCTTTTTCACTGTAACCATCCTAACGGGTGTGTAAATAGGTCTCACTGGGGTTTCAATTTCCATTTGCATGACTAACGCTGTTAGTCTTTAGACTAACATCTAGTTAGTCTAACATTAGAGCATCTTTCCATGTGCTTATTTGCCATCCATTTATCTTGGTTGAAGTGTCCATTCAAATCTTTTGCCCATTTTTTGTTGAGTTGTTCATTTTCTTATTATCGAGTTTTGAGAGTTCTTCATATAGTTTGGATAAAAGTCCTTTATCAGATATATGATATACAAATAATTTTTTCCAGTCTATGGCTTTTTTTTTTATTCTTTTAACAGTATATTTCAAAGAACAGATATTTAAAATGTTGATGAAGTCCATTTTGTTCTTTTATCATGTTGTTGGTGTTATGGCTAAGAAATCTTTGCTGAACACAAGGTGACAAGGGTTTTTGTCCTGTTTTCTTTCAGAAGTTGTATAGTTTTGCTTCATATTTAGGTCTGTGATCCATTCCGAGTTAATTTTTATATACGGTACAAAGAATACTTTGACGCTTCTTTTTGGCATGTTTCTTCATGGATGTCTAATTGTTCCAGCACCATTTGTTGAAAAGATCATCCTTTCTCCACTAAACTGCTTTTGTTCTTTTGTTGAAAATCATTTGCTCATATGTGCATGGGTCTATTTTGGGACTGTTCAGTTCCATTGATATATTTGTCTAACTTTGTGCCAGTACCACACTGTCTTGATTACTGTGGTTTTATAATAATTCTTGAAATCACATAGTGTTGGTCATCCAAAGCTGCTCTTCTTTTTGTAAGTAGTTTTGGTTACTCTTGGATCTTTACATTTCCATATGAATTTTGGCATCAGTTGGTCCATTTCTTTAAAAAAAAAAACTACTTAGATTTTGATTGAAATTGCACTGAATCTACAGATCAACTAGGAGAGGACTAACATCTTAACAACATTGAGTCTTCTGGCATATGAGAAGGGTATATCTCTCCACTTATTTAGGTCTTTTATTTCATTCAGCAATATTTTGTAGTTTTTTAATATACAGGTTTTTCGTATCTTTTATCAGATTTGTTCCTAAGTATTTCATAATTTTGATGTCTCTTGCAAATATATAGAAATACAATTGTTTTTGTATATTGATTTTGTATCCTGCAACATTGCTAAACTCAGTTATTGGTGAAATCAGGGGGTTTTTTTAGATACCATTAGATTTTCTATAAAGACAGTCATGTTGTCTCTGAACAAAGACAATTTTACTTCTTCCTTTTCAATGTCCATGACTCTGATTTCTTTATCACGCTTTATTGAACTGTTTGCAATTTCCACTACAATGTTAAATAGAAATGATGCGAGTAAATATCATCATATTGTTCCTAATCTTTGGGAGAAAACATTCAGTCTTTTATCACTAAGAAACATGTCAGTTGCAAGCTTTTCACAGGTGCCTCTTATCAGGTTGAGGAAGCTGCCGTCTCCTCTTCATTTGCTGATAGTTTTTATCATAAATGGTGCTGGATTTTGTCTAATAATATTTGGGAACATCCCAAATATTATTGGGATGATCATATAATTTTTATGTTTTAGTTTGTTAAGACAGAAAATTAAATTAACTGACTTTCAGATGTTGAATCAACCTTGCATTCCTGGTGGCTAATCTCCACAGGCCCTTGATGTGCTATCTTTTTTATATATTGCTGGATTTGACTTGATACAATTATTTTTAGAACTTACGCATCTCTGTACATAAGAGATATTGGTCTGTGCTTTTATTCTCTTGCGTTAACTTCGTCTGGTTTTCATATCAAGGTAACGCTGGCCTAATAGAGTGAGTTGGGAAGTGTCGTAGTCTGTTTGAGCTGCTGTAACAAAATACCAGAAATTGGTGTCTTATAAACAACAGACATTTATTTCTCACAGTTGTGGAGGCTCCAGTCCAAGATCAAGGTGCCAGCAGATTCAGTCTGGTGAGGGCCCGCTTCCTGATTCACAGACAGTGTCTTCCAGCTGTGTCTTCACACGGCAGGAGGGGATCTCTGTATGGGATCTCTGTGGGGTCTCTTTTATATGGATACTAACCTCATTCCTGAGGGCTCCACCCTCACACCCTAATCACTTCCTAGAAGCCTCACCTCCAAATGCCATCACATTGAGCATTAGCTTTTAACATATGAATTTTGGGGGGACACAAATATTCAGTCCATAGCAGAAGTATTCCCTCCTCTTCAATTTTCTGGAAGAGTTTGTCTAGAACTGATATTATTTCTTCCCTAAGTGCTTGGTAGAATTCACCAGGGAAGCCAGCTGGGACTATAGTTTCTTAACTACAAATTCCATTTCCTGAGTAGATACAGATAGGGTTATTTGGATGATCTGTTTCTTCTTGAATGAGTTTGTGACTTTCAAGGAATTTGTCCATTTCATTTAAGTCATCAGATTTATTAGTACATGATATTCCTTTATCCTCCTTTCAATATCTGTAGGATCTGTAGTGATGCAACCTTTTAAAATCTTGATATTGGTAATTCGTGTCTACTCTCATTTTTTTCTTAATTAGTCTGGGTAGAGGTTTATAAATTTTATTTATCTTCTCCAGGAACTGGCGTTTGATTTCATTGATTTTCTCTATTTTTTGTTTTTATATTTTCGATTTCATTGATTTTCAATCTGATATTTATCACTTCATTTCTTCTGTTTAGTTTGGGTTTAATTTACTCTTCTCTTTCTAGTTTCTTAGGGTGAAAGCTGAAGACATTGAGTTCAGACCTTTCTTATTTTCTGATGCAGGCAATTATTGCCATAAATTTCCTCCTAAGTACTGCTATAACAGCATCCCCAAAATTCTGATATATTGTAACTTCATGTTAATTTCTTCAAAATACTTTCTAATTCCCGTTTGACTTTTTCCTTTGACCTATGTATACTTTATAAGTGTCTTATGTAATTTTGAAATATTTGGAGGTATTTCAGATATCTATTATTGATTTCTAGTTTAATTCCATTGTGGTCAGAGAACATATTTTATATGACTTGAATCCTTTTAAATTTATTGTGAATTGTTTTATGGCCCAGAATATGGTCTAGTTTGATAAATGTTTCATACACACTTGAAAATAATGTGTATTCTGCTCTTGGCGGTGGAGTGCTTTATAAATGTCAATTAAATCAAGTCGGGGGCTAGTCTTATTCAAATCATCCACATACCGAGTGTTTTGCTCTCTAGTTGCTCTATCAGCTGTTGAGACAAGCATATCAGAATCTGCAGCTCTAATTGTGGAATTTTCTACTTCTCCTTTCAGTTCTATCAGTTTTTTCTTCTTGTATTTCTACGCTCTGCTATTAGGTGCTTAAACATTTAGGATTATGTCCTCTTGGAGACTTGGCCCTTTCATCACTATGAAATGACTTTTTTTATTACCAGTAATATTCTTTTCTCTAAGATCTAGTTTATCTTATATTAATATAGCCACATCAACTTTCTTTTGTTAATTGATAGAGCAGTTTTACAAAAAAATTGAGCAGAAAGTATAGAAAACTCCCAAGTGCTTCACCCCTCTCTGCACAGTTTCCCGTATTATTAACATCCTGCATCAGTGAGGTACATTTGTTATAAGTGATATACAAAGCTGATATACTGAATATCATATATTGATACATTATTATTAACTGAAGCCCATAGTTTACATTCGGGTTCACTCTTGGTGTTGTACCCTCTATGGGTTTGGGCAAATGTATAATGTCCTGTAGCCCCCACTGCAGTATCCTACAGAGTAGCCTCACCGCCCTAAAAAGCCTCTGTGCTCCACTCGTTCATCCCTCCCTCCCTCATTGAATGTGATTATTTATATGGCTGAGTTTAAATCTAATATTTGCTGTTTGTATTCTACTTGTCCTGTCTTGTCCATTGCTCCTTTTTTCTCTGCCATGTTTTGTCTTAATTGAACTTTTATGATTCTATTTTATGTCCTTTGTTGGCTTATTAACCAGAAGTCATTGTTTCATTATTTTAGTGGCTGCTCTAGGATTTCTAACACATGCCTTTAACTTATCACAGTCTACCTCAAGTGATACAGGACCAGGTCACTCACAGGATAAAGCCTTATGACAGGCACTCTCACTTCAGTCCCTCCTGCCCTGTGCTATTGCTGTCAAACATTTCACCTTTACATGTGTTACACCCCATACATCTATGTACAGGGATGCTGTTATTATTGTTATGATTTTTGTCTAAGCAGTCAGTTCTTTAAAGATATTTATATAACAAGAAAAGGCCTCTTACATATTTACTCACGCAGTTGTCTGTCTCTGTGTTCTGCAGTCACTCAGCTGGATTCACGTCTCCATCATACATCACTTGTCATCTCCCTAAAGGACTCTCTTTAACATTTCTTGTGGTGCAGGTCTGCTGGTGACGAATACTCTCAGCTTTTGTACCTCTAAAAACGTCTTTATTTCACCTTTATTTTCAAAGGATACTTTAGCTCCAGGTCGACAGCTTTTCCTCCAGGACTTGAGCGATGTTACTCCATCATCTTCCCACCCCCATAGTTCACACTGAGAAGTCAGCCACCATCCTCATTGCTATTCTGCCATTTCCGGGTGTCTTTTCCCCCGGTGGCTCTTGAGAGGTCTCTTTTTCATTGGTTTTGAGCAACTTGATTCTGATGTGCCTCCTACATGTTTTTGTGTTTGAGGTCTGTTGAGCTTCTTCAAGTTCTGGGTTTTCAGATTTCATCAATTTAGAAATTTAAATTTTAAATTTTTTCTAAATTTAGAAATCTTTTGCCATTATGTCTTCAAATATCTTTACTGTTCCTCCCTTTGGAGGACTTCAAAGACACATATGTTAAGTCCCTTGAAGTTGTTCCATAGCTCACTGGTGTTTTTTCATATTTTAAAACAGTCCCCTTTTCTCTCTCACTTTCATTTTGAATGGTTTCTATTTTTACATCTTCAAGTTCACTAATCTTTTCTTCTGCAATTCAAATTTGCTATTAATTGCATCCAGTATACATTTTATCTCACACATTGAAGTTTTCAAATTTAGAAGTTTGAGTCCTATTTTTACACCTTCTGTCTCTACTTAAATTTTTTTGTTCCTTTTATTAAAATTTATATTTAGGGGCCGGCCCAGTGGTACAAGCGGTTAAGTGCACGCACTCCGCTGCAGTGGCCTGGGGTTTGCCGGTTCAGATCCTGGGCGCACACCAACACACTGCTTGTCAAGCCATGCTGTGGCGGCATCCCATACAAAGTGGAGGAAGATGGGCACGAATATTAGCTCAGGGCCAGTCTTCCTCAGCAAAAAAAGAGGAGGATTGGCATCAGATGTTAGCTCAGAACTGATCTTCCTCACAAAAAAAAAATTATATGTATTATTTCTATTTCTACTTCACTTTTTGAACATATATATATATATTCACTTCCTGTCTGCTAATTCTAACATCTGCGTTCTAGATTGATTTCAATTGATTTTTTTTCTCCTCATTATGGGTTGCATTTTCCTGCTTTGCTTCATGCTTGCTAATTTTTATACTGGATGCCAGACATCGTGAATTTTGTTTTCTTGGGCGCTAGATATTTTTATAATCCTATAAGTTTTCTTTATCTTTGTTCCGGGATGCAATTATTTGGAAACAGTTTGATATTTTCAGGTCTTGCCTTTAAAATATGTTGAGAGGATCAGAGAGGCCCTCAGTCTGTGGCTAATTATCCTCCTCACCTGAGGTGAGACCCTCCTGTGTACTTCCTGGCGTCCCATGGATGGTGAGGTTTTCCACTGTCGCTGGTGTGGATGTCAGGCACTGCTTCATCTAGCCCTTTCAGGTGGTTCTCTCCCCAGCCCAGTCAGTGTCCTTATACGTGTGTGCTGACCAGTACTTGGCTGAGTACTCATGGGGTCCCTCTGCACTCTCCAGACTTCCCTCTCTGTGCAGCTTCTCCTCCCTGCTGCTCCACCTGGGGACTCTCCCCAGGCTCTCTGTCCCCTTTACTGAACTCAGGAAGACCACCAGGCTCTGTTTGAGCCCCCTTCCTCTTGTGGCCTGGGGACTCCCTCAAGGCTGTAAGTGGGGGCAACTATAGGGCTCCCTCCATTTTATCCCATATCGCAGGGTCCACTGCTCTTCATTGCCTGATGCCCAATGTAACGAAAACCATTGTTTCACATTATCTCTAACGTGGGGCATGTGTCATGTGGGAGAGGAAATCAGGTCCCTGTTATTCCACCTTTGTTGGAAGCAGAAGTCTGGCAGCTTTGAAGATGGCCTGCGAATCCTTTCTGTTCTCAATGGTCACAATGATGTGCTGTGGATGGGGCATCTTTATTCATCTGGCTCAGCTTCTCACAGGGCAGTTCTAACCCGAGGACCACTGTGACTCTTCATTTCTGGGAAATTCTCAGCCATGGTATCTTCAAAAATTGCTTATTTACTACGTCATCCAGGAGAAGGGTCTCCACCTCCCCCAGCCCAACGACTGCTCTGTCATTTCTGTCTTTGTCTCCTGCAATGTGCTGTGGGTGATCTCTCCAGCACGGTCATCCAGTCCATTACTTCTCTCTTTCATTACGTCTTCTGACGTTTATGTCATCTACCACGTTTCATTTGTTATGACCATTTCTTTTTTTTTATATCCAGGGTTTTTATTTGGTTATACGCAACCGTTTGACCTTGTTTCTTCTTTGCTTTTCCCCCATAATTTTTTGTTCTTTCTTACTGAGAACTAGCCATCATTAAAAACTTTAAGTACATAAACATATTTATTTTAAAGTCTCCCTCTGACTGCTTTATAAAACTAATTTTATCTGGAGTGAATTTATATTCCCATTGTTGATATTCTTACTTGTTTTTTTTTTTTTTTATGGAGGCCAAACTATGACCTTATTTGCTGAGAGAGGCTGAGTTGAGGGTACAGCCTGCTGAGAGTGCCCAGGGCTGCTGCCTCAGCAGTGAGCAGACTGAAGCTCAGCACCAGGCAGCACCACGCTGGGGCAGACCTCCCAACAGCAAGGCCTCCCAGCTGAGACGTACTGTAAGGAGGGGCAAAGGGGAGCAGTCCCAGGAGGAAGGCAGTGGACGTGCGCAGTTATTTTTCCCAATTTCTCAGTATCATCTAGGTCTCTCTATCTGAAAGAAGTATCAGGAGTGGGGCAGAAAGGCAGCCCCCCAAAAGTGTAAACCAAACCCACGTCCCCCCACTCAAGCCCTGCCCTCGGTCGCTGCCCTCTCACAAGCAAGCGCGACACCTGGAGCCCACCACGAGTCTCCCTCCCACTTCCCCTCAGTCAACAGGCCTTCCAAATCCTCTTCAACCTCCACTCTGCTTCCTCTAATCCTGTTCACCATCACCCCATCCGCACCCGTCCAGACCCTGCCCTCCTCTGGAGAGTCTCCTTCGTTCTGTGTTGTGGAATCTGCTTTGCAGGCTCAGCGAGAGCAGCAGGGGCTTGTCTGTTTCTTTTACGTTCCTCCTTCTCCTTCTCTCTCTGTGGATTTCTGGGTGCCTCTCCCCAGCCCTCTGTACCCCCATCCAGAACCACAGAGCCAGGCCTCGTGACGGCACGGGGGGCTCCTGTCCCTCAGGCCCCCTCACAGACCCAGGGCCGGGCTCCTGTTGGAGGCCTCTCTGCGTCTCTCCACTCACTTGCCCCCTGAGCCGTGCCCCCGTGGCCCCTGTGGGCCACACTCCTCATGTTTTGTTTGTATGCTGCTGCCCTTTGGGGGGGGAGCAGCAAAGAGGGGCAGCCCTGGCTTCAAGCCAAGAGGCTGGCCGGATCCTGCTGTCCCTGGAGACTTTTAGAGCCATTTACCTGTGGGAGCTGAGCGTCCAGTCCCCGCTGCCCGTTTCTGAAGCCAGTGCGCCTGCCTGCGGCTTCAGCTCTGCTCACCACTTTGCATTTCTTTTCTTAAAAGAGATCTAATTTCTTTAGCCACTGCCTGGAAGCCAGCACTTGAGGCCCACCTCCACCCCAACCCTCCCTGCTTCCCATGGTCCTTCCCAGCCTGCTGCGGCCAACCCCCAGCCTTGCCTCAGGCTTTTGCTGCTGCCAGAGCCCCGCCGCACTCCATCTTTTAAGGCTAGAGTGGGTGTCACCTCCTCCAGGAAGCCCAGCCGGATGTCTCCCCTCTGCGGGTCCTCCATGTGCTGTGCACTCTTGGGTCACTCTTTGCTCTTTTTCTGTCTCCCTTCTGGGGGCCGTGCCTCATCCATGTCTGGGTCCCTGGCTCCAGCACGGCCCCTGGTATAGAGTAGATGCTTCGTCAGTGATACTAATGAACGAGTGCGTGATGGTCCTCATATCAAGGGCTACTGGAAGATCCCCAAGACCCTTCCTGGGTCAGCCTCATTTTCAGACTCTCCACTGCCTGCATACACCCTGCTTCTCAGCACGCCAGATTACACGCGCCCTCGTGTTGCCCCTGCACATCACCCTCTGTGTGCTGGGCCATTCTCCTGGGAGGGATCATTCCAAATACTGCCCTCCACCCTCCTGCCTGGACAGCCCAGTGGGCATCCTGCAGAGTCCCGGAACAGTCAGGCCTCTGCTCACCCAGAGAGGGAGGTCCCACCCGGGGAGAAGGAAGGAAGACATGGGTCCTGAATCAGGGGCAGGACTGGCTAACGGAGAGGATCCCGCCAGAGGATGAGACGGCGAGGTGGGCACAGCACCCATGCATCCTCCTCCCTTCCTGAGGTCAGCCCACACACTCGCGTGGACACTCGCACTGCTCCAGGGGCCTTCTCTCCAGCCAGGAACAGGGCGACAGTCCCCGTCCTCAGGACCCTCACAGGATGGGGTAAGGAAATAAAGAGACAGTGACACTCAGGGAGTGACAGGGAGATGCTGGGGAGGGGATGTCAGCTGGCACAGGCGAGTGATAAGGCACAAGGGCAGTCAGCAAAGACCCCCTGAGAAGGTGGCCCTGGTGCTGAGACCTTCAGGCTGAAGGAAGACCCTGGGGTGGGCGTGAGCACCGTGGGTTAAAGGAACAGCTGAGGCAGCCCAGGCACAGAGGAAGGTCCAGGGCACAGGACGGGGTCCGGGCGTGATCAGAGCCCCAGGAGCCTGGGGGCCATGGTCAGAGTTGCCACAAGAGGCATGATGGGCATGGACGAGGGAGGGCACCTGGCTCCCATCCAGGCCTCTTGGGGGCGCAGAGACCTGTGGTGAGGCCATTAAGTCCCAGGTGCAGAATGGATCTCCCAGGGGGAGCCAGGGGCTGTGGAAGGTCCGGAGTGGAGTGGGAGGAAGCATGCTGCCAATGAAGACACCCAGGTCTGCATCCTGAGCCTGGCTGCCTGCTGCATGTCGGAGACAGAAGGAGCAGAAGGGAGCAGGGGCTGGGAGGGGTGATGAGGTGTGATGACTCAGGAACTCTGTCGTGACACACTGGGGTCCAAAACGCCAGCAGGCCATGGAGGCCAGAGCAGGCACAGAGGGCTGCAGATAGGAATTGGGGGCCACGGTACTAAGGTGGCATTCAAAGCCACTGGAGGCCCGGGGAGACCAGAGCAGGAGGGAGGAAACACTGAGCAAGGACTGCAGCCCCATGCCCGAGCCCTGGTCTGCAGAGAGGACCGGCCCCGTGCCTGCCCTCCTGATGTGAACGAGGCCTGTGGGAATGACGGCCGGTCACCCGCACAGGGAGGCTTTCCTCCAGCAATTGAGCCGCGAGATTGCCAGCTCTTTAGTAACTGATTGATCCCCAGGCTGGGGTCTAATTGCTGCCCGTTGCTGTGATCTCAGAAAAGGCTGCGGCCCGTGGGGGAGCCGAGAATGTGGCTGCCGCCTTCCCAAGATACAATGAAGGAGGTTTTCTTTCCTCCTTTGAATGGCCGGCAGGCAGGAACCCAGCAATTACGCATCAAAGCACCAGCGTTTCTGTGGCTGCGGCTGGTGCCGGAGGACTCACTCATGAACACAGAGTCCCCACATCATTGTTTCGGGGCTGGGGGTCATCCGGTCCCGCTCCTGCTCCCCCGCATCTGAGACAGCCTGAGCAGCTCACCAGAGAAGCTGGCCGCCCGCTGCAGCTGCCAGCCCAATAAGACCACCTGCACTCCAAGACAAAGGATGCAGTAGCTGAGGGTCTGATTCCTAGGGGTGGAGCCAGGGACGGGCAGCCCTTAGGAGAGAGCAAGGGGGCTCAACAGGACCCTGGGTGGGGTAAGGACGGTGCCCAGGGGCGGGAGAGGGACTGCTCTGTGGGTTGAAGCACTGAGGTCTCACTGGAAGCATCTTGCAAACCCAGATGGCAGAGCCCAGGGCTCCTGGGACCCGGAGGAGGAGGCTGAAGTGCATTTCTGACCAGCTCCCCACCCCACCCCACCAGCACAGTGTGTGACCCCGGGAGCAGGGGCCTGGGGAAAGGGGCCCGCCTGCTCCGGGAGCCTCCCGGCTCCTTCCTTCATCACAGGAGCCAGCTTGGGGCTGCCTCTGCACACCACGGGGGCCACCGGGCCAGAGGCTGAGCAGAGGTTGAGGACCCCGGCAGCAGCGGGTGTGTTCTCCTTGGACCCACAGCTCTCTCTGAGCAGGACCTCGGCTCTTGCAGAAGCTACTTGGTAACGGGCTTACCTCCCCCACGTCAGACCCCAACCTCAGTGCTGACCCTAACTCCAGGGCAGGGCGAGGTTCTGGGTGCCTCTCTCCCAGTCCTCAGTCTGTATGGATGCTCGACCCATGTCCTCTGCCTCCTCTGGGCTCGATCCTGACTTTTGCCCAGCAGGTGCTGCACAGGCAGGTGCACACAGGGGTGGAGCCAGACCGCCAGGTTTGAATCCCAGACCTCCACTTCCTAACTCTGCAGCCTGGGCGAGTCCCTGCTCCGCTCTGTGCCTCGGCCCTCTCGTCTGTATGATAATAACAGCATCTTCCTTGTAGGGAGGTGTGGGGTGAACGAGCCAGTCCACGGAAGCAGAGGGTCACACAGGCCACCAGTGACCAGGAGCAGGAGTAGAGGCAGTGAGACTCTGCCACACACCAGCTACAGGACCCTGATGGAGCCATTTGGCCTCTCCGTGCCTCAGTTTACCCATTCACGGATGAGGCCGTGAAAGCACCTGTCTCGTGGCCGTGGGGGAGGAGGCAGGCAGCCCATAGAGTCAGGCACCGGCATAGCACCCGCACGGGATAAACACCCGCCAAATCGCGGCCACAACTGTCCCGAGGACTGCCCGCAACAGAGGGGGTGGGCGAGGGAGCACCGCAGAAAAGGCCTGGCAGACGGAAAAGAGACCCCTCCTGACCCCAGCAGCCCCCTGACCCCCTTGAGCCCACAGAGATGCCCTTTAAACCCTGGAGTGCCTGTCCGTCACACAGCTCTCACAGGCAGCCACGAGGTCCCTCACTCATCAACCCTGGCCCTGGAGGTTCTGGGGAGGAGGACACTGGCCGCCCACAGCGAGCTCACAGCACCGTGGGTAGGACCACTGGGGGCGGGTCCAGGCCCTCAGTTGCGTGGCAGGTCACTCCCCATCCCTGGCCTGTACATGGGGGCTTGTCCCTCCAGCTGGCAGCCAGGCCAGACCCCCGGAGGTCTGCGGCCGCTGCCCTGGAAGGCAGCTGTCCACCAGCTTCTGGGCCCCCAGGACCTCTGCTCCCTGCTGGCTGTGGGGCCAGGGCAGGGGGCCAGGCTGCTCGGAGTCGGCCCTCCTGGGTGCTCTCCAGCGGGGGCAGAGTCATCCGCCATTTCCACACACGTGCTCACTTTATGTGGATTCTCGTTGTGGTCCTTTAGATTGTGCTGAGCACCGGGCAGGCCCCTCCCACAGGCTCCGGAGACGCACCTGCCTCGGCCTGTGAGAGCTTCTATTGCCCCATTCCCACAGATGGAACATGGTGGCAAGAGCATAAAGGTCTCGTCCACACGGCCGGCAGTGGTGGAGTCAGGGTCCACACAGCCTGGAACTCCAAAGCCAGGCTCTTGGCCATCAACTTGACACTGTTCAAGAGTCCAAAACCACATCTCGTGACCTCAGCCCGGGGCCATGTTCAGGACCCCAGATGCCACATAAAGGGAAGGCATGTACTTGCCGTCAGGCACCCCCAGACTAGAGGGAAAGGGCATCCTTCACCTGGATGAGCCAACACCGGGGCAGGAGGGAGGCCGTGGCGGGGGTGTGCACTCGGCTTTGAGGGTGGGTCGGTGTCGTCCAGGCAGGTGCCAGGGGGAGGCAGACGTGTGCCTGTGCTTGCGAGACCAGCAAGGGTTTGGGGGCAGAAGGTGTCACAGAAGATGCTGTTGGGACTCTTGGGGTCATAACGTTCTCTGCCATTGCAGGCCCCGTGGCCAGGCTGAGGCAACCACAAGATCCATCCCCTGGACACATAGTGGCCAAGGGGAGCCGACAGGTCACTCTCCCAGGACATCGATGTGGGACAGAGGCTTTCCATCCCCAGAAGGAGGTGACCTGGGCCTCTCCCCCCCGTCCCTTGGAGCGGAGACTCTGTCTGCGAGAATTAAACCCACCAGTGAGACCGGCAAGGTGACAGCTGGGCAGAGAGAGAAACTGCCTCCCCCGAGCCCTGGTTCCAGGCTCCAAGGGCCACTTCTGGCCACTCTTCCCAGGATCCTGCAACCGAGGAGTCAGAGTTCCCTGTTGCTCCAGTCAACTTGGTGTGGGGTCTGTCCCCGAGAACCAAGCATCGCTCGCACTGATCTCTTGCCACCCTGGCCCTCGCCCATGAGCCCGCAGATGAGCTCAGCCAGGGAGCAGCGAGGGCACTGGCCAGACCCGAGGCTCATTCCCGGAGGCCGAGGGGACAGAGAACACTGTCTGCCAGCGGGAGGCCTGTGTGTGCACATCGGCCAGCTGCCTGCCCCTGGCAAGATGCGCCGGCGTGCTCACTGAGTCGGCCTCAAGCTGCCAGCCTATGGAGTGGGGACACTAATTCTGACTTGCCAGGGGCCCATTTGGAGCAATGCATGACGGCTCGTGGAACCCTGACATATTCACAGACCACGAGGGATGGTGAGGTCAGAAAGGGCCAGAGATGAAGCACTTGGGGGTCAAGCCGCCCAGCCTGGACAGGCTCCCGCCCACATGCACCATTCCTCCAGTCTTCTCACAGGACTTGGCTGACCTATGAGAATTGGTACCCAAGGGACACGCCCAACTGGAGAGGGTCCCCAGGGTTGGGGTACAGATTCCCCCAAGTCACTCCCCCAACCCTCGGTGTGCTCCCAGCACCTAGCACTGGGCTAGTCAAGTGGCTGCAGTGACTTGAGGGGTGGTGATCACAGCAGCCACAGTGGGTGAGGATGGTTGTGACCGTGGCACTGGTCGTGTTAACAGCATGGGGGGTATTTTGGTTTGGACCCTGGTGACCCACAACTGTGGGCCGTGGTGATGGAGCAGCTGGTGGCAACAGCGACACTGGTGACGTGACGGTGATGAGCGTTTTGGGGCCCAGGCCCCCGGCGGCTGCCTACTGAATGCACAGACGGGACGCTCTGTCCCACGATCCTGGTTGAACCGAGAAGGGCCCTCCGGCGTGCGCAGACTTGGAGGCCCCGTAAGTGCCCGTCTGTGGAGTCTGGGGCAGAACCATAAACGGGAGCGACAGGGCAAGGGGGTGAGTGCATCGCCAATTTCTCCCTTGGCATCTCCCAGATCTGAAGACAAACACTGTTAAAAATAGGGATGAGTCAAGAATTTTCTTTCCCCTCGAGCTACGTCTCCTGGACAGATGGCGAGATCTCTCTGATGGATTAGAGGCTCGCGCAGCTCCTCCCGGCTCCTCACAGCCCGGCGAGATCCATCTTCTCTCGGCATTCTTTCTTTTTTGAAGGGTTATTTTTAGTGTTCTTGGAAAGATCTGATCTCCGACATGAAGAATGAGCACTCCCCGGTCTGCTCTCTCGCTCCTCGTTCCAGATCCTCAGCGTCCCACACGGGAGCACCAGCCCCACGCGGCCATACACACGGGAAGGCAGTGGAGGGAATAAGCTGGACTTCAGTTCCTCAGTCGCATGGGACGCACTTCACGTGCTCAACAGCCACGTGTGGCCGGTGGCTACTGTACTGGATGGCGCAGAGAGGACACGCCCACCATCGCGGCAAGTTCCACTGGACAGCACTGTTGTGGACACCCCCCCTCAGCCCTGGGGACCCTCGGACTCCTCCAGGCTCAGAGCGAGCCCCAGTCATTGGTCCCAACTGTCCACGGTATCAGGGCTTCCAGGGCAGCGGGAGGACAGCAGAGGCTGGCCCGCTTCCCGGGGGCGCTTCCCAGGCTCCGCCCGTCTCCCCAAGCCCATCCCCTGGTGACAAGAGCCCTCCTTCCTACGACGTCACCGTGACAAGGAACCAGTTTTCCCCTGGTATTAATGGCCAGGAGGCATGGATACGTCAGCCTAACTCAGTTAATACATCCGCCCTTTAACGGGAGTTTTGGCGTCTCAAACACAAAAGAGGCTCTATGGGTGGTCATTTCCGCACCAACAGGAGAAAAGGGAGTATTTTTGGTGCACCCTTTACCCCCTTTCAGATCAAATCACTTGGGTTTAGACTAAAATTCCAGACCAACTGCTCAGTTTTCTTACCCCACATACTTCCCTCACAGCTGCGGTGTTCCAGGCTCAGCACCAGAGGCCGGGATACAATGACGTGACGCCAGGCACGGCCTCCAAACTCAGAAGTGCAGTCAGGGGCTGGCTTTACAAGCAGACAAGTGAAGGCCCTTAAGAAGGTGCGCAGACAATGAGGAGAAGAGCGGGCCGAGGCGAGCAGGAGGGACCAGCGTCAGCCACAGTGAGAGCACTCAGCGTGGAACGTGCGGGCTGGACTCGGTCATGAAGCCAGCCTACCGAGACCCACGGGTGCTGAGCTGTATGCAGCGGGGCCCGTGCTGATGCAGTCTGTGGATCTCCTCCCGCTGGTTACCCCTGCAACCAAGCAAGCACTCGCTGTGTGGAGGGCTCGTCTGGAGATAAGATGACTCAGACACCCCTACACAACCCAGACCAACCCAGCACTTCTTTTGAGCACCTACTAAGCACGAGCACCATTCTCAGCATATCATCTCAACCACCAGGGTGACACTCTGAGAAAGACATTGTATCAGTTACTGACAGCTGCGTAACAACTTAGCCCAAAACTGAGTGACTCAAAACCACAACACCTGATGGGCTCCTGGCTTCTGTGACTGGGAATCTGGGTGGGCCTCAGCAGGGGGGCGGCTCTGGGCCTCTCATGGGCTGCAGTCAGGCAGTCAGCGGAGGCTGTGGTCAGCTCGCTCCAGGCTCACACATGGTCAACAGCAGGATGCAGCTCCCTGTGGACTTGAACGTGGGCTCCCCACACAGCAGTTCCCATGTGGTGGCTGCTTCATCACAGCGAGTCAAGAGGGCAAGAGAGGGTGAGCGGATGGAATCACAGCCTCTGTACCTCATCCTGCAAGTGCCAGCCCCCTGCTTTTTTCATTTTCTATTGGTTGGAAGCAAGTCACCAGGCCCAGGCCACACTCAAGCAGAGAGGGCCATGCAAGGACACAAACACATGAATACCAGGGATGGGGAATCATCAGGGCCGTGCCAGGAGCTGCCTTCCATAGATATTGTCTATCCTCATCTTACACATGGGGAAACTGAGCCCCAGAGAGGCTAAGTAACCTGCCCACAGTTGCACAGCCGCTCACTGCAGATCTGGGACAGAAACCCAGTCCAGGACTGCTCATCACCTCCAGATATCGGCGAGGCCCTGCTGGCAGCTTGAGCTGTCACTCCCAGAGCCCAAATCCCCAGCTTAAAATGAGATGTGACATTTCTTAGTGCATATGGGGCCTGGGCAAAATGGAGAAGATTTCATAAATATGTAAATCGCTGAGTCCTCCTTCCCCAAGGAGGGCAGCTCAGCCCTGTGTGCTCCTGCCTCACCTCACAACCCACTTCCTCCGCAGATGCTGTAAGAGGATCAGCAAGGGGCTTTTTAATGAAGTTAGAGTTGAGGGAGGAACGTAATCCAACCGGAATGGGGTGGCTGTCCCCCACCTCCCCCATCACCAGCCTGTCTCAGCCGAGGAGAGTTGGGCTGCTGGGGTGGGAGCTCCAGGCCACTCAGCGTCTGCCCACTGTCCCTGGGGTGGACATACCTCAGCTCTGTGCCACTGGCAGGGCTGGGAGGGGTGGCAGATGGCTAGAAGGCAGTGGCCATCCTCACTGAGCTGACAGCGGAGGAAGCTGAGCCCAGGGTGGTGCCATGACTTACCAAAGCACAGACAGCAGCCTAGTGGCAGAGGGAGACCTGGAGCCTGTCTGCGGGCCCCCGGCCTCCTTGTCCTGCTATTAAAAGAAGACGCCTTAACTCAGCTGAAACGCTTATGTCTCTAGAAGGCCTCACCCAGAGCAAACATGACCCTCGTACTTGTCACCTCATTCATCTCGCCACCGTCCTTGTTAGAGGGTAGGATGGGAAGTGCCATCTGTGTTGGGTCAACGGGGACACAGAGGCAGTGTCCCTGGGCTAATGCTGGCTCAGCACCCCTGGCTCCACTCTGCATGGCACTCAGGCATCTGGATGGCCCAGACAGCCGAGGCAGTGTGCTCCGGGTGAAGCCAAGGCCCCCTCTCCGGCCCTGACTCCTCTTCACTCTCCATTCTCCCACCTCCCACCTCGATGACCCTCCCCAAACTTGCACCCAGTCACATGGGTCTTCCCTCCCACCCCACCCTCACCGGCCCCCAGAGAGGCCACGCGCTCACTCCTCCATGCCTCTGCCCAGGCAGCTCTCAGCCTGGGAGCTCTGCTCCTTCTTTTCAACATGTCAACAATCTTGTCCATGCACCAGCACCCGCACAAACGTCCTCTCCCTCCGCGGCCTCACTGACCCAGCCCGTCACTGCCCACTGCCCCTCCTCAGCCCTTCTGCAGGTCGTGTACCAGCCAACCTCAGCTTGACCCCTCGTCCTTCCCCTTTTAGCTGACTGGCTGCCCGCTTCCCCAGGACTGTGAGCAGAGTGGGGACGGGGAGGGAAGGACCGCCAGGGATGGCCCTTCGGTGCAGGACCCCGCCCTGCAGCTTTCCATCTGCCAGCGGAGCTCAGGCACACGGTGGTGGGTTTGGAGATTGTGCGCAGCAAGTCTAACAAGGGTGGGTGCTGGGTGGCCCCAGAGGGCCTGGACTTGGCCTTGGGAAGCTTTGCAGGCCCCGGGGGCCGAGCAGCAGCCTCCGCCCAGGAGCCTGTGGCAGCTGCTGTAAGTAGAGCTGGGACAGCGCTGCCAGGATTGCACCAGCCTCAGGGCCCCACCCTTTCATTCAAACTCTCATTCGTTTGTTCGGGAAATATCTATCGAGCACCTACTTGTGGGGGCTGCTGGGAGGTTGGTGAAGGAGATCCAGTCTCTGCCCCTCGAGGCTTCCAGTCTGCAGGAGAGGCGTGATGAGGTAACGGAACGCAGACACCCATGATGCAGCACGGGTACTGCACCGCAGGAGGGGCAGGAGCTGAGGTGGTGATGGGCAGTCCAGGCTGGAGGCGGGCAGGCCTCGCCAAGAAAGGGGCATTGCAGCAGAGATCTGAGAGGGGACCCAGCCCGGCAAGAGGGAAGGAATCGCATCCCAGAAGGGGCAAAGGTCAAGAAGTGGGAGAAAGCGGAGACGGGCCTGTCACCAAGGGCAAGAGCCACCAGAGAAGACCGGGAGCCACGGGAAGGCCTCCTGACTGGGTCTGAGGAGCGAACTGACCAGAAGAAGGAAACCCCACCCCCCTGAGCCGCACTTTCTCATATAGGAAATGGGAGGCACAGGGCTGAGGGTGGGAAGATGCTCTCTGCTCCAGGCACCTGGCTGATAAGCCTTCCCCGCCTCTAGGGGACACTCCCCGCTCCCCTCCACGCCAGGCCCAAGCAGAGAAACTCTCCAGAACCCAGGGACTAGCCTCCTGGCCCTGCTGGCAGCCTCTGGGGCAGCGTGAGCCATCTGGGGAGCCCTCGTCACAACAGAATGTGTTTCCCTTCAAACTGGGTGGCATCCAGCAACTGCCAGGGGATCTAATCCCAGTCCAGAAATACGTACTGAATCGAGCCCCAGGCGCTCTCCCGACAACGGAGCGAGCATTGACGTTTCCAAGTGACAGCGTTCATCCCCAAGACTGTGGGGCTGTGTGTCCAAGCTGGGTGGAGGGCAGAGGAAGCAGGGTCCAGTTCGAGGTCCCACACTGGCATCGCGTCCCCTGCACGAGAGGTGGGTCTGAGCCCTGGCTCTGCTGGGTGGGCAGTATAGCTGGGGTCTGGCTCTGCTGGGTGGGCAGTATAGCTGGGGTCAAGCCAAAGCCTCAAGGCTTGGGTCAGGCTGGCCCACCTTCAGTCCTGGCGTGTGAAAGGGCAAATAACGTCGCCTCCTGAACCTGTTTTCTCATCCCACAGAACAAGGTAATAATACCTTTCCTGCAAAGTTGTCATAAGAATTAAATGAGATAATATATGCAAAGACCTTGCAACTGTGCGACAGTAGCTACTGAGCTAACAGCAGCCAAAAGCAAAGCCCTGTTTGCCTGGGTTTCCTGGCTGGTCAGACAGACACAGCTCCCGCTGTGCGGAGGTGCTAGGGGCTGAGCTGCGCGCTCAAATCCTACAGAGGAGCCAGCATCCCTGCCCCAGGCCCAACCAAAGCTCCTTGGCTCTCATTGGCTCTCGCTGAGTCACGTGCCCACCCCTCAACCAATCCCTGCAGCCATGGGAATGTGCTACCGTGATTGGCTGAGGCCTGGGTCACATGTTCCAGGAGGCAGGCATTAATTTCCCCTGAATCACATGGGCCAAGAGTGGGGAGGGAAAAGAGGAGCAGGTGACCCCCAAAATGTGATGTTCTGCATCAACCAGAGACCTTGAGGAGCGCTGCACCTCCGTTGTCTTGACTCCCACCATCCTCCCCGGGGATCTGACCAAGCTTGGCCAGCTCCGCCCAAGGCTGTCGTCCCCAGCGCATTCCCTGGGGCTAAAGTGGAGGCATCCAGTTCCCAAGGGAGTGGCGGAAAGGCAGGACCCTCTGGGTGTACTGGAAAGGGCCCAGGATATCCCTGCTCAGCCTTTTTATCTTATGCATGGGGAGAGCGAGCCCAGAAAGACATAGGAACCAGCCCCAGGTCACACAGCACGTTAGGATCAGAGGGTGGGACTGGATTCTCTCCATTGGCCGGGGAGAGCCAGAAATCTCCAAGCCCTGCCAGGCTCTCTCAGCCCCAGGGTGTAGGGAGAGCACCACTGCCCACAGGGAGCATGCCTGGCTGCCTGTCACATCCCAGAGGCCTCTGAATGCGGAAATCTGCTTGCATTGCGCCCTTTCGAATGAAGATTTGGGAAGCTGGCAGCGCAGGTGGGAGGAGATGTATGAGTCATTCCCCAGGAAACGCATGGAGCTGGGGCTCTGGATGGAGGAGGAAGCAGAGGGAGAGGAGGGGAGGAAAGAAGAGGAGGAGGGGGGGAGGAAAGATGGGGAGGATGGAGGGGGAGGGAGAATGAAGGAGGAAGAGGAGGAGGAAAAGGAGAGGGGGGAAGGAATTTCAACTTAAGTGAGTCGCAGCCTGCCAGTCTAGAGGCTCAGAGAGGACAGCCAGCTGCTTCAAGGTCACACTCCAGGGCCCCAGACGCCTGGGCCTGCACTGGCTGATTTGGGAGGGAAAGAAGATGTGCTTGCCTTTGCTCACAGGTGGATAAAAGTTGTGGGAACCGACAAGAGGACCTGCGCAGAGGGATGGAGGGTGGAGGGCAGGGAGAGCTGGGAAGGCCTGCCATGGGAAGGGGCCCTGCAGGACACTAGCCCCTGACTCTGCGCTGTGGCCGGCATCAGACTGCGAGGCTGCCAGCTACACCCATTAGCCCTATTATTCCCCTGCTACAGATGCAGAAACTGGGGTTTGGGGTTGTGAAGAGGCCCCCAAATGAGGTTTGTCTCTCTAGTCTGGCTTGAGAGCCTCTAGAAATTCACACGGTTCTTCCACAGGATGGGTCATTTTTAAAACTCCTCCCTGTTTCCATAGGTTTAATAGGTGGCTCTGCCTGGGGCTGGGAGTTCCCAGGGAAGACAGAGTGTGTGAGGGGGTCAGAGAGGTGTTCCCCACTCCTCTTGGAGAGGCATGGCCTTGGCAGGGTTGACGGGCAGGGCTGGGGAGGCAGGGAGCACACGGCCGGCTCCCAAGGAGGCTGGAGTCCTGAAGTGAGGAGCCTGAGGGCCCCTCGCTCACCCTTGAGATCCAGGCTTAGCCAAATCACCTGTGAAGCAGAGCTGGCCACCTGAAAACGGCCGAGCCCTGCTGGACTGGAAGGGTGCAGGCAGGGTTGGTGGTTCTGGGGTGCGGGGCGGGGTGCTGCAGCTGGGAGAACCATGACCATAGGGGCAGAGCTAAGGGCCTGAGACAGGACAGGCAGTGGGCTCTGGCCTGCTGTCGTATCCCCTTACCAGGGTGGCCTGCTGGAATGGGTATTGCCATTACTATGACCGTTTACCAACAAGGATCGGGCACCAAGAGGCTGAGAGACTTGCCCATGGCCCGACTGCTCCGAGAGGCGGAGCAGGGATTCGGCCCCAGGGAGTTCAGCTCTGGGTCCAGTGCTTTGAGGCCATGCTCGTCAGCCCAACCTGGGAAGAGAGCCTCTGGGATTAAACCCCTCAGGCCATCCCCAGGGCCTGCTGATGGGCCATGCTCCTTGCCCTGCGTGCACGACCCTCGGGGGCCAGCACCACTCTCCTACCCTCAAAGCACATGGACTCCTCCTCGCCCTCACTGCTTCCTGCATTCTCAACACGCTTCCCTCCATTCAGCAGTCCTGGCTGAAGACCCCACCAAAGGCCAGCTCCTCACCAGCCAGCAAGTGCTAGTGAACCTGGTACCTGCCAGCACTGTCCCACCGCAGGGGCACAGAAATGAACAATGCAGAGAAGCGGAGTGCCCCCAGCCGCATGCAGTGTGGCTGGAGCAGCCTGAACCCCAGGAAATGCAGCAGCGGGTGGGGCAGGAGGTGGCAGGGGCTGCATCGTGCCAGGCTTAGGGCCACCATGTGGCCTTTGCAATTTCATAAGGAGTGACTCGATCTGATCTGTGCTTAAAAGATGACCCTGGCTGTTGCACGGAGAAGGGATTGGGGGGTCAGAGAGTGGAAGCCGGGGGACCGGGGGGAGGGCAGTGCTGAGTCCCCAGTGAGGGTTGATGGTGGCCGGGACACAGAGAAGGGGGCACCGTGAGAGATACACCGTGTAACACTGGCAGGACGCGGCGGTGTCTGGGATGGTTCGGGAGTGCCAAGGAGGAGACGGTGCCGGGAAGGACAGCCCTGGCTGCTGGGCTGGGTGAGGGGCTGGGGGGCTGAGCCCCTGAGATGGGGAAGACTGAGAAGGAACAGGCTGGAGGTGGAGGCAAGAGCCAAGAGCTCCGTTTTGAACACGTGGAGATTGAGAAAGGACTCTTCCAGAAGCCAACATCTCTCCAGCCCTCTCAGATTCCCAGGCTGGAGCAAATCCAGCCCCATGCCCCAGGCCCCGAAGCCCATGCCTCGTGGTGGTCACCTCTCATTTCCTCAGATCCGGTTCAGCAGCTCAGCAGACGAGTGTTGCTGTGATTTCCCACCAGCTGGCCACCGACTCAGGCCCTGCATGAGTCTCGTCCACAGCCTGTGTCCTCCACCGGACCCGAGGCTGCCGAGGCAGGTCCAGCTTCCTCCACCCACGCCCCCTGTGGCCAGCTCCCAGCTCCCAGCACAGCCTCTGCAGACCGAGGGCCGGGCAGCCGGGCGCTGGAGGATGGGACTGGGCCTTTGAGAAGGACCAACCCTGCCTGCTCAGGCCCCTCCCTGCTGCAGGCAACCAGGTGGTCCTTCACACCCCCTCACACCCCCCACACCACCCCCTCACCCCCAGGATCTCCCCTCCCCTTGCCCCAGGGGACGGCTCCTCCTCCTGTCCCAGGGCTGATTGGGAAAACAGACTTCAAAAGCACTTTGAAAACTCCAAATTAATGTAAAAATATTAATCGATTTTATTTGTAAGGCCTCCATGTTTCAGATAAAATGCCTTGGCTTCTCAGCATCCCTGTGATGTAGACTTAAGAAGACCACATCCCGGCCAGGGAGCTGGCTTCAGCGGGCACAGGTGGCCTTTCCAAGGTCACGCCTGGCGGAAGCAGGGCTGCAGCAGACCCCCTCTCCGGGCCTGTGGGGCGGCACCTGCTGCCTCGCCCATGACTCCCTGCAGATCCCCAAGCCCGGATCAATACGCCGGGCGCCGCGCCTGAGCTCAGAGCTCGCCCCCTCGCTCTCCTTTCACAGCCCGGGTAATTGGGCCCCAGCCGCACAAATGCTTCGTTCAGACGCTGGAAGTGGAAAATTTTCTAATCTGTCAGGCAAAGTGTCCCTTTCTCCTTTTACATTTTTTTCCCCCAACAGGAAAAGACTTTTCATTTGGAATCCTTCCGATGCAGATGTGTGAAGACTCTAGGAGCGACATCTCGGGGACTGAGCATCTTCTATTGATCGGAAAACACACACAGCAGCAGCGAGTTTGCACATCCGAAGGCGGGTGTTTTGTGTCGGCGGCAGGAAGCCAGCCGCGGGGCCCCAGCGCCCCCTGGGAGCCAGAGTTGGTACTGCGCCCACCGGGCCGGAAGGGAGGCCCGCGGCAACTGGGCTGTGGGCATCCGAGGATGGGGAGGCACTGGGGCCACCCTGCCCCATGGGGGGACGACAAGGGGAGCGATGCCATGCCCAGCCCGGCCAGCCCATCCCCGGTGGCTTTGGGCACATCACTTCATCTCTCGGGTGTCTGGCTTCCTCACTTGTAAAATTGGAGTGAAGCCTGTGTAGGCCCCAAGGCCCTTTCACGTTAGCTGTGTGACCTTCAGAAAGCCTGAAGACCTCTCTGTGCATTCTCGGCAGGTAGAGCAATTCCCACTGAGAGCTGCACGGAGGGAGCCATCAGATCTCCAGCAGCTGACTGCCGAGCACAGGCCCTCCTCGTGTTTGATCCACGGACATGGCCCAGCCTTGTGCCCCTCCTGAGTTTGACGAGCAGGCAGGAAGACACAGGAACTAGGACCAAAGGCATGGCTCAGAGCCCGGCATCAAGGACAAGGGATGTCCCTGGCAGGAGCAGGCCTTGCCCCGCTGCCTCTCGTGGCGTCCAGCCTGAGCCTTGGGAACCCTGGTGTGGGGCCGTGCAACCTGACCTTCCTCCGGACAAGCCTCCCTGCCCACTGCCTGTCACGGAAACCTCGCCGCATGGTTAGCCCGCCTCTGGGTCCACTGGAGGGGTGATCACAGGCAGGAGAGGAGGACCTGGAACCCGGGGGTGCAGCCCAGAGGCCAGAGCTCTTCTTCCCCAACGGCGGCCTCACAAGCACAGGGGTCCTCAGACCGTCACCCCTGGGGACAGAGGGGTTAGGAGACGTGAGGCTGGGAGTGTGGGGTGGTTCCAGGATGGTGGCGTACAGATGGCAGGTGGAGGGGAGGGACCAGGTGGGTGGGGTCTGATCCCCACTAAGAGGGGAGAGGAGAATGAGAGAAGAGGTAGCAGGGCCTCCCTCGTGGCCCCCCCACCCGCTCTGATGGCCAGTGCCCACCCCTCCTGTGCATCCAGCTTCCCTGCCCTTCCCGCCCCTCCTGTCAGTGCAGAACCATCAGTGAGCAGAGCGCAGCATTGGGTGCAGCCGAAAGAGCATCCCTGGCTGCCGGGCCCTCAGGCCCCCAAATCACCCAGTGGCTTTGAGCTAGCCACCTGTCCCCTTTAAGGCCTCAGTCCTCCCAGCTCTAAAATGGGGCCAATAAGATGTTTACTGTAATAACAGTGGTGGTAGCCGGCGTTTACCGGGCCCTGCCAAGTGTCAGGCATGGCCCCGCCTCACTCCATCTCCTCACAGGATCTGAGAGCTCGCTTCCTGCACCCTCCCGGGTGTTCCCATGGGGAACGAGGCACGGGGTGGCCGGGCTGCAGAGTGATGGCGATGGGGTGGAATGAGGCACCATGAGTCACGTCCACAGCACCACAAGAGCTCATGAGACACTTGCTGTCTCTGTGGTTGGGGGTGGTATTTTTCTGCCTGTTGTGCAAGGAGCTTGAGAGGTTCAAATAGTTCCAGTTGTTCGTGTCCCCTTAAAATGGCCTTGCGGTAGAACAAACAACCGATGGGCAGTCGCGTTTGCCCTGTAATTGGAGCAGGAACACGGTGGCTAAGCCTGGAGGACGTCGGGGAGGGCTGCGGTCAGACAAGGTGAGGGGTGCCCGGAGGTCCAGCGGGTGACGTCTCCAGGCAGGGTGGGGACAGAAGGAGCCAGCGGAGGTGAGGGTCCCTGCAGGCAGGCCCCTTGGGAGGAGCTGGGGCCAGCTGCTTTTGAGAAGCCAACCCTCCCCCTCCTCTCCGGGGCCTGGCAGGTCATCATTCAAGGGCCCAGAGAGGGGGAGGTCACTGGGAAGAGGGTGGAGGCCTCGGGCTGGAAGGCGGGGGGGAGGGAGTGAGGTGGGCTCGGTGGGGCGTGGGGGGGCATCCCACGCAGGAGGGAGGAACGAAGGGAACGCACACTCACAGATGAGGCTACTGATGCCGGGGCGCCGTCCCCACGGGAGGAAGGACGTGAGGGATGAAACCCGCGAGGGCATTCTCAGGCAGGCGCTTCTCAGGAGCAGAGGGACCAACCACTGGCCCGGGAGCATCTGGAGGAACAGCTGTGTCCTGAGGGCCTCAGAGGCAGCAATGTGGTTGGTGCGGGCCACTGAAGGGTGGCGCAGGGGGCAGCTTTACACTTGACCTGGGGAGGAAGTGCCCATGCCAGAGCTCCCCAGGGCTCAGCTGCCTGGGGGGTAGCGAGCTCACAGTACTCTGTGTGCCCGGCACCCCGAGATCCCAGAGGGTACCACTGGTGATCAGTAGGTCCATATAACAGGGGTGCAGTGGAGGGTCCCACACCTGGATTCTAGTCCATCTCTGCCATCAATGCACATGTCATCCTGGGCCTCGTTTCCTCCCCTGGGAATTGGGGATACAGAACATGATCCCGTTGGGTCCCCACATCAGTTCTGCGGGTTGGGCTGGGAAAACAAAGATGGGCCCATTTTACAGATCAGGCAACTGAGGCCCAGATACAAGAGGCGACTTTCCCAAGGCCTTAGCATGTCAGTGGATTCACAGCAGGGCCCAGGCAAGATGGAGTCAGGGCCTCAGCCAAAAGGCTGGTTTCAGCCGAAGGCTTCAGTCCCACAGGAGAGTTGAAGGACCAGCAGGGAAACTGAGGCAGGGGCCTAGTCACTTCAAAAGATTTGGGGAGCGTGTGGCACCCAGGCCTCACTTTCTTGTGCTCAGAACCTGAGCTGGTTCCCTGCCCCAGGAACAGAGGCCGCTGTGGCCCAAGCACGTTCTCTCATCTGCCCAGCACTGGTCAGTGAGCGGCCAGCAGTCGGTGGAGCAGCCCCACAGGAGTCCAGCCAGGGGCAGGGAAAGCCGGCCCAACCCTCAGACCCGGCCCTGCAGGAGACAGCGGCAGAGCCAGGACCCCTGCTGCCAGGTCAGGGACCCTCTGGCCTCTGCAGGGGCCACCAGCTCCCCCACCTCCTGCCCTCTGCTCCCCTGGTGGACAGGAAACCCCAGCTCAGACCTCGGCTTAAAAAAAACCCAAAACAACCTAGAGCAACAAATTGTCTTCCAAACAAGCAGGCAGCGCGCTGGCGCCCGGGGAGGGCGCTGAGGAGCGCCGGCTGGGAGTAAATCTGCTCTCAGTCCGCAGTTACAGTGATTCAGGCCCAAAAAGGCTGCGTTATTAAAAATCATCTGTCTGCGTTCTGGGATGAGTTAGGGAGCGCGTCTCTCGCGGAGAACGGATGGGGCTTTTAGAAGTTAATGTAAGCGACTCTGCCCTCTGTCCTCAAGGTGGCAGGAGGCGGGCTTCTCTGGTACCTGGGGACCCGGCGGGACCCAGGCTGGGGGCTAGGAAGGGTGGAACCTCACTTTCACCAATGCCGAGAGAGGCATCAAGACCTCCCCGTGGGGCTGAGACCGCCTGGGTCACTAAGGCCGCAGAGTCCCACAGTTCTGCACAACAGAGCAGGGAGGGGACGTGGACGTGCGTCCAGGCTCCCCACCGCACAGGTGGGAACACTGAGGCCCTGCCCCCTCCCAGACCAGGGACAAGCCCCACCCGCCTCTGTCTGGCTTTGGGGTCCTGAGCCCCTGGCCTCCATTCCTTCCCAATCCACACCCACAGCCCCGTTATACTCCTGGGAGGGGGTGGAGCCAGAGGCCTGTAGATGAGGAAAGACACAGAGAGGTGAAGTAACCTGCCCGAGGCCACACAGCTGTAAAACTGATCCGTCTCCCGGAGCATCCGCTCCGTGTCACTGCCCGTGTGACACTGAGGTGGCTGCAACCGGGCCTGGGATGGGGAGACTGGCCTCTCGCAGGTCGTGCCCCGCCCTGCCAGGCAGCCCCCACGGCCCCCCTGAGGCTGGGGTGAGACTCTGGCCAGGTGTCCCTGGGGCCCGGTGAACGGCCGGCACTGGACAAACGCAGGGGCGTTATCAGCACATCTTTGCTGTCTCATCGCCCAGACTTGCCGCCCAGCCCACGGACACAGGTCCTTCATCCAACGAGATAATTCTATTTACTCAAAGACACCTTCCTGAATGTCTGCTGCCTAATTTATGAGGTGAGCGGGCTGGGGCGGCGTGACCCTCGCCGATCGCTCTGCTTATTAAACTGTTCCTGGTCTGATAAGTCTCTGGTGAGACGCGCCGTTCCAGGGGCTGTAATTTCCTCGCTGACATTTGGAGTGAGACAGCCGTGCCCGGCTGGCCTGGGCTAGTGGGGACTCCTGGAATGTCAGAGTGGGAAGGGCCTGGGTCATCCACACCGCCCCACCCTCACCTCGCAGATGAAGAGACGAGGCTGGAGAGAGGGGGGCTTGCTCAAAGGCACGGTCAGGATTAGCACCCCCAGCATGGACCTCCTTGCTGCTGTCTGAGCCCTGCAGGAGGGAAGATGCCTCCCGGGCATTTTCTGCTGAGGTCTTGTCTTCACCTGCATCAGCTTCCCTCCCCAGGAGGGGCGGGAGTGGAGGGATTTCAGTAAAGCCCGGTGAGGCAGGGCTCACCCTGCAGGGCAGGCGGGGTTAGGTACCGGCGGGGTTGTGGTCCTGACCAGGCTGGGGGCAGGCGGTGCTGAGCAGGGAGCGTCCCCGTGGCATCTCCTCACACGCGGAGGCCTCGGAGGGGAGCCTGGGGCAGGGACCAGCCCAGAGCTCATGGGGCACAGGGGTTGGCCAGGTTTCTCCAAGACCCTGCGGCAGGGGACACGGCGAGAGTGTTAGCCAGTGTAAGCAAGACGGCTGGTTTCTTGGGCTCTGTGATTGGAGCAAAGCTGAGATGGCAGGAGAGCAGTCAGGTCGGGGGCTCAGGCCAGAGCCAGTCCCCAGGCTCCCTGGGCTCGAGGCCTCAGGGTCCACCCACCCACACTGGCCTCCGCGCTCCGACACTCACACACAGGGGACCTCCTTGGGACGACGGCAATTCGACGGTACCTTGTGTGATGTCATGGTTCAGCCTCTGTCTCCCCAGACCTGGGCTCTGGTGCGCGTGGCCTGTCTGCCTGGCTCACTGATGCAGCCCCCGTGCCCAGCAGAGCCCTGGCCAAGAGAACACCCCAGTGGACGCTCGAGAGGCTGATGGTGGTGCTCTCCCTCCCTCCTCCACCCGTGTGCCCCACCGTGTCTGCGGACCCTGTGGTCGGCTCCAGACACAGGAGACACAGCCTCTCACCCTGCGAACGTCGCAAAGGGTGGTGTTTCCAAGCAACGGGGTCATAGTTGCCCTCCCATCTGCACGTGCAGACACACACATGTCCGCCACAGGCGACATGCATATGCACACGCACACGCACACACACCTTCGCGCACGCTCATGGGGCCGTGAAGTGGCTCCAAGGACTGGCCTCCTGGTCACGGTGAGATGTCAGAGGACCAGTACAGGCCTGCTTGGAGCCTTGGCCAGCCTGTCTGCCCCCAGATGGGTGCTGTTTCTGGGGTGAGGACCTGCCTGCACACCCCATCACCCCCAGGCTGCGGGCCAGGCAGCTCTCCTGGGCCACCCCATTCCTGTCTGCAGCTCTGAGGGCCCTGCCAGCTGCTCCCAATCTCCCAGCACCTCCAAGCCTCCAGGGTCCCCTCTGTGACGTGGTGTGACCCCAAGCAGCTGGGAGGCTGGGCTCCCCAGGCTGCCCGGCCCCTCTATCCCACGGGGGATGCAGCTGCAGGGAATCTGCCACGTTCACCCAGAGTCGGGCACTCGTCTGATGGGCTGGGGTCCCAAAGGGTGAGGGCACCCTCCCAATGGTAAAACAAGCTCTCCTTGTGCCGCCTGGAGAGCTTATTCAGGGGACCCTGTTCCGGGAGGCTGGGAGAAAGAGGGCAGTGAGAGAGAAGTCGCCATGGCAACACCTTAGGGAAATGAGGCTGCTTCTTTTCCATTCTGTCCAATTAGAGGGCTATTTCCGGGGTCCTACTATGTGCCAAGGCCTGAGCTCAGGGTCCTCAGGGCAGGGGCGGGGGTGGGGGTGAGAGATCTGTCCTCCACTGTGAGAGGCTCCCAGTTTGCACATCACACGTGCCTTGTGCACGGCAGGCCCAGCCACAGAGCCTGCATGCAGTGGGTGCTCAATGGATGCTTGCAGAACTGAAGGGAAGTGCACGTGAGCACATCCACAGAGCCCCTCCACCCCTAAGTCACCCGATGGACAATCCCCCACAGGTGAGCATTTGGCATGATAATGAGACCAAGCTCCCGGTCCAGTGAAGACACCTGTGAGGGGCTGAAAGGACTCGTTTTCAGAACAGGGATGTGTCCGCCCTGGAGGGGCCCCCGAGGTTGTGCCCAGACTCCTCACTCTACAGTGGGGAGACCAAGCCCAGAAGGGAGGGAGCAGTGGTGGGGGAGCAGCACCTGAAACTCGGGGCCTCAGAGCCGGGTTCTGGGCATAGACGTGAGCTCCACCTGGTCTCTGCCTCGTTCCAGCTGTGCAGCCTCAGGCCAGCCGCTCACCCTCTCTGAGCCTCCAGCTCCAGGCCAGGCCTGCATCACACGTTCCGTAAATGTTTGTTTCTGTCCTTTCTGGGATCTGGCTTCTCTTCACTGCTTATGATCACCCCCAGAGCTGGCCTGAAGGTTCTTCCTCTTTTCATTTACCCCGGAGTCTTCAGAGCTGGTGACATGTGACTCACAGAGCACGAGGCCCACCAAGGCGAGGAGGCAAGAGGGGGCCTCATCCGCCTTTCGCCCTCGTTCCTGTGTGAGCACTCTCAGCAGAGATTCCCTGAGCACTGACTGTGTGCCAGGCACAAGGCCAGGGGTGGAGGCACAGAGGAGGGTGGGCAGCTGGAGCAGGAGAACGGGGTGGGGAAGAGAGGAGCACCCAGAGGACCCTGTCCTGCCAGACCGCTGGGACTGGCTTTCACCCCTAGGGACACTGGAAACCACTGGAGGGTTTGAGGGACCGGCCAGACCCATATCCTGGACAGCACCATGGGGGAAGGGCCGGAAGCCGGAGACCCAAGGAGGCTCAGAAGTAACCCAGGAGGGAGAGGCAGCAGCCTGGCTGCGCTCAGAGGCCCGGGAGGTCTCCGGGGCTGGGGAGCATGAAGGCAGAGCCAGCGGGCTTTGCTGATGGAGTCTCTGGCCTGAGCGTCTAGACAATGGGGACGCGTAAGGCCTGTTGGGTGCGTGGACCCAGGAGTAGGGGGAGGCGAACAAGGTCCCCTGCCTCCTTGCCTCAGTGGCATCTCTGCTCTCTGCATCACATGTCACCTGCGCCAAGGACTCCAGAACAAGAGCCGTGAGCAGGGCGGGGCTGGGAGAAGTCCTGGGTTGGCTTCTGGATGTGTGACATTTGCACAGTGTCTATTACACACGAGGCTCACGCAGAAATCCAGGTCCTGACTTCAAGGAACTATCAAGTGGGGGGTCACCAGCGTGCAGGCAGAGAGACCTCCGGGGCATTCCAGGAATGCAGCTCCCTGTCTGAGATAATCCCCTCCTGGCACAGGAGCAAACCTCCTCCTGGTGTTTGAAGATCAGACTTGGGAAGGTGAGGCCAGCATCCCGAGGATGGGGAAGGGGACACATTCCTTCAGGGCCTCCATGGGGGGAGCTGTCAGCAGACCTGTGCCCAGAGGACAGATGATGATGGCAGGGAGACCTTGCCACCTGGAGGATGGCTGGATGGGCAGTAAGCGTGATCTGCCGCTTGCTGGGTCCTGCAGGGCAGGCTCTGCACTCCCTGCTCCCTGATGGGGTCATCCCACTGGGAGGAGGTTTGGCTGACCTGGGCATCCCCTGCGGCCGGCCCGAGCCCCTGCACTGAGTGCTTGCAGAGAAAGAGCAGTCACGGCAGGACGTGGCACATCTCACGGCCGCCCTTCTCCAGCTATGCCCAAAGCTCGCGAGGACCACTCAGGCCTCAAAGACTGAGACGGAGCCAGGTGATGGAAGGATGAATCCGCTGCCCATTCTGCGACAGGCAAGAAAGTCCTCCCGGGGGACGGCCTATGATGGCTGTGTTCAAAGAGAAGATGGATTTGGGCTCCACATGACAGAGGAATTGGGCCATCCAAGGGGTGTGAAGATTCCAGCGGGGTATGGGGAGGGGCTTGGCCCAGGAGAGGTCTGGCAGGGGGCACGCGGGCTGTCGGGGGGAACAACTGGAGAGCCAGGGAGGAGCGGAGACCTGACTCAGACCTTGTGGGGTGGCGTCCCGGTCTAATGGCCCAGGTTCCCCGGCTGCAGCCCCGTCTGTTCCCAGCCTCTGGGTTTTGGATGCTGTAGTTCTGGGCACGGGGCCGTCACGGGACTCCCAGGACTTGCAGGATGATTGGCGTCTCCAACTCGGAGGACCCAGCCTTGGAGGTCCCTTGAAGACACATGGCGAGCACCAAGGGAGGCCTGGCCACCACCACACACGGGCAGGAGCACCGCCCTGTTCCAGCATGTTCCAGGCCCAGGACTCCGGATCAAGAAACAGCTTCCCCGGCCCCGCGAGGCTGCAGCTGAGCCCACACACCTCCTTCCTTCTGGTTCCAGGCCCTGCGGCTCTGGGCGTCCTGGGGGCAGCCACTCTGGGCCGCGCAGTCCCTCTCCACTCCTGGGCCGGGCGCCTCCTGTGTCACAGCCCTGGCCCTCGCCATCTGCACAGCACCTTCCTGCCACCGCCCTTCCGTCCCTTACGCACCCCCTTCTCTCTGGAGAGGGAACGGTCAGGAGCTCTTCGCGTAGGCGGCGAACCGCAGCCTCGGAAGCCAACTTTCCTGCCCAAGGTCGCCCGGTGAGGAGGCAGCAGGTCCAGTCCTGCGCTGGTTCTCAGCCCCCAGAGCCGGGAGGAGGGGGACAGCGCGTCCGTCACCTCTCCAGAGGGAAAGGCTAGGCGAGGGATGAGCAGACAGGCCGTTGCCTCGTGGGGACTGAGGAGGCCCTGGGAGGACCGTCCTCCCTGTTCTTCCAGGAGGACACGCTCACCACGGGGCAGGGCGTGTGGAGGCTACGGGGAGCCGGGAACGGGTATGGCGTGTCCCACAGCGCGGAGGCCCCGCCCGCCGCCCTTTCCCCAGGAATGTTGGCAGGCCGCACGGGGAAGGAAGGTGATCCTTAATCCTCTGCTCCTGCTCCTGCGGGAAGCAGCAGGGTGCTGTCCCTTACTGGACTTCGACTCTCCCGGAGACGCTCTGCCTGACCGCAGCTTGTGTCTGGCCTCACCACTCGCTGCCCCCGACCCCGCGGCTGTCACGTTATCTCAGGGAGCCCCGTTTCCCCATCTGTGAAATGGGGGATAACTCTTCCCTTCAGGAGGTGTGGGGATTAAGGGGTTGCAGGGGTAAAGGACGTGCCGTGCAGGGCCTGGGGTAAAGAGGAAACCGGCTTCCCCAACCCAGTCCCCCAGGGCCCCATAACAAACCAAATGCCCAAAGTCTACCCATATTGCAGATGGCAATGCTGAGGCCCAGAAAGGACGGGGCACCTGCTCGTGCACACAGCTTGTAGGGTGGGAGTTTGAGTGAACCCCATTACGTTCCCCGATTGCAGAAGTGGAGGGACCCCACCTCGCCCCAGGTCTCAGCCCAGTTTGAACTCCCTGCAGAGCGCCTGCCCTGGGGGGGCTTTCCCCCATTCGCTGTCTATCTCCAGCTCTCACGGGTGAGGCCCTCCGCGGGGCTGCTGCCTGGCACACAGTAGGAACTTAGCAAGTGTCTGCTGGGTGTGTAAGCAGACAGTGTGTGTGTGCTCAGACTCACAGCCGCAGTGTCCTCACCCCAAGGCCCGCTTCTCCAGCAGGGGCTGGGGGCACCACCCACCACACCACCCACCCAGTCCCCGTTCCAGCCTGGGCAGCCCAGACGGCCCTGACAGCACCGGTCTTGTCCTGGGCTCTGGCCCGCCATGCCATCTGCCCAGCCCACCCCCTCACTGCACCCGTGTTGAGTCAGGGTATGTCCCTCCCATCCATCCACACCTTCCGTCCCTACTGTCAACCCCAGTGTTCAGCCACCACCACGGCCTCTTCCCAGCTGATTACACATCTCCTGCCTCATCTCCCACATCCCCTCCTGTCGCCCCTGACCCGTTCTCCGTACGTGGCAGTCCCTGCGATGTCAGCTCGGGACCCCCCACAGTCTCACCCTGCCCCACACGCACCTAACCATCTCAATCCCAGCACGCTTGCTTCCTTTAGTGCTTTATAGCTGCCACTCTCCCTCCTGAGCCCAGGGCCTTTGCATGGGCTCCTCCCTCTGCCTAGAGCACTTTGGCTTATCTCCACTGGCCCTTCAGATCTCAGCTCAGGCAGCATCCCTGAGCCCGGCCATTCCCCCTCGGATGTTCTCACAGTACCGTATGCCTCTCCTTCACCACACGTGTCCCAGCTGCAATTTCACGTGCGTTTGTGTGGTTTCTGATGCCTGTGCTTCTCCCCCGGAGCCCCGTGGTGGCTGGACCTGTGTCCACTTGTACTCACGTGGCAGACCCCTCAGCACGGTCCTGGGTCCAACAGCAGCTGGCGGCTTTTGTTAACTGGTCAAATGAGTGGAAGGTGAAGCTCTCCTGACCCTGTGCCTGGGTGGGGGTCAGAGTTGAGTGTGTGTGGTCCCTGAGGAATCCACGGTGTCCTGGGGGGTGGGGGACAAGCCCCAGAGGCAGAACAGCAGTGATGGAGGGGCAGGGGTTGCGGGGTGAGTGAGTCTCTGCGAGGCTAGACACAGGTGGTAGACTGCAAAGACCTCTGGAAAGTAGGGCGGGAGGGGAACCGCCACGGGCTCTGACGCCGGGAGGGAAACCTGAAGGCTGATGGATGGATCACGTAGGAGATTCAGAGCCGGGAGCCGTGAAGAGGCCGCGGTGAGATGGGACCTTCATCCCACCCACACACCTGCTCACACTCACCAGCAGGGCCCACCACCCTGTGCAGCTATGGAGACAACGTGGGCCCCCAGCAGCTCTCTGCCAGTGGCGGACAGACAGGTGAGGGATGAACGTGGGGCCACATGCAAGGCTGAGAGCTGGGAGGTGCCTGTGCCAGCAGGAGAGGTGGTGCCTCCCGGTGGACGTTCTAAGACAGCAGGGGATCCGATATGGGGGAGGGGAAGGAGAAAGAGCCTGGAGGGAGGCAGTGGGGTGGGGTCCAGGATGGCCTGGAGAGGAGACCCTTGGAGTGGCTGGAGCGAGCAAGGACAGGCAGCATGGACTGGTTGGCCTGGGGCCAGTGGGCACCCGGGAGGGTGTCAGCTGGGGCGGGACCTGGGCAGATTTGGTTTTAGACTTGATGGGACAGAGCAGGGTGGGCAGGTTGACGGAGAGGATGACTCACGTGCTCTTGGGGTGAGTCACAGGATGAGCTGGGGGAAGAGGGGTGTCAGCGCATGGTAGGGGGGTGTACCCAGGCCTGGAGAACCAGGGAAGGAATCCCAGCCTCCCTGCTCCCACCACCCAGCGACCCTGACCCTGGGTTCCTCCTGGGGAGCTCCAGGGTCCAGAGCAGGGCAGAGGCGAGGCACAGAGAGGAAGCTTCAAGAGCTCCCGGCAGCCCAGGTGGGACTGTCCAGGCGAGATACTCACCACACTGACAACCAGCACCGCACAGACGCCAGCGAGTCAAAACAGCTCCGGCTCAGCAGGGGCAGGGTCCCAGGGGCCCCCATAAAGTTGCTAGGTGTGGGGAGAGCTGGACCCCCTGGGAGAAGGCAGCTAAGAGGAAGGAGGTGAGAGGGGTCACCCAGCCCTCCAGGCAGCAGGGGCAGAGTCTGGGGCTACAACCAGCTGGCTTTAACAAAACACTAGCAATCGTAGTTCCTCGTCCGTCAAGAGCCAGGGATGTCACACGCACTGACTCGGAGCTGGAAACACCTGGGGAGGGGGGGGTCCTGTCATTCTGATTTCACAGAGGAAGAGAAGGACGCTCAGAGAGGCTGTGTCACTTGCCCCAGATGACACAGCTCAAAGTGACAGAATCCGTCAAACCCCGCATCTTCCTGAGGGCATGGTCGTCTCCTCCTGACCAGGTTACCCCCCTGGTGGAGCTCACACCCTCCATCTGAGAATAAGGCACAGTCCATCCCACATCAGCTCTGACCACTGTGTGTCTGGGGGACCCTGTCCTGGACGAGGAGGGCCAGCACCATGGATGGTGGTTTCTTGGTTCTACCTCAAGCAGTGGACTGGCCTGATTCTGGGCTGGAGGAAGAACCAGGCAGGAGAGGAGCAAAGCTAGGGTCACTGGCAAAGCCTGTCTCCCCACATCCCAAGCTCTCCAAGCTTCCCAAGGGCTGTTTCCATGGAGCATTGAGCTGAGGTCTCGTTTTCAAGGAACACAGGTGCTGTCCCCCAGGGCCCCGCGAAGACCCAGTGACATTCGGGGCAGGCAGAGGGATGGAGGCGCCGGGCGCGGAGAGACACAATCAGGGTCTCATTAACATTTGATTGCAGCGGCGGCTCCCCTGGCGCCTCAGCCTGGACACACGTGCACACATTCAATCTGGAAGCAAAGATTGGGCCAGGGAGAGGAGCGCAGAAAAGGAGCAAAACAGATTTATTTTAATAATGCTAAAAATAACCGTGTCAATATTCCCTTCTGTTTGGGGAGCCACGGATCATTTTTTAATGCACCTTCTCAGCTCTCCTCTTGGTGCCTGGTGGTGAGAACCTGGAGTGCATCCAGGCTTCCTGCCTTCCAGACCAAGCTCTCCAGGGCTACTTGTGGGATCTGGGGTGAAGGGCAGAACCTCGGTATGCTCATCCATGCAATAAAGACCACACCTCCTCCTCTGTCTGCCTCCAAGAGAATCCCAGACCTGGCATAAACCTCTCACTTAACAGATGGGCAAATTGAGGCCGGGAGAGAATCAGGGACTGTGCGAGGTCAAGAGGAAGCTGGGGCATCCACACCCCGGGAAAATTGAAATGGTATCCCCCATTAGAGGAAGGAGCTACGCACATAGTGTAAACAACAGCACTGACCCTCCCCAGCTGGGAGCTGGCCCAAATATGGGTCCAGAGGACTCTTGTGTTAGGATGAGAAAATCCAGGCCCAGCGGGGGCTACTGGCCCCTGGTCCCAGGGCTAGCAACCCCTCCCCACTCCCACCAGAGCTTTCCTGAATGGGCGGTGCAGTTGGTCCACTGAGGCAGCAGTGCTCACCTGGTGCACCGTGCCTGGCTGAGGTCCAGCGTCTGACTGGGTCACCATTGTCTCCCCTGCCCGCCTCTCAGCACCATCCCTGGAGGGTCTGTACATTGACCCCAGCTCATACGTACTCTCTATAGCTTCTGGCTGGCCCTCATTCCACCTTGGGGCATGGCTCTGCCCACTCTGAGCCCCGCTGGCCACTGGCCCCAGCCAGGCCTTTTGCTAGGGTCCTCCTTGTGTCATCTGTAAAGCTGACCCCACCACTGGCCACTCTTCAGGCAGCTCCTCCAGCCTCCCTGAGGCATGAGTGGACACCAGCACTTCCTGGGCACTTTGCCAGTGACACCTGAGTAAACCCCTCCCCACCAATCATGCATCAGAGCACGGCAGCCTGGATCAAGGGAGGCTTTGCCCAGCCCCTGGGCTGGGGGCATGGGATGGTGGGTTTCTCGTAATGTTGCCCCCACCGGTGCCAGCTCACTCCCTGTTCCCTGTTCCTTCCCTAGGTCTTCCAGGATTGCAAGGCCCTGACTTCCGTGTCTCCTCCTCCTTTCACTGGGCTCACCACCCACCAAACCACCAGCTGTTCCCTCAATGCCCCTGTTATTACACCCTGTGCCTCTCTCTGCATCATCTTCCTTCTGCCTGGTAGAATGTTCTCCTCCTTCTCTTCTTGGCAATTTCCTATTCAATCTCCAGGACCCAGCTAAATTCCACCTCCTCTGTGAGGCCTTCCCTGATAGCCCCCAGGCAGAGCTGACGTCTCTCACCTCTGTGAGAGCCAGCCAGTTTCCCAGACCTCCACCATGACCACGGCTGCCCTGAGTTATAATGAGTGGCTCCGTGTTCTTCCAGCAACCTGTGGCTAAAACTTGTCTGAGCCACTCAGTGTTTGCGACCTTGGGTACATTGTTTAACCTTTCCATGTCTCAGTTTCCTCAACTGTAAAATGTGGCTTTTAGTAGTGCCTGCCTCATGGACCTGTTTTGAGAAGTAAGTGAACTGATGTATGTGGAGGGCTTAGAATACTACTTGGCAGATGTTATGTCCTTAAAAAATGTTAATTACTAAGGCTATCAGCAAAATCACCATCATCATCATCAACACCATCATTATCACCACCATCATTGTCACCATCAACACCACCATCATCATCACCATCACCACTATCAACATCACCACTATCAACATCACTATCAGCATCACCACCACCATAATCACCATCACCATCATTACGACCATCGCCACCATCATCACCATCATCACTATCAACATCACTATCAACATCACCACTATCAACATCACTATCACCATCATCACTACCATCATCACCATCACCATCATCACCACCATCATCACTACCACAATCACCATACCATCATCACTACCACAATCACCATCACCATCATCACCACCATTGCCACCATCATCGCTATCAACATCACCACTATCAACATCACTATCAGCATCATCACCACCATAATCACCATCACCATCATTACCACCATCACCATCATCATCGCCGTCACTATCAACATCACTATCACCATCATCACCACCATCATCACCATCACCATCATCACCACCATCATCAGCATCATCACTACCATCGTCACCATCACCATCATCACCACCATCATCACCACCATCACCATCATCACCATCACCATCATCACCAGCATCATCACCAACACCATCACCATCATCACCATCATCACCATCATCACCATCACCACCATCATCACCACCATCACCATCACCATCATCACCACCATCACCATCATCATCATCACCATCATCACCAACAACACCTACATCACCATCATCATTAGCAATATCACTATCACCATCATTGTCACCATCATCACCATTGTCATCATCATTTTTCCTATTAGACTTTCAAGCTCCTTGCAGAGAACAAGTATGAGTCATCACTGTCCCCTGGACACATGGCCTTATTAAATCTTGTTGGATGATCAGGTGGACAGGCAGGTGGGCAAATGAGTGAATGGACAGGTGAAGGGATGAATCGTTGGATGAACAAATGAATGGGTGTGTGAATAAAGCGGGGTGGAATGGGTGAATGAGTCAGTGAATGAGTGAGTGAGCTGCTGTAAGGAAGAGCAGATGGACGGCTAAGGAGATTCCTCCCACACCAGCCTCTGTGGATGCTGAGCCACGTAGTGATGGCAGATATCACAGTGTCTCCACGGAGCCCTGGTATTAAAATTCCTGAAGGCTGTGTTGTCAATATCCGGGGGAGACTATCTCTGGAGCCATCAGCGCAGGAGTGAGCCTCCCCCTCCCCTGGGCACTCGGCCCCGCTGGGACAATGATGCCTCCCTTCATAAGCGTCCTGCGGGTTCCAATTCCCTGCCTGGACAGCTCCCTTTGCAACCCTCAGTCCCCAGGGGAGTCTGAGGGTGTGCTGGGGGCCAGGACAGGCTGGCAGCATCCAGCACAAGCCCCTCCCTTGCCTCCTCGCCGCACCCCTTGTGGCCTCTCTGCTTGGGCACCCAGAGCTCCCCGCCCCACTGCCCTTGCCTACCTCATCGCACTTCAGCGTAACTGCCCCCTCCATTCTCCCTCCCAAACACTGAGCTCCACAGGGGTCTGCCTCGCTCACCCCTGAGACCCGTGTGCTGAGTGCCTGGCACACACTGGGTCTTCATCCTGTGGCTCACTCCAGTGAATGGCTGGGTGGCTTAGTCAAGGCCACACGTGGGGAGCGGGGGCAGGACCAAGACTTGAGTCCCACCTCCTGCCTCCCAGCCCCGTAGCCATCACACTCCACCAGAGAAAAGCACATCCCAGGTCCCCGTGGGGAGAACAAGGAGACAGGTGGCAGAGAGCCATCACCCTGGTCTCACGAGTTGTCCGCGGCAGTCCGAATACCGCTGCCCCGCCTGGCTCCCTCCCTCCCGCCCGGGCAGAGGCACAGTCTGGAGAAGAGGCTGGACTCCAGGGACTTTCATCTTCCACAAAGAAGGAGGAGCCGCCCCACGGGGCTTAGCCAACCCCCAGAGCCTCTTCAGCCTTTGGTCCATCACGGCTCCCACTTGGTGGTCACGGGAACCCTTTACACTCTGAAAACCGAGTAAGACCCCAAAAGCATTTGTTCATGTAGGCTACATCTACTGATGCTGACAGTATTAGAGATGAAGTATGATACATTTATAAATGTTAATTCATTAAAAAATAATAGACCGATTGCACATTAACACAACATATTTTTATGAAAAATTGCTGTATTTTCCAAAACCAGAAAAAAATAGAGTGGCATGGCATTACATTGTTGCAAATCTCTTTTGTGTCAGTCTGAATAGAAGCCACGGGGTCTCATTTCCGCTCCTGTCTTCAGCCTATTGCGAAGTGTTGCTTTGATTGAAGTTGATAAAGAAAAACTCAGCACGTTGCAGGTCCCCTGGAAAGGTCTCGGGGATCCCCAGAGGCCCCAGGCCACACTCAGAGGACCACTGGCTTGGGCGCATCTGGCCCTGTAACTTCCCTGTTTACAGCCGTTCCCAGGAAATCTGCCCACCCTCATCCCCCCACACAGAACCCGGGACCACCCAGGGTCCAAGCCTCACCTGCTAGGTCCCTCCAATTCCTCTGAGCCTCAGCCCCTCATCTGTGGAATGGGAACAGGTGTTCCCTCGCGTTTTGTGATGGTCAAATAAAATAATGTGTATACCTTGCTTATGAGCCGGGGAGGTGTAGACTGGCCCTAAGTGCAGGGGAGCCCTTACACAGCCTGCAGTGACAGACACTAGAAGGAGCCTGACCTGAAGCTGTGGGGTGAACGGAAGGAGGGGGCAGGAGGGCGTCAGGGGTCCTCCAGGTGTGCAGTGAGGGTGGCCCAGACTAGAGCAGGGCAGTGGGAGGGAGAGCACACGCCTAAGGCCTGGGGGGGCAACTTGTCAGGACCATCCCTGCAAAGGCCTCAGCCAAGTGCCCAGACACAGAACAGGGGTGCTCCATACATATGTATCCAGGGCATAACTTAGCCCCCGCAGAAAAAGGCAAAACAGCCATGACAGTCACTGTCGCTAAACACATGTGCGCACCATCTCACCTTGTAGGAAAAGAAACTCATTGCTGTGTCACTCACCCCTGTGAGCGAGCACAGAACTGTGGGGCTGCAGGCCCACCGCCCACCCAGGTATGCTCTCTGCACTGGTCGAGCTGGGACCCGGTTCCTACAGGACCCTCAGTTCCCCCAGGTCCCCAGGTCCCCCAGCTCCACATCTGTACAAGCGGCAACAGCACTGCCCGCCCGCTGACGTGAGGCCCGGCCTATGGCTCTGAGAGGCCTGCCCAGGGTCCACATTTGTCCTCATGGTCAGATTTCGGGCCCCTGGAGAGAGGAGCTGGGCCCAGGACCTGTGTGCCTCGAGGTCGGGGCTCGCAGGATGAGGGGACAGAGCACCACAGCTCAGGGGAGAAGAGGAGAAAGGACTTGGGAGACTCAGAGAGGGACAGACCCTGCAGGCGTGTCTGTGTGCATGTGTGTCTGTGCCCATGTGGGTCCGTGTGTGGCTGTGTGCGTGGGTGTCTGAGCCCATATGTGTCTATGTGTGTGTCTGTATCAGTGCCTATGTGTGTCTGTGTGTCTGAGTGGCTACACCCATGTGTGTCCGTGTGTGTCTGTGCCCATGTGTGGATGTATGTGCGCCCATGTGTGTCTGTGCCCACATGTGGGTGTGTGTGCCCATGTGTGTCCGTGTGTGTGTGCCTCTGCACATCTGCATGTCTGCTCCCCCTGCTTGTGTCCTGTGTGAAGGGAAGGGCTGCAGATGAGGCAGTGCTGGCCCCGGGACAACCCTCCGGAATCTGAATTTGCTCAGTGACAGCTCTGTGACCCCTGAAAGTGTTCTGCGTCCCATGAGATGGACCTGGACCTGTCTGTTCCTTTCCTCACAACCCAGGGTTGAGATCTTTGTCCCTGCTGTCCTGGCAGTCTCTGATCATGCCATTCGTTCATCCATCCATCTGTCCATTCATTCATTCATAGAAAATATGAGTTTAGGCCCCGCTTTGTCCCAGACCCACAGGCACCAGCTGTGGTCTGACGGCGTGGCCGAACTCCAAACTCCACCTCCCGGCCTCCTCCTCAGCCTTCTGGCCACACTTCAGTTGGTCACATTCACCACTGGGACTTTGTCCAGCTACAGCCTTTACAGAAAGACCTCCTGCACGTTCTCCTCCAAGAAAGCCCACACTCCCTGGAGACGCAGGGCAGAGGCTCCCTCCTGCAGCTCCCTGGGGACAATCATTTATTCCTCTGTCCACACACTCCTGCAGCCTGCATTTAACAAATAGTTGTTGAGCATCTGTCCACACCAGGCTCTGCCCCACCCCCAGGCCAGAGGCCCCAGAGGGGAGCGAGGCGGCCCCGGGGCACGGCGGCCCCTCCCTGGTGTTCCCTGCGCACCACCTGTGTCTCTGCTCCCACACACGGCGCGGGAACTGATGCGTGTCGTGGTATCCACCCCGGGATGAGGCAAACTGAGAGGATGGGTCGTGTCCTCGGCTATCCTCAGCTAGTCTGTACCCCAGGACTGGTGCACAGTAGGTGCTCAAGGAAGGAAGGAGGGAAGGAGTGAGGGAGGGCAGAGGGAGGGAGGGAGGGAGGACAGACCGCGGTTTGTTTCTCTGAAGACAGCCGCTCCCTGGTCCCTGCTGGTCCCTGGCCCCTGAGTCAGCGTGAGTATGTGGCCGTGGGTGTCGGGCCGTGGGCTGAGATGTTCTCATGCCAAGCTGGCGCTGCTCTGTCCTGGCCGCCCGCACACTTCTCGCTGCTGCTTCTGAAAATGTCAACTTCTTATCTCGCCAGAATTTTTCCTGACTTGGAGAATTCAATAAGGCAGCTGAGTAACACTTAAAATAATAATGAAGCTCTGTATTTCTGCCACTCCCGGCTGGCTCGGCAGAGCCGCGTTGCCTTTCCGCGGTGATCAATCTTCATTTTCACACCAGGCCAGACAGCTCTGCTGGGCCGGGCTGGCCCCGTGGGCCCCAGGGGATCTGCAGGCCACGGGAGGCCTGGGCCCTCTCCTGCTGCTGGGCACTCGGGAGAGGGAGGCCCCCAGGCCCAGCTCAGGTTCCTGAGCGCACCTCCGACGTCGACCCCGCCCCCCTTACAACCAAGCCCCCCACGACCACCACCCAGCTCCACCCCACTCCCCGCCTCTGTCCCCCATGCTGTTCCCTCCGCCCCATTGCCTTCGCCCCCAGGAAACTCCTGTCCGCCCTTCAAAGCCCAGCTCAGGATGCAGTCAGTCCTCCCCAGCACCCCCAGCCTTTGGAAGTGCTGGGCAAAGCTGCTGTGTACCCTGCAGTCCATCGGAGCTGTATAAACAGGCTAGGAGGGTGGAATTGCTATTCTTCCAAGGGCAGAGGGTAAAACTGAGGCCTGGGGCAGGGGCCCTGGGATTTGTTGACTGTCTTCTGTGCCTCAAGCATGTGTCATACACTGAGCAAATTGAGGGGGGCTCATCTAGGATCAGAGGGCTGTCAGTGGCAGACCCCAGGCCTAACACTGGACTCTGCTGAGACCTGGTAGTCTTTGCAGACCTCCTCATGGGTGGGGTGCAGCCCTGAGGGGCCTGGGCCTGCACAGGGGCAGGGCAGGTAGGGGCTAGGCGGGTCCATGCCCTCCCTACCCCTGTGCAATTGGTCAAGTTCAGTGACCTCCACTAGCCTCAATGTGTCCATCTGTACAATGGGGCCATGGCAGTCCCACCCAGCAGAGGCACTAGGAGGGTGAAAGGGCTGATACCCATCACCATGTGGCCCAGGGGTCGCTACCTCTGTGAGCCTCATCCTGCCAGGGAGCTGCAGCGGCTGGTCCATCCTCCCCTCACGACTCCATCCCTCACTCCATCCCTCAGTCCATCCCTCCCAGCACGTTTGGCTTGAATCTCCTCCAATTTGTCAACAACCTCCTCTTATCAAACTCCTACCAATTGACTCCCAGGCTAAAGAGAACTAATTCACCATCTCCTCCCTCCACTACCTGGCCAACAGCACAGGGATCCGTCCTTCTCTGATTCTATCTCTGGAGACTGGGACAAGGCTGGGTCAGGAAGGTCCCACATAGAGGGGAGGCCACCAGGCCCGGAGCGGGCTGAGGGCTTCTGGGCTGGGGGCCGGATCAGCCCTACCTGGACACTGCAGGCTCGTGCTCCACCCTGGGCACCCCAGCCACGTTCCTTCATCTAGAAAAGGGAAAATGGACCTGGGCAGACACTCCCCCAAGGTGGCTTTGCTGTCCAATGGGGTGACAGAGTTTAAAATCCTTTAGGGAGGTAAGAGTCACAGAATGTGGTCTGTCCGATAGGGTCACGTCTCCTGGGAGGAGAGGGCCCTATAGATGCCCCAGCCTCTAACTCAGCACAAAAGTTTGTGGATAAAAGAGCAGGAGAGAATCCGATAAAGGCAGTCTTGACCCTGAGAGCGGGTGTCAGCAAACGACAGGGGCCAAATTCTGATAAGCGTCTGCTTTTGTGAGTAGCTTCCTTTGGAGCACAGTCGTGTGGGTTCGTATGTGCGTCCTCTGCGGCAGCTTTCCTGCAATGTCGCAGCATGGAGTAGCTGCCCAGACACCACACGGCCCAGACAGCCAAGAACGTTACTCTCTAGCCAGTTAGAGAAAATGTTTGCAGGCTGACCCCTGCCTTAGGGGACAGATTGTCTGAGGTAGGGGGTCTCTGTGAGTCTCCGGGACCCCAGACAGCACCTCCTGGTCCCCCAGGAGCCTGGAGCACTGGTCCATGCTTCCACCCTCTCCCACCCGCCCCTCCAGAGAGGGAGCCCAGCCTGCCCCAGGCCTGCAGACTGCCGGCCCAGCTGCACTCTCCAGGCCTGGACCTGAGGCACCAGCCCCACAGTGGGTGGGCCTGGACTCACCCCAGGGGCCACCCCCCCACACCTGCTTCCCCAGGGGCACAACCAGACTCAGCCTCAAGTCGGAACGGGTAACACTCATCCAATAACCCTGAGAGTAATGAGAGTGGAAAATTGCCCTGTGATGGCGTAGACTGTGACGGTGGAGAGTGGGCTGGGTCCTGACCCGGGGGAGTCCAGGAAAGCTTCATAGAGGAGACGAGGATGCTGAACATGGAGCTAGGTGAGTGCATGAAGGCCGTGAGGCAGGACGGAAAGCAGGGGCGGGGAGAGAGTGTAGCAGGTGCCACACCCGAGTCTGGGGGTCCTTTCGGGAGGAGCTGATGGGTGGGTGTGTAGGGTGGAACCGAGAGACTCTGGGGGGGCTCGCAGGGTCCAGGGTGATGCAGGAACAGACCAGGGCCAGACATTTAGGATCAGCATTTGTCATCCCAGCTGACCCACCTAAAGACAAACACACACACAAACTGGGAAGAAACCGTGCCCACGTGTCATTTGAAGCCGACGCGGGCCTCACCTGTCCCCACCCTCGCCGAGGAGCCCTGGGATAGAAAAATGTTTACCCCACCTCCTCCCGCACACCAGCCTCCCCTCGTCACTCAGCTGCTCCTCGCTAAGTGATATTACCAGCGATTACAGGCGCCGCAGTCGTACACACCGGTTATCGCCGCCTAATTGGGTCATAATTTGGACAAATGTGTCACTTTGGAGATCCTGACTGCAGGAGGATCCCCAACACCCTCCTTTGAGAACGTGCTCTGCCCCCCTCACCTCCCTCTGCGCTGCCTCCCTTGGGTCCCCTTGGCCTCCAGCTTCATTCTCCTCACAGAACACCAGGTGCCCTGTTCCCCAGGGCCCACAGCCCAGCCTGCCGGGGGCACTGGAGGGCGTGGCTAACGGCTGTGGGTGAACAAAGGACTGAGGCCAGAGGGAGGGAGGAAGGCCCGTCCTCGCATGCACTCTGCAGTTTACAGCCTTAGTCTGCAAACCACTCCTCATGTAGCGCCTCAGCTGTCACTGAGTCCAACCCACCTGGATACGGGGAGGGAAATCAAGGTCTGGAGGGAGAAGCAACTGCCCACATCATGGCAGGATAGAGGGGCAGCAGTGAGGAACCCCCATCTCCGGGACGGCCTTCCAGCCTGCATGCCTGGGCGGTGGGGAGCCCCTCACTTGTCTCCCTCGGGAAAGGGTGGGTGCTACTGGCCTGTTTATAATGGGGAGTGGAGCTCTCGGGGGCTCCTAGGAGCCCCCGGGGAGTTTAGGGGCAGGAGAGACCAGAGTGGTGGCTCTCAACCCTTGTGCTGAACAGTATTATTATTATTACTATTATTATTGTTATTATTATTGTTATTATTATTATGTTCTGTACCTCAGAGAATGGCTGCATATGAGAATCATGTGTAGCTGAAAATAAAGTAGAAAGCCCCATGTGTTGGCCCTTCTCTGGGGATTCTGATTTACCAGGTCTGTGGTGGACCCTGGGGATAGACACTCTCTGAACTCTATCCTCAGATTGTGTGTGTCAGGGTGGGAATCCCGGGTCAGGGGCCCCTGCAGGACCCATGTACATGTCCCTGTCCAGGGTCCTGAAAGGCTGGGCTCTTTCCAGACGGCTGGCCGGCCCTGCCTCCCTCTCTGAAGGTGGCCTTCCCTTTCAGGCAGTGGAAGGACACTGTGTCCACAGGGACACGGGACACAGCATCACTTGTTCTAACCCTGCACAAAGTGGCCAGAAGCGGGGGAGCCTTCCAACCCCGTGGAGACAGACGGGCTGGCCTGAGGGCAGGAGCTTTGAGACAGAAACTCCAGGTTTGAATCCTGACTCCACCACCAGCAAGGCAGGGAACCCCTTTGAGCCTCAGTGTCCCCATCTGTAGAATGGGGTGAGGAAATGCCCGTGCCCCGTGAGGATGCGATATCTGAGTAGGCTCCCACAGAGCCTGGCCCTCCACAAACCCAGTTCCTCTCTTGAGCCCTCCTCACTCCCTCCTATCAAGGGAAACATTGGAGAAGTTGTTCTAAAAATACTCACCAAGTAGCAGGCTGTGTGGGTGGATGCCTCCTTCATCTGCATTTAGGGCTGGCACCACTCCAAGGACCCTGGAGGGCTGTTGGTGGTGGTTCAGAAGAATGATTGTCATGAGACGCCCCCCATCTCAGCCCCAAGCTCAGGCCCTGCTGGAGCACAGCTGGTACAGACAGGAGGGGCTGACGGCGTGGGGACCCCCAGGCCGGAAACCACAGCCCCACCTGATGAAGCATGGCCCCACTCTGCTGAGCTGACGCAGGGGTCCCGTAGGGGAAATGACCAGTTAATGCCTTGGCAGGGCTCCCGGTGCCCACTGGAGAGAGACTCCCAGAAGACGAGGGCTTGGGGGGAGCGGGGAGAGGGGTCGGGTGGGGGCGCTGCTTTGTGGGGCCCATTTGAGAGAGAAGAGCTCATCTGTGAGACAATGGAGTTGGCGGTATGCTTGCTGAGGCCTTGTCAGCTCACACACCCACCTTCTCCACGGATCCGAAACACGAAACACGCTCTGACGAGGAAGGAGGAGGGGATGCCCCCGCCTGGGACGAGAGGGCCAGTGCCCACGATGGCCTGCGCTGGCCTCCCCGGCTGGGCTGTGGGCCTCCAGAGGCAGCCTCTGGAACTGCTCAGCCCCCAGGCTCCTGTCAACATTTGCTGGACACCTACTGTGTGTCTCAGAAGGCAAGGCCGGTGAAGCCCCTGAAGGGTGATGCATGGGGCAAGCCGGAAAGTACAGGTAGGGGGCCGGGGTGGCATCGCAGAGCAAGCCGGGCTGGGCCTGAGCCTCCAAGAGACTAGGAGGTGAGCACAAGAGGACCAGGGGGAAGGGAGCTCCTGAGAGAGGGCACAGCTCCCGCACGCAGGGGGGCAGAGAGGGCGAGCGCCTGGCCGGGGAAACGCCAGTCCCCCCAGCGGCTAAGCTCCTGCTCTGGACGCCCAAAGGCCGGTTTCAGGTCAGTGCCCAGCTCCAGCCCATCGCCCTCCTCCCCACAAAGCCACAGGGACCAGCGAGCCTCTGGCCCAGGGCTCGGGCCCAGCAGTTCCCAGCAGCCTGAAAGAATTCCGCGATGCAGGTGAGGATCCTTTTTGGGGCAGCTGGAAGGAGCTGAGCAGGAGCCTGACCGCGCCTGGCGAGCCTGTCCCGGCAGGTGTGGGAAGTCCCCGGACTCGGAGAGCGTGTTCTAGGGTGAGATTTAATAAGAGGACTGGGAAGAATAAATTCTATTACACAATTTTATTTCACAGCCTCCCCTGAGCTGAATAGCAATTGCCGAAGTGGGGCTTACGTTATAAATAGAAAAGATTTCAGGGCTGGAAGGCCTGAGGTCTGCCTTACCACCCCCTCGTTTTTCTGGTGGGAAATGCCAGCATTCTCTCCTCTGTCACCCCGAGGGGCTTCAGAACGGCTCAGAGGGAGGCCAGGCAGAAGTGCCCTTAAGACCAGTAGCACCGTGCCCACTGCAGTGCTGCCAGCCCTCCAGGAGGCTTCCCGCCATTGCAGAACACTGCCACACAAAGGGTGCCCTCCCTCCCTCCCTCCCTCTCCTCTCTGCCTCCGTCCTTTCCTTCTTCCACAAACATTATGCCAGGCAGAGAGGGGGTGGGGGGAAAGAGGCCTGCCCTGGCCCCAAGGAGTCTTTGCAGAGGAAGCAATTGGCACACCAACCTGTCCTCGGTGTATAATGAGGGTTCGAGCAGCACCCAGAGGGTCCTGGAGGTGCCAGGAAAAGCTTCTCACACATGAGCTGGACCTGAAGGGCCAGCGGGACCTCAGCAGGTGGATGAGTCAGGGCAGAGGGTTCCAGGCAGTGAAGGGCACCCACAGAAGCAGAAATGGTGGCCAAGTTGAGCAGGTCCTTGTCATCAGAGCAAGAGGGGGAAGGGGTGGCTGTGGGGGAGGGGCAGCAGGGCATGGGTCACAGAGGACCTTATCACCCCACCCAGGGGAACCAGGGAAGGGTTCAGAGCCAGGGACAAGAGTGACGTGGTGGGCGTTTTGACAGGTTGTGCAGGGCGCCGGGGAGGATGGATGGGAGGGGCTGAGGCTGGAGATGGGCCAGAGTTGAGCTGCCTCCGGCTGTAAGAGTGATGGCCCTGCACCCCCAAGAAGGCTCTGCTCTGGGGTCTTCTCCCAGACCCCAGGCTCACTGCATCAGCAGGTCTTCTGCAGGTTTCCCTAATCGTCAGCCTGGCCCAGGCCAAGACCCAGGTTTGACTGAGTGGGCTCAGATATGCCCCCCCACACACCATACTCTTCTCTTGCAAATCAATCATTTTAAATAAGTGGGCCATTGGATGCGCTGAGACATCGGAGTAAGTCAGAAATAGCCTCAAACTCCAGCTGTTACAGCAATAAAATCAGAAGCAGCCCATGTTTTGTTTGGAAATTTACTTTCTGCAAAGCAGTGTTGAGCTTGTTCGTTTTTTCCCCCCCTAATGTATGCAATTCCTCACATCAGCCTTGTGAGGCCCTGATTCCAGCCGCACTTGGCTAGGCCACACACACCTGGGAGGGGCTGGGGTGGGGGTCTGGGGCCAGAGCAGGTGCTAGATGTTGCTTTTGGGGCATCAGGCTCTTCTTGGTGGTATTTCTTTGGTTTCCAAGCACCGAGGGGGATGCAGGAAAACAGCTCCCCCCACCATACCTGGAGGTGGCCGACAGCCTTACGAATGGGCATCGAGCACTGGGCTGGGGTCCAGGAAGCCCAGGTTCAGCTCTGGCTCTGCTCACGACCTTGCAAGTCATGGCCTTGAGTTCAGGAACCCTCTCCATCAAGGACAACCTCCCTGAGTCCTCTCTCAATTCCTAGAGTGGGTCTGACCCCGGCCACATGATTCAGCAACGCTGTCCTGCCCTGTGTTGGCCTCTCTTTCGTGAGTGTGTGGCTGTTGTTTCTCCAGTGAGGCTGCACTTTCCCTGAGAACTATCCTCCTCCCGACCCCAGCCCGGCATCAGCACGACCAGACCTGCCCCCTGGGTCTGCGTCAGCAATGGCAGCCGAGGGAACTCCTTCACTGGCAGCCCCATCACTTCTCCCTTCCTGGGCCGGGAAATGCAATCTAGGTGGCAGGGGGTGGTTAAGATGAGGTGTCGCTGAGGCCAGGTGACAATTACTTCCTGCTTCCCAGGAGAGGCTGAAGAATTGATGGCAAGTCTTCTCGGAGGCTCACCCCACCCGCGGAGGGCTGGGCGGCAGAGGGAGGGAGGCAGACACCGCGGGAGGCTCTTATTTCGGGAGTAGAGGCAGATCTGTCACTGTCTCCCTACTCAAGGCTCTGTCAGGAGACAAATGGGGCTGGCACTTGCATTTCAACACCCATCAGTAACTCAGGTGGCTTTTGAAGAGAGAAGCCAGGAAGGAGGTGACCGAGTCTGGGAGGGGAGCCCCGGTGGACCAGGTGCTCCCTACCAGCCAGGGTTTCCTTAGCCACCCCCACCCCCAGCAGGTGGGAGGCATGTAGCTCTCAAGCTCTCGAAGAGGCTGGGCTTGAGGGGACGTGTGGGTTGTGCTGCAGGAGACAGGGTCACTGTGTTGTTTTCCGGTGTGACTTTGCTGCCAGTGCAGGGAAGGAGGCTGCCCCATCGTCCCCAGATGCACTGCCTCCCTTGCCCTCTCTCCCTCTCTCCACACAAGTGGTGGCACCTTCCTGAAATGGGGGTCCGAGCAAGCTCTCTTATTTAAATAAATGCCTCCAGGGTCTTCCCAGGCAGGGGGATGGCCTGGTGAGAAGGGGGACCGTCCCATGTCCCAAATTCCCCCATCTCCTGGGGCTCTGGGGCAGAGGTGGGCCACTTGGTGACCAAACTTGTTCCTCTCTGCGGCATGCAGAGCTCCGAGATAGTCTCCTGAGTCCCTGCCCTGACATACAGGCCTTTTATCCTCCTCTGCCCTCAATTTGTATTGTGTCGTATAAATATGATAGATGTCACTCCCCTCATGAGGTCATGAGATACAGCAAAGGTGAAGGGATTGTGCAGATGTAATTAAGGCCCCTAATCAGTTTGACTTTGAGATGAGCCAAAGGGAGATTACTCCAGGTGGGCCAGACCTAATCAGAGGAACCCCTTAGGAGGGCTTAGGTGTTCCCTGAGCTCGGAGACTTCAAGCAACGGAGATTCTCTCCTGCTGACCCAGGAGAAGGGAGCCACCAGGGGTCCCACAACCTCAAGGAAATGAATTCCCCAGCCATCGTATGAGCTTGGGAGAGGACCCTGAGCCCCAGATGAGATGCAACCCAGCCAACACCAGGACTGCAGCCTGGTAAGACCCTGAGCAGAGGCCCCAGGTAAACCAAGCCCAGACTCCTGACCCGCAAAAGTGGTGAGAGGATAAACGGGTGATGTTGTAAGCTTCCGAGTGTGCAGTAGTTTGTTACGCAACATAGCAGACTGATACGCTCTCCTTCCTGGGCACTTGGCTGGGCTGCGTTGTCCAGGCCTCTTCCAGTTGGGTGTGGCCACATGGCCGAGACTGCCCGATGGCATGTGGAAGAAGGAGATGTGGCCACTGCCAGGCCTGGCCCATCCAAAGCCTGCAAGCTGATGTGCTGGCTTCATGGACTTGAGCTGGTGCCTCTGGAGGCTGTAGGAGGCAGGGTTCTCCCGAGACACAGCACCAGCGGGATACACGTTTGTATCTAAGAGATTTATTTCAAGGAATTGGCTTATGTGGTGGTGAGGTCTGGTAGGTCTGAAATCTGCAGGTGGGAAACTCGGGCAGCTGCTGAGAGAGGCAGAATTTCGCCTTCCTCAGGAAGACACACTTTTGCTCTTGAAGGCTTCAACTGGTTAGACGAGGCCCACCCAGACTATGAAGGTTTGACCTCCGTTACTTAAAATCAATGATTCTGGATATTAACCACATCTATAAAATGCCTTCATGGCAACACCTGGATTAGTGTTTAATAGAATAGCTGGTATGATAGCCTAGCCAAGTTGACACATCTAACTCACCATCACAGTCCAAATATTGAAGACGGGAGAGGGACAAGCTGGAGGAAGCCTGGGTCCCTGAATACCCACGCAGAGGGGGCAAGCCAAGGAGGGACCCCTTTTGGGACTTTACCTGAGTTAGAAATACATTTCTATCACAGAGCCATCGCCTGGTAACTAACACAGCCAGACCCACCTAACCACATGAGAGCCCTCAGCTCAGCTCCCAGCCCCAGAGGCCCTGTTCTCCTTGTAACACCTTAACCCGGGAACAAATGGGAGAAATCCCTTTTCTTAGCCCCAAAGCCCAGGCCAGATCAACAGGCACTTCCCGTCCTCCATACCAAGCAGGAGGCTCATAGGCAGGGAGGGCAGCAAAGACAGGAGCAAGACGCCCGTGGCTGGACCCTGCTCCTGCCCCGCTCCTGTGGTCCCAGGGTCCCAGACACAGCACATCCCCTGCTCACGGAGGGGCATCCATGCCAGGGCCCGGGCACAGGCGTCCATCCAGGACCTCATAACCCCCACGACTGCCCAGGGGTCAGGACTATGGTCCCCTTTGAAGGGTGGCTCCAGCCACCTAACTGAGGCTCCAGCAAGTAAGCAGTTTGTCTGGGGCCCCACAGTGGCTATGTGGCAGGGGCGTGTCCTGCACCCAGGACTCCTCAACCTGCTTAGAGGAAGAGGGTGATGGAGATGTGGTTTGGGCCCCGAGGGTCTGAGAATCGAGGTCAGGTACTCGCCAGGTGCCCACTGGGGCTGGGGCCATCAGGCGTCGCCATTGGGCGGGTGCTGGCGGATGCCCAGTCTGCTGCTGTGTACCCCTGCCATCTGGATCTGCCCTGGAGAGAAAAGGCAGGGAGGGGCGGAGAGCAGAGGGGAGAAGCAGCCCCTGCACGTCCAGGTCTGCCGTCAACACCCAGGTCATGAGACGCCAGCGTCTGAGCACTTGGCCCCCGAGCAAGGGTTTCGGTAAACTCACCGTGTTTCCCCTCCAGCTGAGCCAGGACCGTGGGACCCCCTGCACCTCGACTCCCCACTACGCCCACGGGGCTCACAGCCTTGGCCTCCCAGAGTCTGATAGGAAAACCTGTGTGATTCAAGGCTCTACTCAGCAGAAATTGAGGCTCAGCATCCAGGCTGGAAGGAGAGTGGAAAGGACAGGGGTGGGAGGGGAGACACGGACGGGGCAGGATGCATTTTTCTTCCTGGCAATCTTCCTTCCTATCGGGCAGATTGGGTCACCTTGCTCCCGCCCGGGAATGAAGCCACAGCCCCACCCGCAGCTTCAGTTTCTCCAAGTCCCAAGCTCTGCCCCCTCCCCCGACACTCTGCAAGAACAATCTCAGGGGAACCCGGTCACATATGCTAACGTCCTCCCCCACCCCCTGGAAGTGGCAGGGGCTGCCAGAGAGAGACAGGACAGCCTGGGTTCTCCAGGGCCCATTTCCAGGAAGAGAGGGACTGCCCCCACCAACCCCGGTGATGTCACGATACAGGTGACATTTAGGGGATATTTGATCCAGGTGGAGCGAGGCAGACAGAGGTGGAGAGAGAGAGACTGAGACTGGGGGCCTGATGGAGAACAGGCGTGCCTGGGCGAGGGAGAGCAATGACTAAGCTAGTACTCACCCTAATAACAGATGACATGTGCTGGCCGCTGTCCTAAGTGCCTCAGTGTGTTTGCTCATGAAACCTGCAAAGTGAGCCTGGGAGTGGGACTTGGATGACCCAGGGTCCCTGCCCTCCCCTGGTAGCCTCGTCTCCTCCCACCTCCTCCTAATTCACGGCTCCAGCCACATGGGCTCCCCCCGGGGTCCTCAAACAGCCAGCTTCTTCCCATCCCACAGCCTCTGAACTTGCTGCTCTGGAAACCTCTTCCTCCAAGAGCTTCAAGTTGTTTCTTTAAAAATAAACAAATAAATAAATATTTCATATTTATAGAAAAGTTGCCAAGTACAGCATATGTAACTTTTCTCCCTGAACCATATGGCAAAAAGTTGCTAAATTGTTGCCCCTTCATCCTTAAACACTTCTGTGTGTGTTTCTTATGAACTAGGACATTCATACCTACCCACAGTACAAGCATCAAAATCAGGAAACTCACACTGATTTGTGGCTCTCATCTGGTACTCAGACTGAGGGTGTGAGCTGGGGGGGTACTTTGAAACATTTCTCATATTCCTTAGCAAACTTTCCATTTATTCATTCATTCGTTCATATTTGTGTGGACTCGTGGTTGCTTTTTCCCCCAGGGGGTTATAATACACCCCCGTCATGCTCAAATGGCCCCCAATTTGGGAGCCCTTCCACTGGCTCTGTGCCTTTCCCATGTCCCCATCACTCCCCCACCCAGTACTTCCAGCAAGATGCTCCAGGCTCGCCCTGAACTCTCCCTGCCCCCACCCTGGTCAGCCATTGCTCCAAGGATCCCTGGGACCTTTTGGTGGAAAAAGGTGTTTAGATGCCAGGGTCTGGGCACTGTGTGTGCTCATCACTATTGGGTGTCACTGCCTCCAGGCCCTCTCAGTGGACAGACCTACGGAATTAACTTCTCTATTGATGTGCAAAAAACCATCCCAAAACTAGAGGCTTAAAACCACAAAGACATTTATTTTGCTCAAAAATCTGCAATTTGGGCTGGGCTCAGTGACGACAGCTCAGGTCTGCTCCACTGGGCGTCAGTGGGGGCAGCTTTGAGGGCTGGAACATTCCGAAGACTGGCCCACCCACACATCTGGACATTGCTGGCTGTTGACCAGGAAGGAGCTCCCCTGGCCTTCCCATGCGGCCACTTGGGCTTCCTCACAGGACGGTGGCTGAGTTCCAAGGGCAGTGACCCAGAGGATGAGGTAGTCTTACCACCTCTTGGCTTGGCCTCGGAAGTCACTTAGTGTCAGTTACACTGCGGTCATGGGCTGGCCCAGGTTCGAGGAATGGGGCACAGGCTCCAACTCTCGCTAAAGCTGTGTCAAGGCCTCCTTGTAAGAGGAAAAGGAGACACGTTGGTGTGGCCCCCTTGAAAGTACAATCCATCACAGGGATAGCTATCTGTCTAGAAAACCAGGAGTTCATGCTGTGTGTGGCTTAAAACAATACAAACTCATTCTCTTATAGTTGGAGAGGCTGGAAGGCGGAGTGCGTCTCATAGGCTGAGACGAAGGTGTTGGCAGGGCTGGCTCCTTCTGGGGGCTCCAGGGGAGAGCCCGTTTTCTTGCCCTCTCAGCTTCTAGAGGCTCCTGCACTCCCTGGCTCACGGCCCCTCCTTCCTCTTCAGTGCATCACTCCAGCCTCAGCTTCCGTCGTCTCCTTCTGGATCAGACCTCTCTCCGCCTCCCTCTTACGAGGACCCTTGTGATGACGGGCCCACCTGGACCATCCGGGACCATCTCCCATCTCAAGGGCTCCAAGGCCTCGTTACGTCTGTCAAGTCCCTCTGGCCATGTAATGCTACATACTCCCAGGTTCCGGGGACCAGGACGTGGATATCTTTGGGGACCATTATTCAGGCCACCACAGTTTGTCAAAGCGTGGAATCCAAGAGAAAGGAGTTTCAAGGCAGAGGGGCTGGTTCTGCCCAGAGTCCAGCATCTCTGCGCTGCTCTGTGTCCTTCAGCCCCCACCCCCACTGCTTCAAATTCACCTCCACTGCCAGGGAGCAGACCACTCCCTCCCGTGGCTGGCAAGACCACCCTGGTCCTGCCCACAGTGTACCCTGCCTCGCTCACCCTCTGAGCAGCTGCCATGCTCACCCTACACCCTGCAGAACTTTCCTGAACATTCCAGGCCCTTGGACAACCTTTGTCCTAGCTTTGCCCTCTGCCCAGCCCCTTCTTCCTCCTCCTCCACCACCACCTCAATCCGATGCCCTATTTCCCAACTATCGCTCAGGATGCCTTCCAGAACCTTCCAGAACACCATAGGGTGGATTGCTGGCCCCTGGGGTGTCTACAACTTCCACTCTTACCCCTTAGTGTTGACAGCAGGTCCTCAGCACACCCTGACTCTGTGCCAGGCCCCCAACTCGGCCCTTACACCTGTTCACTAGCTTGCTTGTCACAGCCGCCTGGAGGCAGGGCCTGCTGTCATCGTCCGGTTGACAGGGAGGAAACCGAGGCTTGGGGGGTTAGTCCAGCCGAGGTCTGGCGGTCTGGCTGCCGCGTCCCTCTCTCACGGCGTGAGTCACTCTGCACTGGAACTGTCAGTGTCCCCATCTTCCTCCCCAGCCTGGGATTCCTTGTCCTCCCCTTTGGCCCCCAGCACAGTGCTGACAGAACGGGTGCCCAGCGAATGCATATCGAGTGCGCAAATAAATGAGCACGAAGCCCACTCAGACCCCATGGGAGCCCGCGGGAGACCCATGTGCCCCTCCTCCTGAGCTCCCACGCACACCCAGCCTCTTCCCAGCAGAAACAACAAGAGCCCCTTGAAATCCCAAAGCCCAAACAAATGTGGATCTTCACTGGCAGGAGAACAGTGAGACGAGCCCTCCCGAGCGGCTCGGGGGCTCCCGGACCTGCTTCTCACCTCGACTCCTGAAGCTGAGTCGGAGACGGCCAGGGGCCCAGCGGCCCCACAGAGAGGGAAACCACAGGGCCACCGTCGAGGGAGGTGAGGCCGGGCCCCCAAGCAGCTGCTTGGTTCCCGGGTGCCCCCTCATTCCTCCCCCATGAGGCAGGCGAGGTCGGATTCAGTCCCCGGCCCCCAGCACCACATGATCTGTTGGGGTAATGACACAGCTCCCTCCAGTGTGTCTGGACCACGTTTGCCACCATCACAGTTAGAGGTGGGTGGGGGGCAGGGGGAGAGCAGTGAAATTGAAAGCCCTCCTGCCCTGGGTTTAAATCCTGCTCTGAACTCACCGCATCTCAACTTCGCAGGCCGGAATACTCCCGTCTGCAAACCAGGGATGAGACACTCCCCCTGGAAGGATTCATCTCCAATCCTGTCCCTGTTTAGATGAGAAATAACACAGTCGCCCTCTACCAGAGGATTCGGGGTGCCCAGGGCAGGCCCCCTTCTCCGGTTCCCAAGGAGAGGCTCCGGGGAGGCTCAGACGCACCAGGCCCCACAGGGGCAGGAGCACAGGGAAGTGCCCGTGGATCACGGATACGTCACCTTTTCATTACCAGCCTCCTCTGTGGATATCAGAGTACACCTCGTCTGCGAGTCCTGACTTGTGTTGTCATTTCTCAGAAGACCCCGTACAACAAGCCAACCACACCCTACAGAGTAGACCTGTTCATTGCAGAAGGTTTGCCCGGAGGCTGAACATTACCCCCAAGGGAGGCGGGATCAGAGGGGAGCGGGGAAGGATAACACTGAGGGAGACAGGACAAAGTCCCCCACGACTGCCTCACCCCCCTCCTGCCATCAACATCCCAGAGGTGGGGGTTTGGCGGTGGTGGGAAGGGCAGCATGGCCCGCGTGGCCAACTGGGGAAGGCCTGGCCACATGTGGTCACAACTGAAGGATGGGGCGTCCAGGCCCTGCACCTGCTGTGCCAGGTCCCCATGGCTGTTGCCAGGAGCCCAGCTTCCCTAAGGCCACGGGCCACGTATGTGGGGAGTGGCCTGAGATGTGGGTGTTCAAGTGAGCTGTGGCCTCTCAGATTCTTGAGAAGCCAGTAGCTAGTTGGGGAGCCTCAGGTCCTTTTGTCAACCTGCGGGATGCTATCAGCAGCCCTTGGATTTGTCAGACTGCCTGCAGACCCTCAGTCCCCAGATTCTGAGCATGGCAAGTGACGATCTGGGCAAATCTGAGGGTCACCACCACATGGCACCCCGACACCCCTCAGAGAGCATGAAGGATCAGATGACCCTGTAACTTATCAGAACTGGGACACGATTAATGATTAAGCTGAGACCTGAGGTGCAGAGGGGACTTCTGGTGACCCTCCAGATGGAGAAAACCAGAGACTGAAGCCCAGAACAGCTGCTGTGTCGCTAATGTGAAGTGTGAAGTCTGACTCCAGTCCGGGTTGGTGCCCAGGGAGATGCCTTTTACACAAATACTTATCATGTTTACGAGGGGCACACACAATTCAGTGCACGTGCCCTCTGCATATGCCTCGTGGTTTTCTCCTTGTTGTCCCCTGTGGCCAACACCTCCGCGCCCACGTGGACTTACCAGGCACGTCCACACCTCCCTGCCTGCCCCACCCGCTGAGCAGGGCGTCCCTGGGCTGGGGGAGCAAGAAGATGTGAGCTGTCCGCGAGCGTGGCTTTCCCTCTACTCTAATTTATTTTTCACAACTTGAAGATCCTGGGGCACTCCTGGGTCATGCAGTAATAATCAACACAAACCATCTCTTTAAGGGTTAGCCAAGCCTTTGCAAAGTGTGTTTGTCTTATAAAAGGTAATACAACCAAGTAGGGGAAATTTGGGAAAGTAACAAAGAGCGAAATGAAGAGAGCGTGGCCTATACCCCACCACCATTTTTTAATATGGTGGTGATTTTTTCTACGTTGTCGGAATCACATTATGTTATATTACCTGTTAGGGCTTTCCCTGCCAGCATTCTCTGTATGTGCTCTGAGCAAACATTATTTTTAATGGTTGTAATATTCTTTCAACTGGATATACCACAGTTTACTTAAACATTCCCCGTGTTCAAACACTTAGCTTGTTTCTAATTATTTTTTCTAAAAATATGTATTTTTGTATTTAGGATGGCTTCCTCAGGATAGCAGCCCAGAAATTAAATTGCAGGCGGAGAGGAGTGTTTCTAAGCGTGCCATGCGCGTTGCCAGTTGTCTGCCTGCGGGGCGGCCCCCTGCACCCAGCCCAGCCACACAGCGCAGCCCCGGCCCACAGCACGCAGCGGCCACCATCTCTAGCGCCTGTTCCCCTGGCTGACGAGAACGAGTGCTCTGTGCAAGCGTGTTTCCTTTATTCCTGGTGAGGGAGGGTTTGTCCCACGTCCGTTTCCTAATTATATTCAGGCTCCTGCGAATTGGGAACTGTGTACCCACCAATCTGTCTGAGATTGTGCGTGTGACTTACACTTTTATGAGCTCATTACACACTGGAGACGTTACCGCCAGGGTGCTGCATTTGCTAAGTTTTTTTCCATTAGTTGTAGTTGCTTTCCTTCGTTGCCTCTTTTGTGTTTGCTGGAGGCAGAATTCTCCCATTTTTGCATCATTCCACCTGTCCTGTCCATTTGAGAATTTGTCCATCTTTCCTACTCCTGAAACGTCCTTCCCTTTTATGTTTGATAACCGTCCAGGTCCCTCTGGTTCTAGGTCTACTGATCGTGAGTGTGTGTTAGTGTTGTGGTCTCAAGTCCGGGGTTTACCTGGGTGCGTAGAACAGGGGATGAGCCAACCATCTGCTCACAACCGACAGGGGAAGAGGCCACGTTTGAGTCCAGGCTTCCCCTCTCCTGCAGGCCCCATGAGACCAGGGCGGGGAGGGAGGGGTGGGGACCTGTGAGGCGCTGGGACTGACTTCCGCATTGCCTTGCTTCTCATTTTTTTATTGCGGTAACATACACACAACATAAAATTTATACCTTAACCATTTTTAAGCGTAAAGGTCAGTGGTATTAAAAACATTCATAGTGTTGTGCAGCCATCACCACCCTCCATCTCCCTAGCTCTTTCTATCTTATAAAACTGAAATCTCGTACCCGTTAAACCCACATATACCCTTAAACAACAGTTTTCCTCTCCTTCTGCCTCCAGCCCCTGGCACTCACCGTTCTACCCTCTGTCTCTATGAATTTGACTACTCTAGGAGCCCCACATGAGTAGAATCATACAGGATTTGTCCTTCTGTGACTGGCTTATCTCACTCAACATAATGCCCTCAAGGCTCACCCAGGTTGTAGCATGTGTCAGATTTTCGCTCCTTTTTAAGGCTGAGTAATATTCCATTGTGTGCCTGGACCACATTTTGTTTATCTATCCACCCACTGAGGGGCACTTGGGTTGCTTCCATGACCCCACTGTATTTTGACCAGTTTTTCCCTGAATGGCCTTTCTTCTCAAGTCACCACTTGGTTTTGCTTTAAATCAGAAGTTCTCAACCAAGGGCAGTGTTGCCCCCCAGGGAACATTTGGCAGTTTTGTGTTGTCACAACTGGGGAAGAGGGGTGCTACTGACATCTGGTGTGGGGAGGCCAGGCATGCTGCTTGACACTCCACAGGGCACAAGACAGCCTCCCTGTTCCCCCAACACAGAATCATCCAGCCCCAAGTGTCAGTGTCAAGGCTCAGAAATCCTGCTTTAAATTAAATTAGCTTCCCCAGATAAACTGGCTAAAATTATGCTAAAAAATGAGCAAATGTGGGTGCATCAGAGGCGGTTAGTTGTCCTACAATGCCCATTCTCTCGTTCTTTCTTGAACAGACTGTTTAGCTGGGCACACAAAGTCTGAAGAAAAAGACTACATATCCCAGCATTCCTTGCAGCTTGATATAGCCATGTGACTAAAGCTCTGGCCAATGAGATGTAAACAGAAGCGTCAAAGGGCAGCTATGGGGACCCACTTTAAAAGCCAGCTGCCACTCACACCTTGCCTCTCCCTTCCTATGCCCTGGAATGCAGACGTGATGGTTGCAGCTGAAGTACCCTTTTCACAGCATGAAGTGGCTTTGGGAATGGAGGTGTGCTTTGCACCAAGACAAAAGGAGATCTGAGGGACAAAGTTTCCCTGATACCTCTGTAGAGCAGGGCTGCTGTGTCAGTCCTGGATAGTCTGCCTCCTGGCTTTATGGAAAGAGGAGGAAGTAAGCTTCTTATTTAGGCTGCTGCTGTTTTGTTACTCTGTGACTTACCACTAAATCTGATTGTTGCAAATGGTGAAATAGGAATGTTTGTGAGACTTTCTCATAAAACTCCAACGTGAAGTTGGATGGATTAAACAGAATACACTGTGCAGATTGCTCAGCTGATCACTCGGAACACAGCAGGCACTTAATAGTTAGCTGAGCTACCATGAACCTTGCCGTGTGGCAGGCACCACGCCATGCAGCTTATACCCAGTGGCTTAATCCTCCCAGCCACCCACGAGGGGCGTGCACTATGGCTGCTGTTATGGATGAAGCCACAGAAGCACAGAGACTACCCACAACATGCTGAGGTCACAGGGCCAGGACAGAGCAGAGCCCGGTCCCTGCATTGTTCACGCCACCTCAACAGACACTGGAGACTCCATATTCTGGGAGCGTTTGGGATCCAGCAACTATGAACATAAACTCCCTTTGCCTGATGATCTTGTTTTATACCAACCCTGTGAGCTTTTTGTTGTAGCCCAGTGAGGCTGCTTCAGCTCCAACCATTGCATGTGAATTACAGGATGCATCTCCAACCCTGTGAGGTATTTGCTGTGGTGTTAAGCAACCTTTGGCACAGAGTGGCAGAGTAACCCATACAGCATTACACAGCAAGTATCAGAGCTGGAACTCCAATTCAAATGGATTCGATAACAGAGTCTGTGCACTTAGCCACCAGGCCAGACTGCCTTCTGAAGAACACGACTGGTGAGGGCAGGAGGCGGGGCACATCAGCCCTGGTCCCAACAACAGTGAGTAGCAGGTCTCAGCACCAGACGCGCACTGACTCGCTCACGCACTCAGCTCGCAACAATCCCCGTCTCGTAGGTAAGGAAACTGAGGCTCAGAGAGTCAGGAGATAGACCAAGGGCCACACGGCAAGGCAGTGTCAGGCCGGAAGGGAGAGCAGGTCTGTGTGACCCTGGACGGGCTCTCCCCTCTGCCGTGTGGCCCCCTGATCTGTCTCCTGAGCCTGGAATGCCCTCTCTGATCCACAAGATGCTCTGGGGTCGGGCAGACAGGGCCCAGGCAGGGGCTGTCTCCTCCCCTCGCCTGCGGGCCTCCTCCCTGCCACGTAGTCTGGGGACTCCAGAGCCGTGAGAGGGAAGGCAGGCACCCAATACCCCTTGGAATCCCCCCCACAACTCATACAGGCTCTGTGTGCGGTGGGCCGTAAGTGTGTAGATACTGAGACAGTGAGCACACTGCCCCTAACATGGAGACAATCAGCACGTTTGGTGTTCAGGAAGTGGGGAGAAGGCTGGGAATTGGGGTGGGCACGGAAGGCTTCCTGGAGGAGGCGAGGTTTGGCTCTCCAGCCTACAGAGGGGGCGGGGGATTCCAGGCAGGAGGCTGGGAGGATCTAAGTCCTGATCCCAGGGTCCTGGTTCCCTGGGGGCAATCTGACTTCCTGGGCTCTAGGGAAGGAGGGGCAAGGGGCCGGGGAGCGGGGCTCCATCTCTCTTGAAGGTGCTGCCAGTTCCTTCGGGTAGTTAGGAGCTGAAGAGGATGTAAAAGTGACTTACGAGCTGGAATCAGGTGTTGGGGCATAAACACGCCACGGCCCGTGATTGATTTGACGGGGTAAATAGCTTTTATAATTGGTATGTTTTTTATTAAATTTTAAAGGCTGCATATTTATGTGAGTGGGGACCGTGAGCACGTGGAGACCAGCATGCCTGTCCCGGACGGCCTCGCCCGCCTCCCTGCTGGCAGAGGACCATAAAGTGTGTTTCTGCCGGTCGGGGCCCCAGGACCCTGGGGAGCCGGGAGGAAAGGGGGAGGGGATGTGACTGCTCAGTCACCTCCATCCCCAGATATGGACGTGACTGGGGTTCCTCCTGCAAGGGCAGAGCGGGCTGGGCTCCATCTCTGCACCTGTGTTGGCCAGCCCTGGCCGGGACAGAGCAAGGCCGTCTGGGCGTCAGCAAGGCCGAGGGCCCAGGGCTTCCTGAGCCGGGAGATGCCTCCTGAGATGGCAGGGCGCCCTCTCTGGCTCACGAGGCCCCCCGGGGCCTGGCACGACCGGTGGGTGCTCATCAGGACTGTCTGTCCTGAGCCCAGGGGCATGCTGGCCAGGGGTGGGGAGCATCCTGGCAGTGCAGAGCGCCCGCTGGGCCCAGGCAGGGCACTGAGTGTTGCTTAGGAGGCAGACCGTGTCCTTCAGGACCAGCGGTCCTCTGAGTGGATCTCGAGAAGGCCCCCTCTTGGGCCTCAGTTTCCCCATCTGTCAAGTGGATTAGTGATTCTCCCTCTGCCCACCGCTCAGGGCGTGTCAGGTAAAAGGTTCTGAGATGAACGTCGTCAAGTCCCCAGATCGAGGGAAGGTCTTCTCACTGCTGTCTTCTCCTCTGAAATCTGCTGCTTCACTAAAAACCCCGGAACTTATAAAAGAACACCCAGACTCCATGTGCAAGGGACACATTCGCCCACGTGGGGAGAAGGTGGGTTCTGACCTGAGTCCCAAGAGGACTGAGTCCTGAGGAGATGCCTTACTAGCCTCCTGCCCTGCATAGGATTCCAGATTCCATGCTGGGGCCACCTCCCCTCTGGTGCAGCTGAGCCACGGCCGCACCCCTGGGCTGATGCTGGGCCAGGGCCGTGTGCTTATGGCCTCTGCAGTCTGCTCCCAAGGCTGCCTTCCGCTAAGCCTCAGCAGACTCCTCCAAGCCTGGCCTGAGTCTCTGTCGCTCACGGGAGATTCTGCTGGCCAGGGAGGAGCCTCCGGGCTGGGCAAAACTTCCGCCTCCCCTGTAACTGGCAGCAGGCTGGTGCGGAACAGGCCAGAATGACTTGTCCACTGGGAGCAGCTCCCAACCCAGATGGGATGAAGGCAACTGCAGCTTGCAGCCAGATAAGCCTCCTCACACTTAAGATAAACACAGACATCGTCCTCCCTCCTTCATCCCATGCAGGAAGGCGGGAGGCCGGCACGGAGGTGGGTCCTGCTCTCAGAGTGACGGTCACCAGCTGCACAGGGTTCGTGGAGGAACCCCAGCCTCGGCCCAGAGCAGGAGAGGGCAGGAGGTGTTGGCGGTTGTCACCCTGTGAGCGGCCAGCGTGGGAACAGGGAGACCAGGGCTGGCGCACCGGCCCTCACTGATCAGATGCTGTGTCCCCAGGCCCTGCAGGCCTCATCTTCCACACCCCCAGAGCTCTCCTAAAAGGTGGGCTGCAAAACCTCGTGTGTAATAAGGAAGCAGGCTCCGAGAAGCCAGGCAACCTGACGAAGGCCACATCGATCTATGAGTCGGAGCTGGGCCTCCACCTCCCATGGTCATCTTCTTTCTGAGGCCATGCTCTGTCCCTGAATCTGGGCAGGAACCTGAGGAACAGACTGGCTCTCTCTACCAGCCCTGAGGCCCCTGGTGGAGGGCACCAGCAGAGGGCAGAGCTTGGGCCCTGGGGCTATGGTCAGGTGAGCCCGTGGCCAGTCCCATCCTGGTGGCTCCGGCTGACATCCCTCCTGGTGTCCACTGTGCTGGGCACAGCCACCTCACTGCTCATACTGGGGGCCACATGCCCTGCCAGCTGGGGGCCGGGCAGCCCGTGCCCAGAACCCCCACTGTGGGTGCGGTTAGGTTGGCTTCTAAGACTCCTTCCGGAATGTCCTTGGGCAAGCAGCAATGGTGAGAGGTACTGCATTTTCCACATAACCGTCACTGGTCTGGTTAGTCATCTGCCCCAAGCGCTTTGTCCCCTCCTCAGGAAGCCGGCCTCGGTGAGGGCAGTGTCTGAACGCCAGGGTGCCAGAGTCTCTGCCAGGTGGGAGGTCTGGCCCGGGGCTGCAGGCAGGCGGCAGGAAGAACTGGCCAGGGCCCTGCTCTCAAGGCCCACAGTCAGGTGAAAGCAGCCGGCACGGGCACCAGGGCAGCAGAGCACGCTGAGACCTGGGGAGGAGGCAGCCCTCCTGCCAGGGCACCAGGAAGACTTCCCAGAGGAGGTGGGCTTCTTGCTAGGCCTTGGGATGGGGGCGTGGAGAGGTGGGGCTGGGCAGGCTGGAGAGAAAGGCACATGGAGCCTGCTGGGTAAGGGTCTCAGGGTCAGGCCACCCGGTCTGGACTCGGCCCTGAGGCAGCCGAGCCTCTGAAGGGTCGGAGTAGCAGCAACATGGTCGGACAGTCAATGCTCCAGAGCTCCCAGGAGAGACACCCCAGGGTCCCGAGTGGGCTGAGGCCAGGTGCAGGGTCTCGGGGAAAGGAGCAGTCGGGGCTTTTAGACGAGATAGAGGGGGGCCCTGTCTGCCTGCAGACCCAGCGACAGAGGGATATGCACGGAGTGCTGATAAATGGGTCCTTGGGGAAGGTCTGCAGTTTGCCAGGTTCTGTGGGGTAAATACTCCACGTCTACTGGTTTCAGACTATCAACCAGCTCATGACACTCCTGACCGAGAAGAAGGAGGCTCCAGCCCACCGCACGGTTCCCACAAACCGTCAGAGAAGACGGGGACGTTCTAAGTTCTTAGTCGGGCCTTTCGGGGGCAGGGCTGGGCGTCTGCTGTCCAACCCAGGCCGACTCTCCCCAGAGGGGCTGGTCCCCGGGGTCCCATCCTGGGAAGGAAGCCCTGTGGCAAGTGGGGAGGGGCAGACCCCACGAGGCCGAAGGAGCAAGGACCCATCGGAGATTCGGGGCTCACCCCTGCCGGGCAGCTGGCTTCGGGGAGGTGCAGAGGGACCTTCTGGGCTGGCTGTGGAGTGCCCAGCTCCCGGAGAAGCTGCAGGGCTGGCTGGGGTTCTGCTGGTGCCTTCGAGCAGGTGATAATCCCCGGCTCTCGACGTGTTGCTGATGGACACCAGTCAACAGGCGCCTTCTGCAGCCGTTGGGAGCTAACAGCTGGGGCTCCCGTGCTAATGTCTGCGCAGGATCAATGGGCGTGAGAGCTGTCTCCTGCGGAGATAAGACCACAGCCGAGGAGTAAACTCACAAACGGCCAGACCCTTGCAGGGGATCCCTCTGCCCCTGGATGGGGCGGGGGCAGGCTCTCCTCGGGGTGGTGGACCTGCAGTCAAGGGAAATCGGTGAGAGGTGGAGACAAGCACGGGGGCGACTCCTCCCCCAGCCCCTCCTGTGCCCTCAGCACCTCCACCAGCCCCATGGCACTCTTCCATCGGCGGCCCTGCGCTGGCTGCTGCAGTGTCTGCTCCGTTTACTAGTCTCGGTGGCCCGTCATCTACAGGGTGACGCTCCAGTTCTCGTCCTGCTTCGTTATCTGTGTCTCCCGCCTTCCCAAGCTTCACGCCACCTGAGACCCAGCAGCTCGCTGCAGTCCTCAGAACCAGGCTTCCTCGCTTCTTGCCTTTGGTGATGCTGTCGCCTTGGTCTGAAAGTGTCCCAACCCCTCCTGGGCCTCTTGAACTTTGGCACAGCCCAAGGCCCAGCTGTCCCAAGCATACCTCGCTGGCCTTCACTTCCCTGAGCCTGTGCTTGTCGCCTCCTCCTCTGCCCTTGGCTTCCCGTCTGTGATCATGACATTCACAGACATTTCCCGAGCGCCAGCTCCAGGCCAAGGTGGTGGGGATGGCAAACCCAGGCCTGGCCCAGTGCTCGGAGCCTGGTCGGGAAAACAGATGTCAGGCAGGGAAGCAGAGTGTGGCAGGGCTGGGGCAGGGGCCGGGGGAGCACAGGGAGACCCCAGCCCCAGAGCCGGAGTCAGGGAGGACCCTGAGTCTGGGAGCCGGGGTGCCTGGACTGAAAGGACTCAGAGAGACGGGGAGGAGCGTGTTTCGGGGTAGGGGGTGTGTGCAAGGTCGGCGATGAGACCCGCTCCCCTAACTTCCTGTCTGAGCTTGAGGTGCGGGCTCCTTGCTGCCCCCACAGCACACATGACTTTGGATCGAATGGGATTGAGCCACTCTGCGCTCCGTGGAGCCAAGTTGGGACAAGGAGCCTGTGACAATGGGGAGTCGGGATTTGTCTGTGGCCAGAAAACTGACCCCCAGGATTTGAATATCTATAAACAAAGACTGCTTTTCTTTTTCCTTTCCCACCCCCCAGAAAAAAATCCATGGTCCACCTAGTCCAGCTACATTCGGGACAAGCTGCTGTCAGGGCAGGGAAAGGACCCGAGGAGCTCAGCAGGAGTCACTGGGCAGGCAGGGACAGGGCGGGCAGCTGGGGCGGCGGGACGCAGAGAAGAGCGGCTTCCTCGGAGCCCGAAGAGGGGGAGGGGCAGGAGGCCATGGGGAGGTAGACCCCAGACCCAGGACTGAGTGGGCAACAGGGGACTCTGCAGGCACAAGGGGCTGAGCCCCGCGGGGTTGGGCTGGAGAGGAGACCGGACCCCTGTGATGAGAGCCGGGGTTCAGAGCTGGGAGCGGAGAATTAGGGGGTGGCCTTTCCAGTGCCCAGAGCGGTGTGGCACCCGTGGTCGGCGTGTGCCTCCCCAGCGTGTCGGGACTCGCTGGTAGGTCTGCCTGCACAGAGGCAGCAGGAGAGGGTGGATTCCCGCCCTGGGAGCCCCGTGCTCCAGCCTCGGGCCCTTGGACAGGACCCTTGTTTGCCGTTGACTTGTCCCCCAAAGGTATGCGGAAATCTTAACCCCAATACCTCCAAATGTGACCTTATTTGGGAATAGGGTCCTTGCAGCTCAGACGAGATCGTGCGCGGTTAGAGTGGGCCCTAATCCCACGTCTGGTGTCCCTCTGGGAAGAGGGGGACACACAGACACACACACAGGAAGAGGGCCTGTGAAGAGACACAGAGAAGGCGGCCGTGTGATGACAGAGGCAGAGACGGGAGCAGTGCAGCTGTAAGCCGCGGGACACCGAGGGCTGTCGACAACACCGGAAACGGGAGGAGGCAGGAGGGCTCCTCCCCAGAGCCTTCGGAGGGGCACGGCCCTGCGACACCTTGATTTCAGACTTCTGGCCTCCAGAACTGCGAGCGAATAAATTCCTCTTGTTTTAAGCCTCCCTTTTGTGGTCATCTGCTACGGCAGCCCTAGGGAACGAATATGCACCCCATCCATAATGAGGAAGAAGCCCCAGCACGTAGAGGCTCAAATCACGCTAGGCTTCTCCCCATCGGAGCTCAGTTCGGTTGAATCCAGCCCCAGCGAGCAGAGCCACAGCCTGAGCCGGGGCGCCCCGGGCCCCCTCCTGCTGTGTGCCTCCCCTTTCTGCTCGTGTGCTCTATTTTCATATGTTCTGCAAACAATGCCCAGCCACACCTTGGGCACAGTGGGGAGCCACCGCACGGCCTCCATTCTGCATGGCAGAGTCGGGACCCACCGGGGCCTCATGGAGTCCAGACGGAGGTGTCTCCCGCCCTCGGCAGCAGGCTCGGAGAGGTCGGGAGCAGATCTCAGAGCATCTCAGCTCTCAGAATATTAAGCCCTGGCGGGGTGTGGATGCCATTTGGACAACAAGGACCCAGGGTCGCCCCGAGAGGTCATCCAGGGGCCCAGACTCTCAGCTGGGGGAGACCCCGAAGCTGGAAGTGCCCCAAGAACATCTGCCCTGGACCCCCTCCCTCCCATCTGATACCATTGGAGCGCACAGCCCAGTGACACCATGGCTGCCCCAGGCCCCACAACCGGTCCTCCCGCCTGGGCCACGACTGGGTTGGAGGGAGCAGCAGGGGGCTTCGTGAAGGGCAGGACTGGCATTGGCCCTGGATCACCCGCCACCCGGCAGGATCCCACCCCAGCTCTGTTCTTCTCCTTGTGGCTGCTGGTCGGCTCCTCCCCACCCCTCCTCTCTTCCTTCCGTATCCTCTTCCTCCCTCTCATTTTCTCTCCCGTCCCCTCACATGTCGGCTGCCCTGTCCTCCTTCCCCGTCAATCCACCTCCCACCCCAGTTCACCCTTCCGTCTCTCTGTCCCTCTCTTAATCTCATTGAAAAACAACCGAATGTTTATTCTGAAGTAATTAGACTCAGGAAGTTGCAAAAATCAAATAGAGAGGTGCTGTGTGCCCTCCCCAGGCTCCCCAAGGGTCACATCTCACCAGAGTGCGCGACCACGCCAGGACACTGGCAGCGGTACAACCCACACCCTCACTCAGTTGCACCAGCTGATTTGTGTGTGTGTGTGAAAGTGGGTCTGTACGTGTGTGTCTGTATGTGTGTATGTATGTGTCTATGTGTATCTGGGTGTCTGTGTTACAGGTGCGTGTCTGTGTCTGTGTGTATGGGTGTACATGTGTGCACTATAGACTTCATCACACTTACACCTCTGTGTAGCCGCTGCCACGGTCAAGGCGCAGAGCTGCCCAGCCCCCACGCGTTCCCCCCATGCCGCCCCTTTAGACTTGCACCCATCCCCCACCCCGGCCCTAACCCTTGGCAGCCACTTCGCTGTTCTCCATCTCTATAATCGTGTCATTTAGAGAAAGTTATATAAATGGAATCACACAGTTTGTAACCTTTGAGATTGGCTCTTTTTCCACCCAGCATAATGCCCTTGAGATCCGTCCAAGGTGCTGTGTGGACCAGCAGTTCCTCCCCCTTTGTTCTGAGTTGCATTCTGTGGTCTGAATGTAGTGTGGTTTTTATCCCGCTTTTTAAAAAGTCGTGGTAATGACCTTGAAGGCGGACCAAGAGTCCAGGGTTCTGGCGAGATTGCCACGGATGCTCCAGAAGGGCCACTTTAATGGAAGGGGTAGGGGCAGGCTGGGTCCCCCGTGCTCAGGGGGCCCCCGGGCTTGGCCCCAGCAGGGGCAGTATGGCCCCACGCGGCCCCCGTTTAAGGACACCCCTGGGATGGAAAGCAAGGGAAACAGCCAGGTGGGCATGGGGGTCAGTCCACGGAACTGGCGTCACCTGCTTCCAGAGACCGAGTGCCTTCACTGGCGCGGTCCCTCCTGCTCCCTGGACTCTGCACAATTCGCAGAAGACTCTAATGTGAGCCCGGAGAAGGTCCTGCTGTCGGACGCTGGGTGGACTCGCGGGGGAGAGCGGGGAGGTGGGCTCTCAGAGGCTCGGAGGCAGGAACGAAGGAGGGCAGGGTAGGGCGGGGGCTCCGCTGGCCCGAGGGGTGCTGGGGGAGAGGAGTAAGCCCAAGAAGAAATAGCACAGAGGAGGGAGGCAGGCTGCCAGGGGTCCCAGGGTCCTGTTGATAGGCCTCCCGAGGGGGGTGGCGTTGTGGCGTTCAGTCGTGTTGCAGTTTTGGAACTGACACTACAAACAGGCTGGCAATGGGAGCAGATGAAGCAAATTAAAGTGCGTTCAGGGGGTGATGGGGAGACGGCGGGATGGAGGCCCCTATAGACAAGCCGTCCGAGGACGGTCTGTGAGTGCCCAGATGGCGAGTTGTGCCAGAGCCGGGCTCTGATTGAAGGGGAACAACCACCAGACAAGTGAGATGCCGGGCAGGCTCTGCCCATCTGAAGGGGCTTTTCTATCGAGGAACAGCTTCCAGGCTGACGAAGCCTGGGAGGGAAGGGGGCTCCCAAACTCTTTCTCAAGGGCTCAGACCCAGCACCCGGCGTGGGGCCTGGCCACAGCCTCCTGCCTGCACTGTGGCCCCCACGGCCCTGCCTTGACTGACCTTGCACAGGGAGGGAGCCCTGGGCCAGCCAGTCCTCTGCTCCAGCCACAGCACCGCCAGTCAGGCCCCTGGGCCTCAGTTTTCCCAATTGTAGAATCTCTCAAAGATGCTGTGGGAGACAGACAGGGCTGAGCCCTGTCCTGGAGAAACTCTCAGGGCTGCAGAGAGCGTGCAACACGGAGCCTCCGGAGCAGGAGAGAGCAAGTTCCCCGGGGTGCCCCAGGGGGTGTCCAGGCCACCGGTCCTCCCTCCACTTTATGGGACCTCTGCCCCTTGATGAAACCTTCCCAGCCTCTGTGCCTCCAAATCCCACCTTTTCCCTTGGGAGGCGGCCGGGTTGCCCCCAGCCCGCCTGGGAGGGGCTGTGCCTGCCGGAGATGTTGTGCCGTTGGGACGGTAATAAGACAGAAGCAGCTGCACCTGAGAGCTGAGGGTGTCGGGCCCTGGGGCGCTTGCCCGCGTTCACTTGTCCCACAGCAGGTCCTCAAAAAGGACACCAGCAAGCCCACTCCACAGCAAAGGACACAGAGCCACTTGCCCCAGCCAGCGTGCCGCACACAGCTAGCAAGATGCCGGCTGGGAACTCCAGCCCGCTCCTCCGGCCCCCACTGCTCCCGTGTTTGCAGCGGCCGGGGCTGCAGAGAATCCGGCAGCCAGGGGTCCCGGGACCAACCTCCAGGCACACAGCTGGCGTCCAGGTCTGCTTGCTCAATAGCGAGTCTGTCAGACACATTGTCCCCAGTTCCAGCCCCTTTTTGAACCAGAGTCATCTGATTTCTTGTTTTCATTTTGGCAGGGGAAAAAATGTAATTTCTAATTTAAAATTTAAAAAACCATCATCCTCATCAAAATGCACTTGGCTCAGACGGTGTTTGGGAAATTAGCTCTGTCCCTGTCACACACTCCAGCACGTGGCCCAGGAGCGGGGACGGCCTCTCCATCAGGACGCTCCATGCCCCGCAGCTTGCCACGTGAGGTGGCGCTGAGCCAGGCACGGGCAGGGGGCCTGCGGGCTGGGGGTCGTCTGGAGACTTCAGAGGGCAGAGTGACGGCAGCTGGGAGAGCCGGCATCCGGAGCAGGACTCGGGCTGGCACCGCGCCTTCCTCCATGCAGCTTCCTGTGCAACATCCAGCTTGTGGACTCACCTCCCTGGCCTGGGTCTGGCCCTCCCTGACATCCAGGTGACAGCAGAGGGGACATGCTATGACATCGTGGGCGTTCGTGAGAGGAGTAGGGGAGACCATAGAAGGGCCCACACGCGAGCTAAGGAGGTTGACCCGCCAAGGTTTCACCCCAGCTAATCCACAAATGTGCTGTGCAACGTGGGGAAGCCGAGGGACCTCCCTGAGCTTCAGTTTCCTTGTCTGCAGAAGGGCTTGGCCTCCCAGAGTTGTCCCGGGCACGTGAATGGCATGTGCATTGCCTGGCACAGCTCCTTCAGCCTCGTTCTCAGGGGGATTAGGCTCTGCAGACGGGAGGGTTGCACACACCGTGTACTTTGAACAGGACGACAATCAGTCAGATGACTAGAGGAATTCCACCGGGGAGTCAAAGGCTGACCACGTCCAATCCTGTACTTGCCGGACAGAGAGGCGGAAGCTAAGGGGGATTCAACACTCCTCCTAACATGGCACCCTTGCCTGAGTTTGGGGGAGTGTGACCCCAGATCCCAGGCCTGTGCCCACTCCTCGCCCCCAAGAGGGACCTTCACCTGAGCGATGCTCCTACAGCATTGTAAGGAGCTGGCCCGCGTTTCGTCCTGCTCGTTACTTCTGCGGTGCTGTCCTCTCCTCTCCATATCTCAGGTGGAAAACCTGGGGCTCAGAGAGGTGAAGAGCACTTCCCAAGGCCCCAGGTGTCTGTGTTACTCAGGGCTTCTGGTTGCACATGGCAGAAACACAGCTCGCACTCGCTTAGAGAAAAAGAGGATTGATTGGCTCGTGGAATCCCGGGAGAGCTGGACAGCCAACCCACAGGACGTTCAGGTCTATCTGTCTAGAAGCGTGAGCATTGAGAGTCTGCCGGGGTCAGGTGCTGTTCCAGGCCCTGGAGGAATAGAGATGAACATGTGGACAAGTGGACAAGAAACAAGAAAAGATACACAAGCAAATGTCAGAAAGGGACAAGCCCCCCACGACGGTGGGAAGGGCGCAGGGGGGACCTCTCAAAGGAGGGGCTTTTGGGCTCCAGGAAGCAGCAGGGCCCCATGAGTACCCCTCTCCCTTCCACCCAACCTCCACTTTCCGCTGAGTGTCAGCCCCGCTCTCACCACAGAGCAGGCCCCCACCTGGTGGAAAACGTGGGGCTCACAGCTGCCAAGCTGAACACTTGAAAGTTCAAACCAGGGTCCAGAGATTGGCTTTATTAATAGGAAATCCCAGGGAAGCACTTTGATTGGGCCAGATTGGGTCAGGTGGCCATCTCTGCACCAATCAGCTGTGGGGAGTGGGCCCGGCCTAGTGAAGATTGGCAGCTCCTGTAGCATCCATGTGGTTAGGGAGGGGAAGAAGGAAGAGGAAGATTCTGGGCAGACAGAGCAGGGCAGTTGTCTGCAGTGTTGGAACCAGGATTCCAATGCATGACTCACGACCTTCCTCCTCATCCATGCGGCCACGCTCAGAGGGCCCCAGCACTCTCCTGCCCCTTTTGCACAGCACCAGGATTTCAGGTAAATCATTATCTTCCATTTGACTTGAGAACTCCTCTCTGCTTCCTCTGCCTGACCCCCTTCAGAGCCCATCTCTGTGTCCTTGGCCAGACATCTTCTGTGGGCTCTGAGCTATCCACCCTCACCCTACCATCTCCTCCAACCTCTGAGGACCACTTGGCCCCATAGCAGAGGCAGCCGTGTGCAGCTTTCTCTGGACAGAGCTTTGGAAGCTCCACCATTTTCCTGTAGAATGGCCTCAACCTCTTTTCCTACTTTCTGAGAGCCCGTAAAAGGTGGAATTACAATGCTCGCCCCAGGGGTGTTGTGTGGAATAAAGTGCATGGCAGGCAGACACGAAGCACCTGGCATGGTGGCTGTGCGTGTGCCCCTCAGGTTTGGGGTGCTGTCCATGGAGGCAAAGTGCTGAAGTTCCAGCTCCTCAATGCTGGAGAAAGGGCCCACTGGCCACAGGGGTGGGAGGACTCAGAGGCCACAGGCATGTGGGCAAGCAAACTGGTGAGTTGTGAGCAAAGACCAGGCAGCAGGTGCTGGGTGTCCTCCCCGAAGAGCCTGCAGAGGTGCAGGCCCAGGAGAAGGGGGAAGCCTGGAGTGTGTTCTTGGCCGGCCCCTCTTTGGAACTGCTTGTTTTGAAATTGCCTGCTGGTCTGGACTTCCCTAGAGGGAAAACCATCCTCCCTCATGGTCTGGAGACCAGCTCCCTGGGGATGGGGCCTCCCAGGGGGAATTTGCCTCATGCAATTTTCTGGTGAGTCATGCATCATGCAGGCGGTAAAAATTACAGCCTGACATCCCATCATGGCACCCATTACCTTGAAAACCTAGCACAAGTGGCAACTATGTACTGCAGATCTTTGGCCCAGGAGGCAAAAACAGTGGAGAAGATGGAACGCCTCCAACTCAGGGGCTGAGGCAGGGGATGAGATAGAATTTTGAGTCTAATATGACATCACTGGGATACCATATCAATGGTCAATGCCATAATCCCACAGCAGCCTTGGTACAAGGGCTTCCTGGAGAGTTCCAGGTGGGTACACCTGTGGTTCTGTCCTAACCTTTCATGAGGCATGGGGACTTGCTCTCAGAAGAGCCCAGCCTGGTCACCAGTGGGCAGGCAGCCACTGAACAAGGTGATGGTAGAGGCAAGCTGCCACCCAACGTCTCCCATTGTCTTGCCACACTGCTGGAATCTTACCTTTAATTCTCCATTGCTTGAGTCAGACATTGTCCTCATAGATCCCACCATTAAACACACAAACACCCTTGGGATCGAGGAGCTGTTACATCCCTTCATTCCCAGAAAAGGGCTGGGGAGATGTCAAAACAGAGCTCCTTCTCAGCTTCACACTAACGTGAACCTCAGTGTGGAGCATGCTGAAGACAACCTCTCCCACCAGCTTGCCATAGTGTCTGCCCCTCAACCATCTGGCTCAGGCATCGGAAATCCCAGGGAAAATTGAAACATGCTACTTAGGAGGAAGAAATGAACAGCTGTTCAAGCCCTACTCTTTGTCAAGCACCTGACAAATGTTACCCCATTAACTCCTCATAGCCACCCTGTGTGACAGGCGGGGAGCTGGCAGTCAAAGTCCTGACAGCACTGACGTGGATGTGAATCCAGTTCTGCCTGTCTCCGAAGAGTCATGCTCTTTCCGGGGGGACAAGTTGTTGGTCCTTCAGCAGCGTCTTTGGTCAGATTCACCATCGGATAAATGGGTCCCATGGAGGACGAAGTAGGGTGGGTGAGGTGGAGGGAGGAGGTAGAAAGGACACCATGGCAGTTGGGGCACTGTCCACAGAGGCGAGGTGCTGAAGTACCAATTCCTCCATGTTGGGGGAGAGGTTCAGAAAAGGTACCTGGAGCAGAGAGAAAACTAAACCAACACTGGGTGGAGGGAAAATGAGTGTGGAGGTCAGAGACCTTCTCTTTTAATTCTGCCCTGAATATGCGCCTCCCACAGGAAATGTAGATGTCCCCAACATCCTTTAACTCCTTCAAGCCCCTTCTTTCCATTGCTCTAATTTCATTTCTATTTATACTTTATTGACCTCCAAGCCCTTGTTTCCACCTCTTAGAGCATCCTCTTAGCACACATGTATAATTGTCAAACCCCTACTGCTTTTGGAGGACAAAAATCCATCCATGAAGGCAAAAACATGAAATAACCACAACACTGAGTAGGGGTTTACCCAGAGCAGCCAAAGTCAGCGAATCCAGAAGGACCAAAGAGTCATTTCTATGGTGGCCAAAGCCATGGTAGCCATGGTGACATTAAGTACCAAGAACAGCTGGGATGCAGGCACAACTAGAAGAATGGCAGGGGGTGCAAATTGAAGCAGAGAAGCTACTCAGAATAAAGCTATAACTGAAGTGGTCATGGCAGTGGTCACTTTATAGACGATGGGCAGGAGTGTGGTACCAGGAAAGGACCTGGTATCAGGTGAGGGTCATCCCTTGATACTCAAGGAAGGTCATGACTCAATTATTCCCCTATCCAGCTGTATCTACCCAGTGCTTCCTGTGTGCATGCAGGGTGCCACTCATTCCTGGAATCCTCTCCTGACCCTCTCCACCCCTACCCAAGCCAGGGGAACCACACGTTGCTCATGTGACCTTCTGTTTCCCACCCTGGGCCACAGGTGCACGGGGCCAGGACCATGGTTCCCACCCTCACCACCGCATCCCCACTACCTGGAACAATGATTAGTACATAGTAATCACATAATATGGTTGAAAAAATTCATCAACTAAATTGGTATTATTTTCTCATGTAAATGTCGGATGAGAGCTTTGCCATCAAACGGCCCAAGTTCAAGACTGAACACTTAGGCTGTAAGGCCATGGACACTGAGTTATGATGCCAGCTCTGCGTGCCTCCATTTCCCCAGCTCTCCGATGGAGACAAGGATCATGATGACACTAATACCTTTCTCTCAGGGTTGTCTTGATGGGAACACGAAGGGACAGACTTTCAAAAACCAAGTGGTTGTGCACGCTATTTCTTTTCCAGATCATTCTCCAGAAGGGAGCCTCTTTTTCATCCCACCTCAGGGAGGACAGTGGCCTGCAGGGCTCAGGTGCTCAGAAATACAGGGAAGACAGAACTGAGATGATCTACACGGGGGCAGACACCTAGGGACCAGCTGGGGGGCCCAAGGTGGGTTGAGTCGTCTTGGGTCAAACTAGAAAAATGACTGAAGTTGAATTGTTGGCCAGGATCGGGTCAACGTAGAGAAAAATTGGACTGAGGACAATTGAAATGAATTGAAGGAATTGAATTTAGCTGAATTGAGGAAGGGAAATCAAATTGAATGGAAGGAACCCAATAGAATGGAATTGAAAGCAAACCGGCCTGATTTGATTTGAATTGAGGAGTCAAAGTGAAAATTGAAAGGAGTTGAGTTGGAGATCTGGAGTTGAGCCAAAAGGAGGGACCTGGAAGAATTTAACGCAAAATTTCAGTTTTTTTGAAATTTTTGAAACACGTGACTGCAGCTTGCATTAATTTTGTCTGGAGTTGGGGGAGCCAACTCCAACACCAAAGATCCTCCAGTTGGAACATACCTGTCCTCTGGATTCGGTTGTTCAGAGAACATTTATGGAGCTCCTACTGCACGCAGGCTCTGGGCTGGGGCTCGGACACCAGGTGAAAGAGACCTGGCCCAGCCCTGGGGTGCTCAGGCACAACCATTGCCCATCAGTGTGCCGAGAGCCCGGGGTCGGACCCCAAAAGGAGCAGACAGAACAGGCCAGGCCAGGAGGAGCCATCAGGAGGTCTGAGCCTTGAAGGAGGAGGAGTGAGCCCCAGGAGGATGTGATGGAACGTGGCCTTTGAGACAGGCAAGGAGCCACGCCTCAGGCCACAAGGATGAGAGTCAGGAAAGCCGTGGGGCTGGGCTCTGTATCCTCTCTGACCCTCAGTTTTCTTGTCTATAAAGTGGGGACAACAATCTCTTCCTTGGAGGAGTGGTTCAAGAAGATGGGGGAGTCCGAGTTCCTTTTCTCCACTAATAGCCACCTCACTAGCCCCCCTTGATGGCTGGATATTTCCTGTTACTTCCCCAAAGACACTGGGATCTTCAAAGCAGCATTCAGAGGCCTTTGATCTCCTAGAGGTTAAAGGCCCAGGCAGAGCGATCATTTCCAGCCCGAGGGGTCTGCTTGCAGCCCACCGTCCTGCCCAGCCTCCCACAGCTTCCCCACAGATTTCCTGAGTGCTGCCCCATAAACCCCTTGCCAAGTCTTCTCAACCCTCCTTGAGTCTCAACCTTGCAGCGTCCTGCAGTCCTCCTCGTTCTCCGGGCACAGCAACACAAGCGCCTCCTCCAGGAAGGCCTCCAGTACGCCGAGACGGGGCTCACGCCGCCTTGGGGGCGAGCGGTTTCCATGTCTGCGCCCTGGGCAGCGCATAGAGTGGGTGACGGCCCGTCTGTGTCCCTACTGGGCTTTCTGTCTGGGGTCTTTTATCCCCCAGTTTGTTTTCTTCTGAAGCCTTTCAAGGACTTTTTCACACAATTCATCTTAGGATGCCTCCTCCTCCCCAGCACAATTGTAATGGGAATCACCAAACAGAGCACATGCCATCCCAGGAAGAGGAGTTTAGCTGCTTCTGAGCATTTTTGCATTTTTCTCTGTGATTTTTCCCCAACTTGTGTCAAGTTCAAGGATTTTCAGTCAATTAGTCTAAGAACACCTCGGCCGTGATTTCATATTTCCAATAAGCACTTAGTGCCCGTGGAAACCTGCACACTCCTGCCTCCTGCTGATTCCTCCCCAGGGGCTCAGCACCTGGCACTGCCTTCATTTTTTTTCCTGTTTTGCTGGGAAGGGGAGTGAGACGATGGAGGATGGGATGCACTGCCCTTCGGGGTGACACGGGTTCTTTGGGCCGATCCGCACACGCCGTGGGTTCCATTCAAGACGGCACAAGCACTGAGAGGCCAGAAGTGCTGCAGAGGGACCCTCCCCACCCTGGCCATCATGAGCCGTCCCAGGACAGCGCAGGGTCAGGGCCTCGTATTCAAACCCAGATTTCCCACGGAGCTGAGCTGTCCTGCCCTGGCTGGAGTCCTTCACCTCGCTGAGCCTCGGTCTTCATATCTTTCAAATGGGGATAATGATATCTACCTCTCCCGGGCATTGGGGGGATGAAATGAGATGATGGGTAAAAAATGCCTCACGTTCATAACAGTGTACGTGTGTCATACATTGCGGCCACTCGGCAAACGGTGGTTATTGCTACTGTTTCTAATAATCATAATGAGAATGGATCATAAAATATTAATTGACTCACATCACACTTTTTTTTAGGTAAAACACACCACTTAAAGAAAACTTAGAGAAAAGAAAAAGAAAATTACAAAGAAAAATACAAAAAAATTAGAGAGAAAGAGTAAATATGGAAATGGTACCACTCCCTACAGCTCCCTTTCGCCGCCGTGGTGCCCGCACAGTGTTCCTTTAAGCATAAGATTTTAGTGTGTTTTTCCCACCGTTTTAATAACCCTTCTCTCTTAAAAAGAATCTGAACTTTACGTCACACGCATCTCTATGTTTTTGCAGATATACATATAAGCTCTTTATTTAATAAAGAAATTAAGCCTTTGTCTGTCATATTTGCCACAAATATATTTCCCAGGCCATATCTTTTTTGCCTTTTTATTTGGTGGTTTAATTTTGACATGCAGAAGATTTTCATTTTTATGCAGTCAAATCTGTCCATATTTTCTCTCCTGATTCCCCGTATTAGCTCTAAACTTAGGCAATCTTCCCTCTCCCGAGGCGTGATGAATATTAAATTCTACTTAATTCTCGCTTTTCTGGGCCCTGATTTTTTTTTTTTTTTTAATATGCTTAACGCTAATCCCGATGGAATTCAGGTCCCTGAGCGGATCGAGGTTGGGCTGAGCCCACCTGCCCCCACCTTCACAGAGGAGGGGGCCTCCTTTCCGCTCCCACCACCCGCCAAGGCCCCCCACCCCAGGTGCCCTGCCTTACCAGCTCCCCCAGCCCTGGCCTCTGCCAATGCTGCCCCTTCCCTGCTAAAGTCTCCCTGACCAGAGGCTGGAATGAGCCCGTGACTGGAAATTCACTTCCAGAGAACAAATGAGCTAGAATCTTTGAAATGGTCAAAAGTGGGCCCAAGAGAAAATGACCTCAAAAATGAGCCAAATTACTGCTAATGCGACAGGTTCTGTGAACAACTCCACCTTCGGGCAGCTCCGTCTTGTGCTCCTGCCTCTGGGCCTTCCCATTGGCTCTTCCCTCTGGCCCAGGCCAGCTCCTGCACACTCTCTGCCCTTGGCCGTTGGAGCCTCTCCGCGCCCCAGCTGGTTCCCACCCCCCGCCTTGCTCACCCTCTTCCCAGAGCTGCCCGGGCAGGGGCTGTGACGGCCGCTGCTCCAGGGCGTTAGAAAGGTCGTCCTCTTCAATGCCGCAACCTCCTCACGTGCGGTGCCCCCACTGTCCACGCTGCAGATGAATAAACCGAGGCCCCAAGGATACGACAGCCTCCCACGGTCACCATGGAGTGAGTGGTGGCGCTGGACCGCAGGCCCAGGTGGTGGGACTCTGGAGCCAGCTCTGCCCGTCACTCCTCGGTGTCCAGGCACTGGCCCGCCCCCAGTGACAGAGCGCCAGTGTTGGCCTGTGAGAAGGAGAGAGGGAGGCAAGGAGACACGAATGTTGGGGGGTGCAGGGGGTCTGAGGTGCTGGACCACAGCTGGTCATCCTTCTCATGGGGGACACGGAACCTAGAGGCTGACCTGTGCCCCTGTCAGCCTCAGTTTACTCTCCTCTAAAATGTGAGGCCAGAACCGGGTGGCTGATCTCCACATCCCTCTGGATCAGACCTGCCACCTTCTTGGGCCCTGAAGCAGCTGGAAGGTGCCTCCACCTGCGACATGGGGACATCGGTGGTGGCCCTTCAGGGTGCAGCAGCCCCCCTCCCTACCTCCATGACACAGGGGCAAAGCCTCAGACTCGGATCACCTGGACAGGCATCAGATCAGCGACTCCTCCGGTGGGCGAGGTGGAGGGTGAAGCAGGAAGGAGACGCACACATCACGGCATCGTCCTTCTGACCCTCAAGACAGGCCCGCCACCAGGCAGTGTCACCTCCATCATGCAGATGGGAAACAGAGGCAGAGAAGGTGACAAGCCCCCCCAGGGACACACAGTGTGTGGGTGGGGCTGGGAGGTGAGCCCCATCTGTCCAGGCAGCAGATGGGCACTGAGACCCAGTTCCTGGCTTCGTAAATGAGGTCCTGGCACAGAGCCGATGCTCTGGAAAGGCCCATGAATCTCCAGGAGCTGACAGTTGGGGGAAGGAGCCGTGCCATGCAGCAGCATTTGGATGCCGGCATGTTTACGGGCCTCCGAGATGCTCGCCAGGTAGAGAGGGAGTACTCGGCCTGTTAATTTCCTAGTTAATCATGCAGGACGTGTGGTGATTAGAGCACTCCCATCCCCAGTCACGCTGGCCAGCCCCAGGCTGGGCTGTAACTCATCACGGTGGTGCAAACGGGTGCCAGGAGCCGCAGCCCCAGGGCTGGCTGCAGGAGCCCCCGTTGCTGGGGGTCCCTCATCTCCGGCCTCCCGGCCTCGCTAGTCTCAGGCACGCCGTGTGGGAGCCCGGTGCAGGGGGCTCAGAGCACCCCAGAGCCTGGCCAGGCCTGGAGGCATGGAGGTGCCCTGGGGTGTCCGTGGGCTCTGGCGGCCTGAGACCTGGTCCCGCTCTCTGCAGGACCCCAGCCAGCCGGGTCCCTCCAAGCTCGCTCTCATCTGTAACGCGGGGTGACCTTAAGCATGAGGGAGACAAGTCTTCCTTAAGGCCTTACTGTCAGCACTCCCAGGCCTCTGCAATTCCAGGAAGGAAGCCACTTCTGAGCACTCCGCCTCCCGCCCCCCGCCCCCGCCCCCGCCCCCGGCCACCTTGAGAATGCAGAATTGATGCTGGGAGCACAGAGCACACCGGTTATGAACCTCTTGTGGGACGGCACTTCCTTCGATAAGGTGCCTGCCGCAAGCTGTTGTGGTTCAAGCCCGGAGCCTGGGCTCTGTCCTGGGGATGCCTGTGGCAAGCGGCCAACCCCTCTGCACCTCCCTGTGTGAGCCTCATGGATCGTGGTGAGGAATAACGGGGGAGGGGGACAGCGCCCTGACCCCGGTGGTTATTCAAATAGCACTGACTGGCAGTGGCTCCGCCATTGTCCATTGTTTGGCGCCTGCACGGAGGTGAGGGGGCAGCAGGTGCACTGTTGGTCCCCTTGCCCAGTGAGGCCCCTGGGCTTCCCCAGGGAAAAAGCTGTCCCCTGGGCCCTGTGCTGGAGGTGTCGTCCCTCACCTCTGGTTCAGAGGAAGGAAAGGCTCGGAGCTGTTGGGAGATGTGCTAAGGGCACACTGCCGGCAAGGAGCAGGATGCAGGATTTGAAAACAAGCCGCCAGACCCCAAGTCCTGTGTCCTTTCCTCTCCGCCCTGCCCATGACCGGCCACCCCTGCAAGCAGGCGGGACGGAGCAGTAAACCGAGGCACCGAGAGCTTGTCACATAGCCAAGCACTGGGCTGGACCTCGGGAGCCCAGCAATGTGTCCCCCAGACCCCGACGAGCGCCTGGTGTGTGCCCGGCTCTGGGGACTCGGGGCCCAGCAAGCAGGGAGCTCACAGCCTGGTGGGGAGGCGGGGTGTGAGGAGACAAGGACGGGAGACAAGTCTCCCTGTGCTGGAGGCTCAGCGCCCCGGAGGGAGACCCCGGGAAGGTGTGGGGGCAGCGCAGGGCTGCTTCTGGAGCCCTCTGGGCACACAGCCACCGTCCTTCCACCCCTGCTGTGCTGGGGTACATGTTCTGGGGCAGCTTGCCTGTTACTAGAGCAGCAGTAACGACAGCAAGAGGGGAAACCCCACTGGCACCCGTCAGACTCCCCCTCCCCAGACCCCAGCCCAGCCCGCCTCCCCTCACCCTGCCTGGGGCCCAGAGGGGCAGACTCCGGACCCAGGCCAGCTGATGGTGATCTGGAAGCCCTGGGACCTCAGTTTCTCCGTCTGTAAAATGGGACTGGGGAGGTGGCTTATACGATGAGTGTGGCCCTCCCAGAGTTTAAGTTCTATCGTTTCATGAACTGCAGCCCCCGGGGCCTGAAGCTGAGCTGGACCCCAGACACGCCCTTTAAGGGGGTAAGAGAAGAGAATGTGGAGGATGAAGAACTTCAAGGAGCCCAGAGCAGCTGTTTCAAACATTGATATGGGGCAGGGCAGAGGAGGGGCCCTTGAGATGTGACAAAAGCACAGACCTCGCCTTTCCCTCCCTGAGTTCCAAACGCAGCCACAGCAGAGTCCCCTTGAATAACAAAGCTGCTTCCGGAGCTGAGAGCAAACCAGAGCGCCAGCTTGTGTGAACCTGGAGTCGAAACCAAGAGACCCCAGCCCCTGAGCGAACATGTGCGCTTTCTGTCTTCGTGTTTGGTGGTTTTGTGTGTCTGCCAGCCTGGATCGTCCCCACGAGCATCAGGGTTGCCATTGAGTGCCCAGTCACCAGTTACCAGTCACAGTCCCCTGGGGGACAGCAGCCAGGGAAGTGGGAACAAGAGCACGAGGGTCTGGGACAAGTGCTGCCAAGGAAGTGGACAGTGCTGAGGTCAACAAGAGCAGGAGGCTGGCTTGAGAAGGGCAGTCAGGCCCTTCAGCTTCCACCTCAAGGAGGGCAGGCAGCAGTGTGGGAGACCTAGGGGAGACCAGTAAGCCCAAACGCCCTGAGGCGGAGACCAGCCTGGTGGCAACCCTAATAGTGGACGCCACGACCAGGACTACATCACCCCAACATCACCTCCTAAAGCCCATCTTGTCCACTCTGCCCCTCCAATATCCCCCAGGACAGCCTTTCTCTTCAAAGTCTGCATCTGATCGTGACCCTCCTCTGTGCAAAACCCTTCCAGGGCTCCCGTGTGCTGAGACAGAGCCAGCTGCCCAGCATGCTTCCGGGCCCTGTGGCCACAACCAGTGTCCCCAGATTCTTCTCCCAACCGCCCACCACAGTTCCAGCCACACTGGCCGTCCTGGTCACCCTCAGACTTGCCACGCTCCCTCTTGCCTCAAGACCTTTGCCCAGGCTGGAACGTCTGCCTGGACCACCCTTTCCTCCTCTCTGTCAATCCCTCCCGTCCCCCAGATCTTCACCCAGGGGCCCTTCCTCAGGAAGCCCCCCACTTTCCTGATCAGACCAGACACCCCTGTTGGAGGTGTTCCTCCTGGGACACGTCACAGTCACTATGCTGCATTTGTTCATGTGACTGAGTCACGTCTGTCTCCACACCCCCAAGGCTGGGGCTTCTCGAGGGAAGAGCCGCCTTTCCTTTTGGTGTCTGTGGAATTTCTGGAGCCTCACACCGCGCTTGACATGCGGTAGGCAGGGCACTCATTCATAAACTATTAGAAAACATGTTCTGAGTGAACGAATGATGTAATTCAACAAGCAAGGTAAAGCTGATGTGGAGTGTAACTTGGGGCAAAGAAATGGTAGATAATGAACGCCAAGACACACACAGAGGCTCTCCTGGAGGGTCAGATGCTGGGTGACTTAAAATCTCTTCCTTGTGCTTTCCTTTGTTTTCAAAATTTTGAACAGAAAAAGTCTATAATCAAAAACCCATAGCGAAGGGCCAGCCCAGTGGCGTAGCGGCTAAGTTCATGTGCTCCGCTTCGGTGGCCTGGGGTTTGCAGGTTCGGATCCCAGGCGTGGACCTACACATTGCTCATCCAGCCATGCTGTGGCGGCACCCCGTATAAAGTAGAGGAAGATGGGCACAGATGTTAGCTCATGGCCAATCTCCCCCACTAAAAAAAAAAAAAAAAAAGAAAACTCACAGTGAGAAGTGAGAGGAGAAAGGGGCTGACCTGAGTAACTTAGAAACCTGTGGAGTCTGTGGGGCTGGGGGCAGAGGGAATTGCATGTGAGCCTGAACTCTGTTGATAAAGCTGTTTCCCATGGAGGTTCGTACCGGCTAACAATTCTGATCCTGCCACGCCTGTAGACCGGGACTGAATAACTAAGTGAACAGATGGCAGGCGGGGGGAGCCAGGGGTCTCCCTGGTGGAGTGGGAGGTTATAGGTGAGCAGGGGAGGGGCTGGAACGATCCACTAGGTGATGGATTAGAGGTGGGGACATCCGTATGAACTCATGTTTAATTTAATAGACACAGATGATTACACATGGAAATGTTTATGGACATGTATACACATGGGCTAGGATACACACACGCATTTCCTGCATTTCCTCGCTCTGTCGGCAGAGAGAGCCTGGAAACAATGACCCCCCCAGGAGCAACAGGCACAGCCAGCACCCAGATCCTGGTTTCTATCACCATCCTCCAGGCAAAGGAACCAGGTCTCCTGGAGAAATGGCTGATTCCAGGACGGGTGCAGGAAATAGACATGCTGAGCCTGGAGCATCTCAATGTGTCAGAAAGCAAGGAAATGCTCAAACAAAACACATAGACAAGGCCAGTCAGAGCTGCCAGAGAGAGTGAGCGCCCCCAGGGGCCACAGCAGGCACAACTTCAGCAAGAAAATAAGTAAAGTGGTAACAGACTAACCATCCTTGAGTCCATACTGACATAAATACATGCTTGGATAAATAAATTAATAAGAACACACAAAGCTCCTATGCCAAAGAATCTGAACTAAGGTACGTAGGTGCTCAGCCCTGGAGGGGAGGGGGCAGAACCCCACTCTGTAGGTGCCGGCTGGGCAGTCTGGAAAGGAGGGCAGGAGGCTGGGCAGTCTGGAAAGGAGGGCAGGAGGTAAGCGTCACTGGAAGAACCTGACAAACCTGATCAAGTTCAACACGGACCGTGGAGAGTCATGTTGACGGCACGTGCTCTTGACGGAACGTCACGAGAAGGCACCTAGCCTCTGTGGTCTTCCCAAAATACACAACCCCGGTGCAGTCACTAGAAAAACATCAGACAAATTCCATAAAGCACCTGACTTCCTCAAAACCATCAAGGTCATCAAAAACAAGGGCTGTCTGAGAAACTGTCAGCCAAGAAGAGTCCAATTGTGGAAGAGAAAAAAGGTTACTAGGTAAAAGCTGAGGAGATCCGAATAAAGTGAGGAGTTTCGTTAGTAACAATGTATCAACACCGATTTGCTAACTGTAGGAAACGCACCACAGCGCCGTCAGGAGTGAGTCAGTGCAGAGACTGGGTGTGGGTGGACGGGAACTCTCTGTGCTATCTTTGAACTTCTCTGCAAATCTAAAACTATTCTAAAATTAAAAGTTTATTTTAAAAAAACCCCACAGTGAATTATATCAAGAAAGTAAATGAGAAAGAGTACTGGGGTCCTATGAGAGAAAGGAGAGGGAGGTTTGGAGACAGAGACCCTGGCACACTCAGAGGAGAGGGCCACGGACAATGGAGGCAGCAATGGTGATGCGGCCGCAAGCCAGGAAACACCCAGCATTCCTGGGGCCACCAGGAGCTGGAAAAGGTAAGGAAGGTCCTTCCCTGGAGCCTTCAGAGGGAGCCTGGCCCTGCCGACACCTTGATTTTGAACTTCCAGCCTCTGGAACTGTGACAGAATAAATTTCTGTTGCTTTAAGCGGCCCAGTTTGTGCTGTTTGGTTATGGCAGCCCCAGGAGACTCAGGCAATGTTCTAAAATCTTTCCCCATCCGATGCTTGGAGACATGGGGGAAAAGGGATGCAGCTATTCTCCTCATTCACAGCTAAGTGCCTGCAGCTCAGAGAGGTTAAGTCACGTGTCCAAGAGCGCTCAGCTCACTCCCTCTCCTGGCTGACCCAGGATGGCGCACTGACTCATCTAAGCCTGCAGCTTCAGGGAGGTCACACGGCTGTGGCAGGACGATGCAGGGCTGGGAGCCAGTGTGCTGGATGCAAACCCAGCTCAGCCACTGTCTCAGTCAGCTTCAACTGCCATAACAAAATACCACAGAGCAGGCGGCCTAACCAACAGGAACGTATTTCTCTCAGTTCTGGAGGCTGGAAGCCCAAGATCAAGGCGCCAGCGTGGTCAGGTTCTGGCAAGGAGCCACTTACTAGTTTGCAGACTTCCTGCTGGGTTCTCACACGGTGGAGAGAGATCTGTCTCTTTCTGTTTTTATAAACGCACTGGTCCCATCATGAGGGCCCCGCTTCGTGAACTCATCTACCTCAGGTCGTCTCCCGAAGGCCCCACCTCCAAATACCATCACATCAGGGGTTAGAGCTTCCTGACTGGGGGGCACAAATGGTCGGTCCAGAGCAGCTTCCCACGAGCTGTGTGGCTTCAGGCCAGTGTCTCAGCCTCTCTGGCCATTATGAAACAGGTGGGGCCACATTATCTGCTCCATGGAGTTACTAGAGATTAAATGGTCAATACACACTAATCCACTGGGCAGCGCGCCCATGAAGGTCTGGCGTTCACTGTTCCTTCCGCACCGATAATCACAGCCCTGGCCTCGGTGCTGTGTACACGCTGAGCTGATGGGACAGCCCTTTGTCCTGCTTGCAGCCCCTCTCACCCGTTGTGCCCTGAGGTCGTCACCACAGCCCCAGGAGGTAGGTCTGGCACGGCTGTCACCCCATTTTCCTGCTGGAGAAACTGCAGCCCAGGGATGTGGGTGACTCGTCTTGAGGACTCTGAGCTTGTTCCCACTCGCCCACACCGCCCAGGGCCAGGTCTCCACCTCCATCCCTCCCCAGGCTCCGAGGTTCACCCCCTTCTTCTCGCTGACCCCCTCACACCCAGCCATGACACCTCCTCAGCCACATTTCGTGGGCCATTCCAGAAGCCTCTATCAGTTAGCTGTGACACATCCCTCATTGACCAGCCATTCCGTGTCCCTGGGAAGGCACCACCCACCTCCACACACCAATGCACATGTAAGCCTTCCTTCCCAAGTGATAAGAGTCCCAGCCGTGTGACCTTGGGCAGGGCACTTCACCTCTCTGAGCCGCATTTTTCTTTTCTTCATGGTTCAGTGGTAACCGTGACTTCCCCTAGCTGCTCCCAAGGGCCGTGAGATTGTCTACGTGGACACCGCAACTCAGCGCCCAGCCTAACGGTGCTCAAGTGTCATAAACAGACTTTTCCCTCCTTTATGGGGAGTCGAGGGGGCATTCTGGAGAAAAGGCCCCTGCCTTCAGCCTTGAGCACAGCAGAATCACTTAACAATATAAAAATAACATTTTTACGGTTATTAAAGTAATAAGCATTGACTGCAAAAAACATAACATAAATAACTAAGACAATACCTGAAGGAACGATGAAGTGAAAGAAAATTACCGTCACTCACCCCCTGGAGCTATTAACATGCTGGTGATAGGCTTTTAAGCTTTGTACTCTATGTTACTCTTGTTCAGAGCTGGAGAGCTGGAGAGCGAGCGGGGTGGAGAAAGAGAGAGAATTTCACGAAGTGGCCCCGTTTGGGACACGCTGCTCATGATCTGCCTGTACATGCAACACTATCCACCACGGGCATCTTTCCACCTCAATAAACTCAACTCCACGTCGGCCAAGAGCCGCCCGGTAACCCAATCTACGGTGCACCATCATCGTTTAACCGCGCTTCCGCCATGGACGTTCAGTTCATTCCCAGGTTCGCACTACACAGCGGCTGATCACTTACAGAGCCCAGTGCCAGCGGCATCCTTGCCCTCATGTCCGCAGGCTCACGTCCAATTGTTCTGTTCTGCTATGTCCCTAGGAGGGAATCGCTGGGTTAAAGAGTGTGAGCATTTTAAATCTCCGATGGCACAGGGCCAAACCACCTTCCAGGGATCTTGTGTCAAATGACACCGTGCCCTCAGAGTGCGGAGTGCCTGGTCCCCGCCCCTCGCCAGCCCCTGCACTCCCCTCACGTGCGGGGGAGATGACGCAGAGATGCCATGTGGCTGACTAAATGTGGACTCGGAGGCAGGGTCCTCGTGTTACTGGCCATTTTGTTCCTTCTCAGTGAATTCAATTGCTCATTCTTTGCCCATTTTTCTTTTGAAGTTCATATATTTACTAGATATTAGGAGCTCTCCTTTTTGTGACAGTCAAAGGGATGGATACAGAGAAAAGCAATCCTGCACTGGAACTGTCCTGGAGGGAAAGCAGACAATACACACACACGCAGGTGCACACACCCGCACACACTCACACACACTTGTGCAAATGCACACAAACATGGGCACTCGTGCATAGACACAGGCACACATACACATGTGCACACACGTGCACGTACAGGCATGCACGCACACAAACAGGTACCCTGAGTGATTAGAGGGGGAGCCCGGTGCTGGGAGGTAACAGACAATCACATGTGGTCATGGACGCTGTCCTCCCTCACAGACCGCAGTCTCCACGAAGGCAGCCGCACACCAGTCTCCGCGCATGCCCATCTCGCCCACTGCAGCCTCAGCTCAGCGTCTGTCACTATCCAGTGACTATAGCCGCATGCTGGACACAGAGCCGGGAAGTGGTGAGACAGATCTGAGTCTGGCTGGGTAGACTGCAGGGTGGGGTTTGCGGGGGCAACACCACCCAGGAACTCGGAGCTGCTGCCGCCTCAGCCACACACCCTCAGACGGGACCCCACTCTCCCAAACCATGCCAAGCCCAGCTTCTCCCCACCCAAGGCAAGGTGGCCCAATGAGACCCTTCACCCTTTGTCCCGGGCCCCGGAGCTTGGGGCCCAGAAGCAGGGACAGGTTTGATAACTCCATGCACGAGGCCACCAACCAAGGTGCCACCAGCTCAGGAAGCGTTAACAGGAGCAGAAGGTCCAGAAGGCAGCAGATGACGGGGCCGCTCCGTCCTGTGCGTCAGGTCCAAGGGCTGGCACAGCCCACGAGACCCATCTGTAGCCCACCCTACTCAGAGGTCTCTGCGACTGTCCCCTGGGTACTTCTCTGCCAACCTCCCACCCTCCCTAGAGCCCACCCGAGCACCGCTTCCTCCCCAGCCCCAGGCCTGGCATCGGCACGGGGCAGACACAGCCCACGAGAGGCTCATTCTTAACACAGCACGTGACCCAGGCCCTGGAGCTCACTTTCAGGCCTCCAGGGACATTCAGTCCCCTCTGAAAATGGGGCAACCACCCTTCACCGTGGAACTGGGGGGCAATCCAGTGAGCCAACAGCATACAGCACCGGGCCTGGAAGAGGGTTTGGATTCTGTGAATTTCTCACCCCATTTGTAGAGCGAGGAAACTGAGGCACCGAGAGCAGGCTGACTAGGTGCACAGCTGCTGAGGACAGAGCAGGATTGATCACAGGCCTGCACCGGCCACACGACCGCAGAGGGTCTCCTGGAGGACTCGGGTGGGGCCCCGCAAGGTTTGGGGCAGGGAAGCCCGAGTCCACACAAGGAACGCGGGCTCCTTGGAGCTTCCCGTCTGTGTGTAGAGACGGGACTGGGGTGAGGAGAAGGCAGGTACCTAACCCGCCGTGTGCTGCCTCTGTTTCCCCATCTGTAAACCAGGTCATCCTCGCCCCTGCGTCTCTGTCCTGTGGGGGCCTCTGTCGGGTTAAGGGCTGAGAAAAGATTCCTTGTGCGGGGGGGCGGGGGGGACAGAGGCCAGCTGCTGTTATTTTCTCTTTCTGCCTCTGTGAGCTACTTTGCAGTGAAGGGCTCCTTGGCACATCTGCTGTTGACAAGAGGGGAGAGAGAGAGTGAAGACGTAAGTCACCGGGAGGGAAGGACCACGCAGAGCGGCCTGTGAAGCAGCTCTCCTCAGGAGCCTCATGATGAAATATTCATGGTCTCCCTGCCTGGCCTCTCCAGAGCGATCCGGTTCCCGGAGCTGCGGGCACGATGAGGATGTATGGCAGCGGCCCTTGACTGCGAGCGCCGGAATGTGATGTTACAACATGGACAAGAGGAATTCCCACCGCCCTTTGCAAGGGGCCCCGAGCAAGGGACGGCCTCCGCCAACCTGTGCGTCGGCGAGGATGCAGCTGGGCCCTGAAGAGGGGGGATTGCAGGTAGCAGCACCTACTGCGCGCCAGACTCTGCAAGGAGCATTTCATGTGTGCCGGTCACTCGGCCCCACAGTAGCCCGTGACATGATCACTGTTATTCTTACTCAGGAAACGGAGAAAGCGAGGCTCAAAGTGTGCAGACGCTCACTCTCTTGTCATAAATCGTTGGGCCAGGACTTGAGCCCAGGTCTATCCGTCCTGTGGGGCATGCATGTTCTTTCTCCTTCTGTCCAGGTGGGCTGTTGGTCATGTGCCCACCCCCGTCATCACAGGGGACCCAGGACAGACAGCCAGCAACCCCAGCCCTGGCACAGTCTTGTGGCCCAAGCAGAGGCCAACCAGACGCCTCCCCTGAGGTGTCATGTGTGGACACGGAGAACAGGCTCGCTTCCTCACAGTGTGGACACGGAGCTGAAGACCCGTTCCTCCGATCACAGAGCCCACTCCTCCTTGGAGCAGCTCCATTCTGTACTGTCTATGAGGAGAGGGGATTTTGATGCTCATTGTGTGCTGACAACGTGGACCGTTCAGTGGGGTAAATGAACGGAATAAAAGAGAAGGAGCTGAGGGAGGGAAACCAGCTCCAAGCACATCTGGCTGCACAGCGTCCAAGAAAGTGAAGGAGCATTCACAGGCAGGGGGCGATGATGGGGCAGGAAGCCAGGTGGGCTAGGTGGGCAGGCATCTGAAGGTGAGCTCTGGCCACCCCTACCTTGAACAACTGACTCCTCTCCCTCTATGCTGGTACATGTGTACGTGGGGTGGGGGCCCAGACAAAGCACTAGGCCGAGGGTGGGTGTGGCCCCATGGTGGGGAGCACACAAAAGGATGGAGCCATCACTCTCCAGCTCACTTAGGGCCTCCGTTACCAGCTCCTGTTGGGCCAAGTCTTTGGCATAAGGTAGACTAGAGTTTGAATCTTGGCTCTACCAATAGCTAGCTGTGTGAGGTCAGGAAAGTTCCATTACCTCTCTGAGTTTAGTTTTCTCACCTGAAAAAAAGATAAGACAATATCTCCTCCCTCATAAGGTTGTGGTGAGAAGGAAATAAAATAATGTTAGTGCTCAAGGAATGCTTGTTTTTATCATTGTTGTCGTATTGTCTTTGTGATGGCAATGGTGATGATAGCAATGATTATGGTGGTGGTGGTGATGATGGTGGTGACGATGATGGTGATGATGACAGTGATGATAGCAATGATTATGGTGGTGATGATGGTGATGACGGTGATGGTGACGATAGTGATGATGATGGTGATGATGGTGATGGTGACGATAGTGATGGTGGTGATAGTGATGATGGTGATGATGATGGTGATGATTGTGGTGGTGGTGATGATGGTGATAATGGTGATAATTATGACCATGATGAGGTTGGTAATGTTGATGATGATCATAACAATGAAAAGCCCACTGTTCCTCTAAGACCTCCTGAGATATGGAGCCCAGTTTTAAGGTTAGGAAGAAGAAGCAAGAAGTGGGTTTCTCTCCTCATTTTCTACTCTTGGGTAACATCTCTCAAGGTCACACTGTTCCCTCCTCTTGTGTCCCCTCAGCTCATATGTATGAGAGGGAGAGTTGTCCAGGAGGCCTCTGAAGATGAGTGATTTGAGCTAGTCTGGGCTGGGCTGGGATGAGCTCAATCAAATTCCTTCTCAGTGCAGTAAGATTAGGGTGTACCAACGCTGAGATGACAGAGATGTTAGAATTATCTGACAAACAGTTTAAAGCAGCCCATCGTTAAATGCTCCAATGAGTAATAATGAACAACTTGTAACAAATTAAAAAATAAGAAGCATCAGCAAAGAAATAGAAGACATAAAGAAACAAAATTGAAATTTTAGAACTAAAAAATACATTAACTGAAATTTTTTAAAACTCAGTGGATGAGCTCCACAGCAGAATGGAGGGGAGAGAGGGAAGAATCTGTGAACTTAAAGATAGAACAATAGAAATTACCCAATCTGAACAACACAGAGAAAATATATTGGAAAAAATTAACAGAGTTTCAGGTATCTCTGGGACTGTAACAAAAGATTCCTGTCATCAGAGTCCCGGAAGAGAGAAAGAGGGAGCAGCTGGATAATATACTTAAAAAAAATAATAATGGCTGCAAATTTCCTGAATTAGGAAAGACGTAAACATACAGATTAAAGAAGGTGAGAGAGCCCCTAACAGAAAAAACTCAAAGAAATTCACACAAAGACATATCATAGTCAAACTTCTGAAAACGAAAAAAGAGAATATCTTGAAAGCAGCCAGAAAAGAACAACACCTTACCCATTGGGGAAAACAATTAGAATGACAGCGAATTTCTCATCAGAAATCATGGAGGCTGGAAGGAAGTGACAAACATTTTTCAAGTACTGAAAGGAAAGAACTGCCAGCCTAGAATTATTTATCCAGTGGAAACATCCTTTAGGAATGAAAGGAAAATCAAGACATTCTCAGGTGAAGGAAAACGGAGAGAATTTGTCTTGTGAGCAGACCTCCGCTTAGAGATGGCTAAAGGCAGTTCTCTAGACAGAAAAGAAACAATAAAAGAAGTATTGTGGACCATCAAGAAGGAAGAAAGAACTGCAGAAAGAGTAAAAATATGGCTAAATGCAGTACATTTTCCTTCTCCCCCTAAGTTTCCTAAATTATATTTGACAGTTGAAGCAAATATCATAACACTGCCTGAGGTTCTAAACTTACGTACAGAAAACATTTTAGGGGCCAGCCTGGTGGTGCAAGCGGTTGGGTGTGCGTGCTCCGCTGCGGCGGCCTGGGGTTCGCCGGTTTGGATCCCGGGCGCACACCGACACACCACTTGGCAAGCCATGCTGTGGCGGCATCCCATATAAAGTGGAGGAAGATGGGCATGGATATTAGCCCAGGGCCAGTCTTCCTCAGCAAAAAAAGAGGAGGATTGGCAGATGTTAGCACCGGGCTGATCTTCCTCACAAAAAAAAAAAAGAAAATATTTTAAACTATTATAAATAAGGGAAGTTAATAAGGCATAAAAGGAAGTAAATTTTCTACACCTTACTCAAACTGGTGAAATGATGATACCAGTAGACTCTGATGAGTTATGTATGTATAATGTAATACCTAGAGCAGACACTAAAAATAGCTTTACGGGGCGGCCCAGTGATGTAGTGGTTAAGTTCACGTGCTCCGCTTCGGCAGCCCAGGGTTCACAGGTTCAGATCCTGGGCACGGACCTATGCACCACTTATCAAGCCATGCTGTGGCAGGCATCCCACATATAAAGTCAAGGAAGATGGGCACAGATGTCAGCCCAGGGCCAATCTTCCTCAGCAAAAGAAGGAAGATTGGCAACAGATGTTAGCTGAGGGTTACTCTTCCTCATCAAAAAAAAAAAAAATAGCTATGCAAAGAGAAGCACTCAAAAAACACCATTGGAGATATAAAAACAGAAGCCTAAAAAGAGCTCTTCAAGTAACCCACAGGAAGGCAGGAAAAAAAAAAAAGAGACAAAAATCAGAGAGAACAAACAGAAAACCAAAAAATAAAATGGCAGCCCATTTTCAGCCTTAACATATCAATAATTATATATAAATGGCCTAAATACCCCAATTAAAAGAGAAAGATTGACACAGTGGATCAAACAACATAACCCAACTACATGAGATCTACAAGAAATTCACTTCAAATATAACAATATAGGCAAACTGAAAGTAAAAGCAAGGGGAAAGACATATCACGAATACATTAATCACAAGAGAGCAAAGTGCTTACATTAGTGTCCATACACCAGAATACATAGCAGTCCTAAATGTATATCACCAACAACAGAGCCACAAAACATATGAAGAGAAAAACTGAGAGAACTGAAAGGAAAAATAGACGAATCCACACTTATAGTTGGAGACTTCAACACTCCTCTCCCAACAATAGAATAACTAGACAGAAAAATAAGCAAGGATATAGAAGAACAATACCCTCAACCAATAGGATCTAATCAACATTGATGGAACACTCCACCCAACAACAACAGAATACACATTCTTTTCCATTGGCCACAGAACACGTACCAAGAGAGGCCACATTCCAGATCATAAATCAAACCTCAACAAATTAAAAATAATATCATACTGTGTTCTCCAGCACAATGGAATCCAGCTAGAAATCAATAACATGAAGACAACAGGAAAATCTCCAAACACCTGGAAACTACTTTATCCATGTGTCAAAGAGGAAGTCTCAAGGGAAACAAAAAGACATTGAACCAAATAAAAATGAAAATACAACATATCAAAACTTGGGGACACAGCTAATGCAGTGCTGAGAGGGAATTTTATAGCATTAAATGCTTACACTAGAAAAGAGAAAAAGTCTCAAGTCGATGACCAAGCTCCCACCTCAAGAACCTAGATAAAGAAGAGTAAATAAACAGAAAGCACGCAGAAGGAAGGACATAATAAACATAAGAGCTGAAGTCAATGAAACTGAAAGCAGAAAAACACAGCAGAGGAAATCGATGGACAAAAAGCTAGTTCCCTGGACCGATCAATAAAATTGACAAACCTCTAAGTGCTCAATGAAGACCCACCTCCTCCTCTCTCCTCTCCCACCTTTTCAGACATAAGCTGGTCACTGGGCAGCACTTCACAGTCTTCAGAGCACTGCTGAGTCCATCGTCTCATTGGATCATCAGGAAAACTCTTGAGCACGGACAAGATATTGATGCCCGTTTTACACTGAGGAAATTGAGGGGCAGAGGGGGAAGTGTGCTTTGCTCCAGATCTCTCAGTGGCAAGGAGCAGGGCATTGCCAGAACAAGACTGGTTGGTCTTTCCCCACCTTCACTCTTAGTAAACTTTGGTGTGTCTGGGGTAGGACACCGGGGACTTGTGTTCCTTCGACAGAAAAGCCCCTTTCCCTGCTCAGGTTGCAGCAGGAATGGACCTTGAAACCTGGCAGAGTCCGCATGCTGACAAGGGCAGCTGTGAAGAGGACTCTCAGCTGCTTCACTCCCCTTTGTTCTTTCACTCATTGACTGAGGTCCAGGGAGATGGGAAGTTCTAGAAGACCCTGACCACGTGTGAGGATTGTTGCAGGTATTGATGCCAGAGCTGACCGCCAGAGTTGAATCCCAGCCCTCTCCTATCTGTGTGACATTATGCAAATTAACTTGACCTCTCTGAACTCCAAAGTCCTCGTCTGTATATTGGGAATAATGATAGGCTCTACCTCACAGGTCTGTGGTGAGGACAAAATGGGATGATCTGGGCACAGCTTTTAGCCCACCACCCGGCACTACAATACCCAGTAAGTGGCTGTTATTGTTACTGCTGCTGCTGCCGTTTTAATGTTGTTGTTGTCACGGTGATGACGATGTTGTTGATGTTGTGGTAGATGATGAGGTTGTGGGTGTTGATGATGATATCGTTGATGGTGATGATGTTGTTGATGATGTTGTTGTTCACGATGCTGTTGTGGTTAACAATGATCGTGACGTTGTTGATGATGATGCTGATTTTGCTGTTGATGTTGTTTTGTTGATAATGTGATGTTGTTGACCATAGTGATGTTGTTGATGATGTTATTGGTGATGGTGTTTATGACGTCGGTGGTGATGTTGTTGTTAATGTTGATATTGTTGATGTTGATAGTGAGGATGATGTTATTGATCATGATGATGATGTTGATGTTGATGTTGATAATGATGTTGATGTTGATGATGATGTCGCTGATGATGATGTTGCTGATGCTGCTGATGTTGATGATGATGCTAATGTTGTTGATATTGTTGTTGATGATGATGTTGATGATGATGATGTTGATGTTGATGATGATGTTAATGTTGATGATGCTGATGTTGATGTTGTTGTTGACGATGATGTTGATGATGTTGATGTTGATGATGATGTTAATGTTGTTGATGTCATTGATGATATTGCTGTTGGTGATGCTGATGTTGTTCATGTTGTTTATAATGATGTTGATTATGTTCTTGTACTGTCGTGCATCTGCCCTCATTTTGCCTGGAATTTGATGCCATCTTACTGCTTAAGCCACCGTCTGAATGATCTCTAAGCCCATTCCAATGGTCACTGCCTCTGAAAAGCCTTCCCAGACCTCTTTCCAGCCCGGGTCAGTTTAGCTGCCCCTGCATCCAGGACCCCTTGGTGCCTTATGTAGACCTGTTTCAAGCACTGATAAGGTTGTAGCCCACCAACTTTGGCAGGTTCTGTCCCCTGCAGTGATCAGTCTGTGCTCTGTGAGGGCTGAGTGCTGGGGCTCCACACCATGCTCCTCATGGTGTAGCTGCTGCAGGAGTCCTTCCTTGAGGACAGAATCTGTAAATGTGAGACTGAGGGAGGGAGCAGCTGAGTGGATTTGTGAAAGGCTTGCCCAAAGTAATGCAGAAATAAGAAACCGGAATTAGCTGTTAGAAGTAACGTGGTGCAGAAGGAACTGCACTGTGCTGGGATCCAGTTCAACCAGAGTTTGATGCCCCCACTTATTAGTTATGTGGCCTTGGGCCTCAGTCTCTTCGTTTGTAAAATAGAAATCATAATACTTGCTTCATAGAATTATGATAAGGACAGACTTTGAAAGGGCCTGTGAAATTACCCAGACCCAGGTGGCTGCTCATTAATGAGGACCGGCAGGTAATACAGACCCAGGCTGTCTGGGTTCAAAATGCAGCTCTGCCCCTCACTTGCTGTGTGACCTTGAACAACCTATTTAGCCTCTCTGTGCTTTAGTTTCCTCATCTGTGAAATGAGGGGAATAATAGTCCCTGCCTCAGAGGTTGCTGTGAGAGTTAATTGGCTTAATATACACAAGGCCTTAAGCAGTGCCTGAGTTATTATGGTAAGTTCTGCGAGCATGTTCACTGTTACCATCACAGTCATGCGCCACATAACGACGTTTTAGTCGACAACGGACCGCATATTTGACAGATCTCGTAAGATCAGTACCATCTAGCCTGGGTGTGTGGTAGGCTATACCATCCAGGTTTGTGTAAGCACACTCTGTGATGTTCACACAATGACAAAGCAGCCTAACGACACATTTATCAGAACATGTCCCCATCATTAAATGACACACGGCTGTATTCAAAAACCTCTGGCCCTAGGCCTCCCCCAGACTGAGCACCATGGGGAAACTGAGGCAGGCAGCCACTAGGCAGAAAAGGAGGCCCTTCCAACTCTGCCCGGGTCTAGCCTGAAGGAAACATTTGGACCCGACACCAGGACGGCTCCATCCTCCACACACTTATCTTTTCTGCTGTTCCTTCTAGTTTTTGCATTTTCCTTTGATTAACAGTTTTAATAAAGAGGCATAATTGTGCCTCACAGCAAATATCCGAAGAAGGCGGGGTGGGACATGCAAATAAAACTCCTTGAAGGAACTTGCCAAGGCGATGGCGTCTGCTGCTTCCCCCCTCCTTCCCCCGAAGCACCCAGACGCCCCCTGAGGAGGGTCCAGACCCCACAGTCAAGGCCACGATGGGGAAGATGAAAGTCCCGGTGCTCCCCCAGTCCGGGAGGAAACCGTGTCTCTGGACCCCACTGGGAGCGGCCCTCCCCCCGCCTGCCCAGCTCCGTCCAGAGACCATTAGCGGAGGAGGAGGGGGCAGGGGTCAGCCAGAGAGGAAATCACTCTGCAGACGTGCTCCTTTGCTCAGCTAAGGCTCAGGGGCCTCCCAGAGCTTCCCAGGGTGCAGGGAGCTGAGACTGCACAGCGCTTCAAGGGGCAGACTCGGCACGGAGGCCAGAGGGACCCCGGGGTGGACGCACACTCTGGTTCCCAGGCTCCAATTGGTGCATGATCCCATCCCCCTCCTCCCCAGAGAGTCACGTTGAGCCCTGATCCTGGTCACGGGCTGAGCCCTGACTCTGGACAGACACCGAGCCCTGTAACCCTAGTTACAGGCTAAACCCTGAACCTGGACACACACTGAACTCTGACCCTGGTCACATGCTGAACCCTGACTCTGGTCACAGGCTAGGCCCTGACTATGACCGTGGGCTGATCCCTGACCCCAGCCACTAACACGAATCCTACCACTGGCCGTCTGGAGCATCTGTGCCCAGGGCAGGTGGTGGGACACGGATGCCCAGGCACAGCCCTTTCCCTGTTGGCCACACCGTGGGATGCTCATCCAGGTGACAGGGCCTCGGGGTCACTTCCCACAGGATACCATGTCACCGCTGTGGCTTATGGCCCATCTGGCCATTGCTCTCCAGGGACCCTGCGAGGGGGCTGCTCTCTCTGCCCCCGATTCTTACAGCCGAGCCAGTGTGAAAAGTTCAGGAAATCTCTTAAAGCAAAATGGTTTTTTGATGTTGGGCCTGAAATAGCTCTCCCCTTCCCCCACTTAATAAGCGATTGTCTAGATCTTCAGTTCTATTTTAGAAATAAACGTCTCTTAGTGCTGTTCACCTTCCAGCGCGACTCAAGGTCAGCCCTTTGCCTCTGCTCCTCAGAAGAGCTGGCGTCTGGAAGCCGCGGCCTGGGATGGAAGAACCCCCGGGGTCCCGGGAGGGTCAGTGGGCCCCGGCGCCTGCCTGGGGGTGAGCGGCAGACGAGCAGCCAGCGGCGGGACCTGTAGCCGGGTGCAGCCCCCCTCTGGCTCCAGCCTCTACACCTGTCCACCCCCGTGGCTCACGGCGACACGGAGCCCGGGACTGAGCCTTCTACAAAGCGCTGTCACAGACGACTCACTCGGTCCCGCTGAGAGGAGGCCACAGGCCAGAGGGGAATGGCCAGCACGAACCATGATGCAGATCGTGGGGCCTAAGCAAGGAGTGCTACCTGTGCAGGCAGCGAGGCGGGGACAGCCCTGGAGACCGGCGTTGTAGTTAGTCCTTTGGGCAAGGTGCTCAAGTTCACACAGCTGGCAGTGGGTCTGGATCCGGAGCCCGGATCGAACCCTGGTCCTGCTATAAGCCCCCCGGGAAGCCTGGTTCCTGGGACCAACTTCATAACTAGCAGGATCCAGTGCAAAATGAAAATAAGGGGCCCTTGCTTTAAGATTAAGAATTTTTAACACGGCAACATCAGAGCATTAAACCAAGTGCAGGGCCCTTCCAGGCATGGAGCCCTGTGTGACTGCCCAGGTCACCCACCTGTGAAGCCAGCCCTGTTGGTCACATAACCTTTCCAGCCTGCTCAGTTTCCTTGTCTGTAAAATGGGTAGATTTGACCTCAGCTCTGCTGAGTGTGAGTTGAGTGAGAAACAAAGAGACAGAGAGATGGAGCAGCTTGCCCCAGGTCCCCCACCAGCACAAGGAATGGGCACTAAGGTTGTGGCTACTCATTCCAGCAGCTGAGACCCACTGTGTCTGCTCCCTCACGTACCCAGGATCTCAGCCTGTGCTGAGAAAGCTGAGGCCCCTGCCTGCAAGAAAGAAAACAACACGGAAGGGTGGTCATTTCTTCAAAAACGAGCATTTGCTTTACTAACGTGAAAGGGGAAACTGCTGCATTGTCTCTGCCCCTCTGTAAGTGACAACTCCCATTCCATGCAGAATCAGAGGGGAAACTTTCTGGAATAATTTTAAATGACAGTTAGACACAACACATGTAACATAACACACATGACTCAACTAAAGGGAGAACAATTGGACCAGCCATGTGTCAGTCAGCTATTGCTCCATAACAAGCCACCCTCAAGTGAACAATTGCTCACAACAGTACAATTAAAGCAGCACGATAGCGTAAAACAGTAGAATTTGACACTGAGTTCATGGGTCTACAGCTCAGTGCGTGGTTCCTGTGGTCCCAGCAGGGCTCCTGCATCTGAGGTCAACCATGAGCTGAGTTGGCAGCTCTGCTGGTCTTGGCTGAGTTCTCTCACGTGATTGGGAGTCAGCTAGCTGTGAGCTGGTCTAGAGTGGTCTTGACTGGGACAAATTGCCCCCCTCTAAGTGGTCTCATCCTCCAGTGGGTTGGCTGGGGATTGTCCACGTGGCAGTCACAGGGAGAGAGCTGGAGGTCACGGAGCTTCCAGGCTGAGCTCTGACTCACACAGGGCACGTCCACTACATTGACAGGTGAGCCAGAGCCATCGTGCTCATCTCTTCCTAACTCACGTTCAGTGACATCACATTGGCAGCTTGAAACCAGCCTTGGGGGCCGGAATTTACACCAAGGAAATCGGCACATGCTACAAATCGGGGGATGGGATGTTTTGGGGGGGAACTTGTTTATCAACACACAACTGGTCATGTTCTATTGGCCAAACCGAGGCACAAGGCCAACCCCGATCCGAGGGCTGGGGAGCAAATAGGATGACCGGCTCTCCTCAGTTTGCCTGGGATTGTCCCAAGTTCAGCACTGAAAGTCCCATGTCCCCAGAAACCCCAGTCCCAGGGAAACCTCAAAGATGGGTCCCCTGGGAACACACCCCACCTCTTGATGGAGGAAGCTGCAGTCACGTTGTGAAAAGCCACAGAGCAGGGAAAGAAGTGCACGCATATTTGCAATCAATCCTGCATGAGCCACGACCAAGTGCAAGTCCACACATGAGCGGCCACGGCAGCCACGTCCTGAACACTCCTGGACGAGGGCAACAGTAAGACCCCAGCACCAAAAGATGCACCCCAACTTCAGGGGAGATGAAATGTGGGAAAGCAATTGTCTTAGAACTGGTGAGACATGGTCATTAAAGCCCTGGGCAGCGAGCTTAGGATGGGTGTACACAAGGAGAGGAAGCAATCAGTCCCCCGGGCCAGGCAGGCAGCCGACAGAGGACGCCTCCAGCCGGGCTCTGAAAAGCCGCACTCACTCCCGACTCCCAGAACAAGCAGCCAGTAGCCTCTTTTCTTTCTCCTGGTCAAGTACATAGCTCGAATGGTCCTTTCAAGTCTAGCAGGCTGGGGCTGCGCTCAGCGTGGAGGGTCAGGGCAGCGATGCGTGGGGTCTCTCTGACTTGGGCACCCCTGGGGGCGACAGGGCCAGAGGTGACTAAGTGTTGGGGCTTGAAAGGCTGTGGGTTGTAGGCTGGAATAGAAGAGAGAGGAGAGGAGAGCAGGCGGAGGGAGCAACACAGCTGATGAGGCAACAAAGCAAAGAAAGCCGGTAACAACGTGAGGCCCGGAGGGCGACGGGCCAGCCAAACGCCACAGCCGGCTCCAGGCTGTGTTTCTCAACCGGGTGATCCTGCCCCTCAAGGGGACACTTGGCAACAGCGGGGGGCATTTTTGGTTGTCACCTGGGGGAGGGGAGCGTTACGGACATGTGGGTGGAGGCCAGAGATGCTGCTAACATCTCACAATGCAGAGCATGGTCCCCACAGCAAAGGATTACCAGGCCCCACACAGCAGCAGTGCGGAGGGTGCGAACCCTGAGAGGGGGGACAGATTCCAGGCGAGGGCACGGCAACAGTGCAGGACGGGGAGGAGCAGGCTCATGCCCCTCGGTGACCTCGCCTGAGCCCTGGCCCCACCCCTCCTCCAATCTCTGTTCCAGCAGGTGCAGGACAGCACCCTCCCCCGGACAGTCCAGAGCCTGGGCTCCCAGCCCGAGAGGACAGGGCTCCCCACACCCCCCACAGCCAGCTGAGCTGACGCCGCCTCTGGAGGAAGCTGTTTGCTATTCTATCCCTGGCCCCCAGCACAGCTGGCTCCAGGCCCCGGAACGTGGAGAGGGGCTAACCTAATTGCACTAATGGTTTGTAATCAGATGTAATGGGGTGTTTGTACACATAAGCAAGCAGAGTGCAGGTGTGGAAGGCAAATCCCAAGGGGCTCCCGAAGGATCATCCCGCCTGCCAGCTGAGGAGCCAGGGGGTCCCCCCAAGCGACTCTGCCCCTGGGCTCTCCGCATTTCACAAAGAAGGCCAGGCATCTGCAGACCATGACAGCAGATTTCCAGATTTCTTGGTTCCCCCCAACCCTGTCTGCTGTTGACTCCCAGCCCCTCAGGTTGGTGACTTGGAGAAAGCAGAGCACACGAGAGCCTGCAGAGCCAAGTTTGACTTTCCCCAAGTCACCAGCTCCCATGGACATGACAAGGAAGATGGAGCATCACTGTCCCCAAGATGCTCGTGGTCTGGGGGTTCTGAGACCACAGGGACAAACAATGATCATGGCTGTTATTGTTGTTGTCGTAACCAGTCTTTATTAAGTGCTCCCTCGACTAAACACTATATTATCACTTAACACCCACAGCAGCTCCTTGTGGGGGGCGTGATACTATCATCCCCATCCACACATGAGGACCACTGAAGCTCAGGACGGTTCCCACAGCCACACACCTACTAAGAGATGAGGCTGCACAAGGCCTGTGTTCCAGGGACCACGATGAACTTTGCTGATGCAGGCAAGGGTCAAGGGAAGCTTGAGGAGGAAGTATTGATTGAGCGGGGCTTTGCAGGATGTGTAGGAGCTGCCAACCTGAGAATCGGGAGGATGTTGCCTTTACGAAGGCACAGGATGGGCCTGGGATCTCCTAGGACCAGGGATAAACCCGCATCCTACATAGCGAGAAGTGGATGAGGCTGGATAGACAGGTCGGGGGCCAAGCTGGGGATCCCAGCGGTTGGGATCAAGTTTCTGTTATGGAGAGATGGCTCTTGTGGCTTGGGTGAGAAAGACCACACACCGTGAGGGCTGGATGCCAGAGGCCGTGTGTGTCTAAGCTCAGGGGAGCAGAGAACAGAGACAGGAAGGGTGGTTGGGCACAGGCTCCAGGTTCAATCCTTAGCTCTGCCACTAACATGCTGTGTCACCTGGGGCAGCTTCCTTACCTCTCTGAGCTGCAGCCCACACACAGGGTTGTTGTGAGGCTTAGCAGGGTAAGACCCTTGAAGCAGCTAGAACAGTTCCTGGTGCACGGACGGGCCCAGCACGTGTCATCCCAGCTGACACAGCAAGCTTTGGAGAACAGCTAGAGGAGAGGGCAGAGGGCAACCCTGGTTGGCTGACATTAAACTTCAGGGTTCCATCCTGGTTTTCAGGCTCCACCTCTCTGGTGGGGAAAGGAAATGCTACAGGGTTTCAACCCAAACATCCGCACTCCCTTGCATCCCAGAGGCTAAGATCCAGTGGTCGGTGCCGAGGGGAGGGGCGGGGTCCCCCCAGCCGAGTCTCCAGGCAATTGACAAGCTATTGCCTCCCGGGCCTACTTCTCCTCGGCCGCGTTCTGCTAACCAGCGCTCAGAGCACAAGCCCAGCCTCGGGGGGCCTTGCAAGAACATCAGAGAGGAGGAACGTGTGCCAAGCCCTCCCCCACTGGTGCCTAGTCTTCCTGAGGGGTGTCCGTGTCACCCACCCGTCCACCCAGCCAGAACCTGGATACTGCTCCTGCCTTCTCCCTCTCCCTTGTCAACTCCATCATGGGCGGAACTGTGTCCCCCAAAAGGTACACGGAAGCCCTAACACCCAGTCCCTGTGGATGTGACCTTATTTGGAAATAGGGTCATTGCAGGTATAATCAGTTAGGATGAGGTCATATTGAATTAGAGTGGCCCTTAATCCGACGTGACTGGCGTCCTTATACGGACAGGAGAACAGACACAGACAGAGAAGCACAGGGAGACGCCGGCCATGTGACATGACGGCAGAGGCAGACACTGGAGGGAAGCGGCCACAAGCCAAGGAACACCACGGACTGACAGAGCCAGGAGAAACGAAGAGGCGGGAAGAATCCTCCCCTGAGCCTCAGAAGGGAGCGCGGCCTGCCCACACCTTGAGTTCAGACTTCCGGCCTCCAGACCCGGGAGAGAATGCGTTCGTGTGGTTTACGCCACTGGTGCGGGCTGCTTGGTTATGGCAGCCCCGGGAAACTAACATGAGCTCCCACATCGAAGCACTCATCCACCTCCCACTTCTCCCTCCCTGGGGCCACCCCGTGTCCGGCTGCCTCATCTCCCTCCTGGCCCCACCCCCTCCTCAGCCAAGTGCAACCTTGTGTGATGGCAGAAGGAGGACGTCAGCACATCTGACCCCGCCCTTGGGGACCTGACCTGACAGCCTGGGCAGGGGGTGGTGCGGGTGTGGGTGTGCAGCCCCCTCCCCTCCTCTGGCCACGTAAGGGGAAAGAGCTTAGCCCTCAGGGCCCCCAGGGCCCCACACCAACTCCACGAGGAACTCATCACCTACAGAGCCCACTCTGCAGATGGCGAGAGCGGCACAGTTCAAATTCGAACCCAGGTCTCAGGCTCCGGAATCATGCCTTTCCCCTGCTCAGGGATAGCAGGTGCTGGAGACGGGCCCAGACCTTCAAGGGGCTGCCATTGAAGCAAGGAGACAGATGCCTCCCCTACCAACTATATTTCAAGGTAGACCCCAACACTGACTGTATTTCAAGGCATATTTTAGGGATGGAGGCAGCAGGCTGTTGACACAGAGGAGGAGTCGCCCTGGCACCCCCACCACATGGGTGACCAAGACCCGGACAGAGCATGGGTTCTGAGTGGCACACAAGTCCTGCAACCCGGATGTAGCTGCTCTACCTTCCTGCTCAGGCCAGGAGCCAGCTGAGCAGCTGCACCCTGTGCAGATTCCCAAGCTCCCCTGCTGTGCCATGGAGCCCAGCCCATGCCTGAGACCTGCCCCTCCATGCATCTGCACGGGGTCCCTGCTCATCGTCACCTCCGCTCAAGCCACCTTCTTTGTCTCTCCCAGGGAGGCTTCAGGACTCCCCTCCCAGCGCTCCACTGCTGGGCCTCCTTCTCCTTCTGTAAGAGCCTCCTTCTCCATCTCGAAAAAACAGAATCCCACCCGTGACGCCCCAGGTGCTGGGGACAGAGGGGTGGGACCGCACCGGCCCTCGGGTATGGAATGAGCACCAGTGTGTGTGGTCAGAGAGAAACACAGGCTGGAGAAGTGTGCAGAGGATGCTCAGCCACGTACCGAAGAGCCAAGAAGGAGGGCATAGGAATATGCATGCTCGTTTGCATACGGTTAAGAAACAATGGAATTTCAGAGCAAACACTTGAGGAGGAAAATAATCTACGGCTAAAACGGAAGCTGAAACAAGATGGTGCAGACAGAGACGGAAGCTGGGACGACGCCGTGCCAACGTGCCACGTAATCATGCAACAAAATTAAATTTTGAAAAGAACAACCTCTAAAAATTAAAAGCAAAACACAACCAATGCAGCTAATAGTATATCGCGTTGGTGCATAACAACGAGGGAGCATCCGACGTGAGTTTACAGCACTGTGACGTTATTGTATGTCCCCGAGAGTTACACCCTCAGGACAAAAAGAAAACTCTCTACTGAGTCCCAGTGATCACATTGTTACTAATGATACTGGTATTGTTGTTCTGAAACTATCTTTATATAAAGATACAGTAAATACACAATGATTTTAATTATTAGGAACCAAGTTTGTCAGTGTGAGAGAAAGAAGATACAAAGTCAAGAAATCAAATAAAGTCCTATAAGCCTAAAATTGACCTTTTTTTTAATAGTTCTTTTTTTTATTGTGAAATTTTTGTTGTATATTATTGTTTGTCAGTCACCGTATAAGTGTATCCCTCCACCCCTTGTGCCCACCCCCCAACTCCCTAGCTCCTGGTAACCACCAAACAGTTCTGTCTGTGCGTGTGTTGGTTTATCTTCCACATATGAGTCAAATCATGCACTGTTTGTCTTTCTCTTTCTGGCTTATTTCGCTGAATATCCTCCAGGTCCATCCATGTTGTTGCAAATAGGACGATTTTGTCTTTCTTTATGGCTGAGTAGTATTCCAAGGTATATATATACCACATCTTCTTTATCCAATCATCAGTCGAGGGACACTTGGGTTGCTTCCATGTCTTGGGTATGGTGAATAATGCTGTGATGAACATAAGCAGGGGTGCATAAGAGGGGTGCATAAGCCTGTTTGGATTGTTGATTTCAGGTTCGTGGGGTAGATACCCAGTAGTGGGATAGCTGGGTCATAAGATATTTCTATTTTTAATTTTTTGAGGAATCTCCATACTGTTTTCCATAGAGGCTGCACCAGTTTGCATTCCCACCAGCAGTGGATTAGGGTTCCCATTTCTCCACAGCCTCTCCAGCATTTGTTGTTTTTCGTCTTGGTGATTATAGCCATTCTAACAGGTGTAAGATAATATCTTAGCGTGGTTTGATTTGCAGGAGCAATGCTTTTTCCTCCCCCAGCCTGATGACAGTCCTATGCCATTTCCCACTAAAAGACCCAGATTCCTTGGAGAAATGGCGATTGCAGGGCTGGGGCTGGGAGCCTGGAGTGTCATAGCACAGAGAGCAAGGGAGCAATTGAAGACTCCAGGGCCCTGCAGAAGGGCTCCGGGATCAGGTTGAAGAGGTTTCCAGAAACCAAAGATGGGCAATTTAAGTATCGACACAGATTACAACTGCAACAAACTGAAACATACCAAAGATGTCCAAATTCCTGAGTCCAAGGTCTTCCTGACACCAGGGAAGACCTCAGTGGCAACCGTTGGTGGATACAAGAAAATCGACTCAGTATTTTCAAAACTAGTAAATAAAAGAGGAGAATCAGCATGTCCCCAAAAGATGTCATCTCAAACTGCACATCCCAGTCTCTGAGAGTTAGCGAGTAGAGGTTTCTCTGGGGGAAGTGTTCCGGCCCACGATGGCAGGGGGTGGTGGGATGCTACTGCCGTTCTGCGACTCCTGATGAACCAATGGACGGGTGCAGTGATGGTCAGTGGCCAGCTGCCGCCATCACAAAGGAGAGCGATGGGAGACGCTGTGCCCCTCTGAGGGACCGACACCTGACACTACTCCCCACTGTACCGGAGATCCGGGTCAGAGGAATGGGAGCGATGACGCCCTGTATGCGTCAGCAAAGTCCGGGCTGGGAGGCTCGGAAGGACAGAAGACCTGTTTCCTCAACAAATAAATTGCAAAGGAAAAAGAGAGTGAGCTAGATGGAGGGGCATCTATAAACTGAGAGATCTGGGAGAGCTGTCAGTTGCATGTGTGCTCCTTATGTTGAAAATAACTTTAATAAAAATCATGCAACAAAACATTTATGATTTAACCAGGGAAATCTGAAATCTGGCTGGACATTGGATAATTTTAAGGAATTACTGTTCTTTCCTTTAGGGGAGAACGGTGTCCTGATTGTGTGTTTTTAAAAGCCCTCATCTTTCAGAGATATGCTCTGAGATGTTTATGGGTAAAGAATGAGTAGCTGTCTGTGTTGTGACGTGGAAAACGTTCGTAATTTATAACTTCAAGTGAATGTAGCATGCCACAGATCAATGCATCAAATGTGCTCCAATTTGCATTGTGAAGAAAAGAACAGAGCAGGATGTTTACATGGCATCATGCTTGCTTGTGCCTAGAGAAAGATCTGGAAGGACCATACAGGATGTTGGCACTGGCGTCTCGGAGAAGTAGCTAAGTGAGAACGGGGAGGTGAGACTTTCACTTTTTACTGTCGGTAAATTTTTTTTGTGGAGGAAAATGAAGTGAAGTCACCATCTTGCACCTCCAATGAATTAATGGACATGGGCATTGATCACTCCAGTGGCCAACATCACAGGACACCACACCCGCTGTGCTGCTGCTGGGAGACCCCGGTGCCGCCTGCGAACACAGACCCGATCAGACCAGCTCCAGGCCCAACCACCGGGCATGGAACCACGACAAAGGGGTCCGATCTGCAAACCCAGGAGGCAGGCACCCACAGACAGACCACCAGTTTTTGAACCACTGTGTTATAAGGGGGAAAACAGAGAGAGGAAAGGAAATCCATAGATTAAAAGAGGCCTTAACGTCAGAGAATGTAATGCTCAGACCTAATTTGGATCCGGACTCTAATAAGCTTTAAACAAATGTGAGACAATAGGCAATGGGAACACTGTTGGGTATCGGATATTGAGCAATCATTGCTATTTTAGGGTGATGATACCGTGGTGAGGTTTTGTGAAAGAATCTTGTGTTTTACAGGCACATATTGGAACAGGAAGAGAGAGAATGAGATGAAACCTGGGATTTGCCTCAAAATAGTCGAGCGGCGTGGTGGGTGGTGCTCCCGGCCCGGGCGGCTCAGGACGGGAGCAGTTCATTACAGTTCTCTCCACTCCATCTAGGTGGGGAGTTTTCCATCAGTTACAGTCATTACAACACTACTTACAATAATTCATAATTATTTTTTAAAGAGGGGTTGTGGGGAGGCGTGACAGGGTGACATACAGTTTCCATGCTGGAGGGAAAGTGGAGGATCAGTCACCAGCCGGCGGGACTTGCTGGCGAGCTGGGGCCAGACGTCCAGCTGCTCTGAGCCTCCTGCATCTCATTTCTAAAGCAGAGGTGACAGCGCCCACTCAGAGGGTGACCATGAGGATGAGGCAGCGAGGGACAGATGTGAAATGCTCAGAACCCAAGACAGAGCCAGCACTCAGTAGATGGCAACTTTAGGAAAACTGCAGAACAGTCAGGCCAACTACGGAGGAAGCAGGAGAGGGTGAGGGGGTCAGGGAGACTGGAACAGACAGTGAGAGATGATGGGGCCTGAGTTTGTCCCTGCTGCTCCCAGGCACTGAACGACCCTCACCCCTTTGGCACTGGGTTAATCCCTCGAGCTCAGAAGCCACCTCATGTGCCAAGAGAACCCTCTGCCCGTGGGAGGAGACGGCCAGGGTGCCTTCCTGGAGTCCACAAAGGGTAGCCTGTGGGTGAGGTGTTCCTGTTGCTCCCAGGTAGAATCTGTGCCCTGGGCCCACCAACCTCCTCCCGCCAGGCAAAAAGAGAGGCACTGGCCAAAGCTAGAAGGTGCCACCACCTCCAGGAAGCCCCCGTTCCTCCCTCCAGCTGAGCAGAGGGTGCCCCTCCACTGCCAGCCCCACTTCTCACACAGGCTCCTGCCATCAGGGCTGAGCTAGACCCAGCCAACTCATCTCCCTGATTCCCGCACCCCACCTACCCCTGGGCTCTGTGCCCATGCCCAGTGGGGAGTCTTGACTGCTGCCCCCATGGCCCCATCCCCTAATGCCCCTCTTGGCTTGCCGCGGGGCGAGGTCCAGGCTGTGGCACGGCCACCATCACCTGTGACAGCAGAGCCCGCCCCACCCCATCATCGGCTCCCCCATCTGGACTCCACGAAGCTTCACTGGGGGCTAGGATCTTCCCCAGAGGCTGCCCCAAGGGGTGGGGTGATGGCTGGGGGGCCACTTTGACGAGTGAGAGACAGGAGAAGACAGAGCTGGCAGACACCTTCCTCCACAGGCAGCTGTTCTGACTCTGGTGGGGCCTCTCTCCTGCAGACGACCTTGGTGAGGCAGCAGCCTCGTCCCTGCGTCCCCGCTCCCTTGCCCCACCTTCCCTTCCGCTCACCTTGGAGCCCAGGCTTGCACCCCAATCCAGCCTGGGCACACATCCAGCTTCAGGCTCTGCGGTGTGGGCATCCCTGCACATCCGGCACCCAGGTCGCCCAGACAGGGCTCGTCAACACTAGTTCACCGGGACAAACGAGGTCCCTGGCCCCAGGCCACTCACACGGGGACCCGATAGTGTCACCATCTCTGGGACTTAGTCTCCGAGACCAGAGGTGGTCCATGGGAGAGAGAGGTCATTTGGTTTCCACTAAGATGAGACTGAGACCTGAGACCACAAGGATTTTTCACCTTTTAGCCTTTTTTTAAGAATCATCTATGGAAATGCAGACATCGTCCACCCCCAGGAAAACTGGCACCTAACCTGGTCTCTACCATCAGGAAGTTAGCGGTTAGCTGACTGCCACTGGTGGTGGCTGCAAATTGGACAGGCTTGAAGCAACTCCAGTACATTCTGGCCACATCGGCCACCCAGAGGGAGAACCTCTTCTCGAGTCGACGTGGCGGGTGGCCGCCTAGCTGCTGTGAAGGAGGCCGAGCAGCAGACACTCCAGCTCCAGGAGCTCATCCTTGATGAGAGAGGCCTCCTCTTTCTGGGCACAGGCCCTCTGACCATCCCTGTGGGATCCTGCATCTCCCACCATGGGCTTCACCACTCCCTGTTGCCCTTGTCCACCTGTCCTCCTCCACCAGCCCAGGAGGGCCTGGGAGCTGGGCTGTGTCTAGTGCCCCATCAGGAAGTCAACGCTGGTTGGATTGAAGATGACTTGCGCTGCCAGGCAACAGAGGGAGGGTCCTCCAGGTGTGGGGCTCATGGCCGCTGGCCTTGGTGCTAACACAGGCATCTCCCCCATCGCCTCCCAGAACGTCTTGCTCCTCTGGCCCCTCAGAGGTGGTATCTTCCCCCGCTGCCGGTTTCGCAGCCCCTGCATTTACATGGAGCCCATGTGGTCAGGTTGCACAGCCCCTTGCCTGCCCCTGGCCCACGTCCCTGGACACGGAGAACAGCTGTGCCCAACCTCCTCTCACCAGCTCTCCAGGCGCCCCGGATCACGGTTAAGTCTCCCCTCATTGCTTTCATCTCTGTGCTAAACCCTGCACTTGCTCAGCCTGTCCTAATGGAAGTCTTCCAATCTGGGGCCCACTCCTGCAAGGCCCCTCCAGCCCCTCTCAAGTTCTCCATGCTCCACTTCAAGCCCAGCTCCTCCAGCTCAGATAATGGCCTGGCGAGTGGAAGGAGAGCAGAGGATCACTTCGTGCTCTGGGCTGTAGCGCCAAGAGCAATCTCCCAGAGCTAGAGCAAGTGGAGGCGTGGGGGAGTTCATTTTTAATTGAACTCTACACATTGAAGCAGAGAGAGGGCCAGCACCCCAGTTCCCGTGTGCCGGGCACCAGCCTGTTAACCCTGCAAAGACACACAATTGTCTTCCGAACAGGGATCCTCATCCCCAGCCTACAGATGCTGAAGGCCAGGCTCAGAGAGATTCTGCAACTTGCCTGAGCAAGTGGGAGACGAGTAAATGCTCCTCAGAAGGGCAAGGGAAGCTTTGGTGGTGGACTGCCCAGCAAGCGCCCAGCGCCTCCCTCCTCCTGAAGCCGCTGGCGCCCGGGCTTCCCTCTCTCTGTGCTCGGACCGGGCCTTCTGAACTTGGACATCATGGAATCCCACCTGTTTGCCACACAGGTGGGGAAACTGAGTCCAGAGAAAGGTGAAGGCAAGCCCAGGCTCTCTGACTCTGGGTCCCCATCCTTCTCAAGGGGCTGCGTGCCCCACTTTGGCTTCCTCCACCCCCCTCTGGGCCTCAGTTTCCCCATCTGTAAAGTGGGTCAGTTAGGCCTGCCCTGCAGAGCTGCTGGGAGGCTATGCAGGCTGTGCATGCTCAGTGTTGGGACGACGCCTGGCCCTGAGTGGACCACTGGGGAACGAGACCCCTCTGACCTCCCCACCCAGCTGTAGCCACCGGCCTGCCTCTTCCTGCGCCAGCAGACGTCGCTTGGGGGCTGAAGCCGGGGAGGAAGGGGGAGACCACGTGGGAGAAAAGTCCCACCGTGAGGGGCTTTGCGGGCCTGAACGTCTGTCATGTTCCGCTGCGAAGGACGAGATCCGTGGGTTATTAAGCACGCGCGGCCCCGCAGACTGCCGCCGGGAGATAAGGAAATCTTCCGCAAGACAACTGTGGGATGGAGTTCTCATCCTTTTTTTTTGGTCTTTTTCTTCTTCTCTCGACTTGGGTATTTTCAAGCTTAGCTGTGACTGCTCTAATCAAACCAAGACACCAGCAGCGGGAGGCGGGTTTGCTCAAGGAAAACAGGAAGTTGAAAAAAGGAGGCGGCCAGGGGCGCAGGGGCACTTATCCTCCGGGTTGGGTGGAGAGGACGCAGTGCCAGCCCCACGCAGCCAACGGTTTATAGTAGAAATGTGGCCGTGCCTTCAGTCACCTCTAACCTGAGCGGGGAGATGGGGCCCCACCTCCAGGAGGGCCCCAATCTGATGGCAGAGGCAGAGCCGCACTCTGGGGAGAGTCCAGGCCAAGGAGGTGGCACAGCCGCCCTGGGTGACATCGGTGCCACTGGAACCTCCCACACCCCCCTAGACGACCTCGGGCACTCCTGCAGCGTGGACGTGCCGCCCAGGGAGAGGAGGCCTGCTGCGCGTCCACGCTGTGTGACCAGGGCCTCCCTCTCTCGGACGCACGCTGCTGCCCCGCCAGCCCTCTGAGCAGGTCCCTCTGTCCTCCATGCCCCTCCTAGCCCGCAGCCCGCGAGTGCACCGCAGAGCACGCCCACAGCCTGAGTCACCTCCCCGCATGGCAGAGTGACGTGTTCTTGCCGGGGAGCCCAGGCGAGGGTGGGGGGCAGAGCCCATGTGGCCGCCGCTCCTCCAGCTCCCCCCCCACAGCTGTCCTCGCCACATCCAGCTCGTGCGCTCGGGGAACACTGTCCCTGATTCCCTGACAGAGCGTCATCTCTGTCTCCTGTGGTTACAACTGTCCCTTCCACGGAGAGTGGGCAAGCTTCGCCAGCCTCAGGGGGAGGCCCAGACAAGGACGTGTCCCCCAGAGAAGCAGGCTGCTTGCTTTTAACCTCAATTCCTTGTGCGCACAGGCTCCACTGTACACAAACTCACTTCTGGAAACATTTTCAAACGTGACCAGTGAGCTTTGAGCTGCGACAGCTCCCTCCGTCTCACTCTGTCTCCCTAAAAAGCTTACCAGCATCTGGCACCTCAGAGCCTCCCCACATGCCGTTCCCCTGCCCAGAATGTTTTTCCCTGCACTCTTCATAGAGTGGCTGGCCCCTTATCCTCTTTGAATTTGCTGCATCCTTGTCTCCTCCTGCAGGCAGCCCTCTGAGAACACCCCTTCCAGTGCTCCTGTCTGGACCCTGCTGCTCTCCCTCGCCTCCTCAAACACTCAGGATTACACACTTGAGTCTGTCTGCCTCGTCCCTCCAACCAGAACACCAGCTGTATGAGGGCAAGAGCTGTGCCTTGTTCCCCAGGGTCTGGCCCCTGGTAGGTGCCACATATATATATATACATATATATATGTGTATATATATATATATATGTATATATATAGAGAGAGAATGAATGAATGAAGTGGTCTCTGAAATCTCTCTGCCACCACCCCGTCTCCCTCATGGCACCCCCACTGGCCAAGAGCACATCACAGACACCTTCTCACCACGTCAGGGGTGTGGGGCCTCCCTCAGTGGCCCCCGTCCATGTGCTAACCCTGGCCGCTCTCCTACCACAGGAGGTTGGGGGGCATGACCACAATATTTTGTAGCCACTCCACTCACAGGAGGAGTCTCCTTCCCCACCCCGAATCTGGGCTGTGGTGACTCGCTCTGACCACAGACTGCGGCGGAGGTGACGCTGTGTGAGTGCCAGGGCCCAGGCTCCAAGGGGCTGGCGGGTGTCCGCTCTCGCACTCTTAGAGGTCAGCTCCAGGCAGAGAAGCTCCACTGACCACTGCCAGATGAGGGCCACGTGGGGAGACCTGCCACCTGGAGGGAGGATGGCCATGTGAGAGACCCGCCACGTGGAGGGCACCAGGCTCCCAGCCCAGCGGTTGCTACCGGGCGCCCCCTCATGTGGATGAGGCCATCAGGGCATTCCAGTCCTGCTGAGCTCCCAGCTGACTGAGGGCCCGTCAGTGACCCCAGCTGACCCCACAGGAGCAGAAGAAAACCCAGCTGACGGACAGAATGGTGAGAAATGGTAAATTTCCATTGCTCTAAGCTCCCAGTTTGGGGTGGTTTGTCATGGGGCAGCAGGTAGATGAGAGGACACTTCCCACCCCTCCCCACGGCCCTCTTCTGAATCCCCACATGAAACCCACTTCAGCCAGCACAGAGGATGGGGGGAAACGAGGGGGTTTAGATGTAATTTAGCAGGATGAATGCGGAACCTGCAACCGGGCTGAGCGCCTGCCCCCGGCCACTGCCCGGACCACGGTGTGGTTGCCCACGTTTCAGAAACTCTCTACCAATGCACGCTGGGGCATCGATCGTGCCGCGCGGCTGTGTCCTGGGAGCCCATGCACTGCGGGGGCCTCGCTGAACACCTTTGTTTAGGACTCCCTGAGGAGCCTCAGGAGCCACTTGCAGGAGGTACCTCCTCACACGCGCCCTAATGGGATCACAGTCTTTGAACAAGAGAGCTTCTCCTTCGTAAACGAGACACAGCACAGGGGCTGCCCTCTCTCCACCCTCTTCACAACCCCCTGAGAGGCACAGAAGTCAGGGTTCTGTTGGCTGCAAGTGACATGCACCCAACTCAAACTAGCTTGAGAAAAAAAGGGGAGAGGTATCAGACGGGGTCCAGTCAGAACACAGAAAACAAGCTGGAATTTTCAAACAGAAGGAACACGATGCCAGTGAGTATTCACACAGGGGAGGGGCAGGCGTGGAACAGCCGAGAAGCCAGCCAGGGGACACGGAGGCCGCCCAGAGATGAGCAGCAGCAGGACAGGCCCCCGCCTAAGCAGGAGGGAGGACGGGAGGTGGGGTGTCCGGAGAGGGTGCCTGCCACGCCACGTGGTGGGGCTGCCCCAGGAAATGGGCCTGCTGGGGGCACCCGGCAGGCCCTGGAGCCAGAGGAGATCCACCTGTGCCACCAAACAGGCAGTGAGGAGGGTGAACACATCTCCTCCTCCGCCGGCCGGTGTCCCTGCTGGTCCCCAGTGGCCGGACCCTCAACACTGTGGAGAGGCTGGAAACATCCACCAAAACCAGAGTCCAAGAGAAAGGGGGACTCTGGGCAGACCCCACAGCACCTGGCCCCGCAGTGGCTTCCGTGCACTCAGGATAGAGCCCGAACTCCTGAATGCGCCCTGGGGCCCCCTGCTCTCAGCTCACCAGCTCAGAGTCCCTGCCTCAACAGAGGTAAACCTCTCAGCTCCTTCCTGCCCCAGGGCCTTTGCCCACACTGTTCCAGGCACCCGTGCCCCCCCATGTTGCCTGAGGACCCTTACCCTTACAGGTCCCCTTCCCCACGAGGCCTTCCCTGACCTCCAGGTGGAAAGGCGGCCCTTCCTGCTCCTCGCCACCTGTGGTCCCCCGGGCGGTCCATCTCACATCTGCTGTCTCGCTGTACTGTGTGCACTGTGCACGTGACAAGTGTCTCCCTTTGCCAGGGGGTCACTGCTCACAAATCCCTGAAGGGCTGAAGCCAGAAGAGAGGCAGGAGCTTGTGGTTGGTCTTAGGCGGAATTCTCACAACTGAAAGAAAGCAGTGAGGAAGGGCAAGAGATGTGCCCGGCACCCTTCACGGGCCGCCTCGTCTGGTCCCCCATGGGCGCGGGGTAGGGGGTGTCAGCAGGCACAATTGTCTTCAACCCCTTTATTAGTAAACTGGGGCGGAGACTGTCCTGTAAGAGTGTCTTGGGTTGTCTTGGAGCAGGAGGTAGTGAGCCCCACATCGTGGGAAGCACCCAAACCGAGGCTGCAGGCATACGTGGCATGGATGCCATGGATTATTCTCCAAGACTCTCTGGTTCTCGAAGGACCTCCGAGGTGCCAATGGCACAGCTGGGTGCCAGGGACAGGAGGAAACACATGGAGAACAGGGACGCTCAACCAGCTCCGTTGGGGGCGAGGGCCGAGTGCCGAGCCCTCGTGGACAGAGCAGGTGGGACGGGGCGTGTGGACACTCTGGTGTGCGGCCGAGACCTGCCAAGAGCTCCAGCAGAGGGAGAGGCAGGGGGCTGCGGCCGCACCTCCCTGTCCACTCACCCCCGCTCTGGAGGCGAGGCAGCTCCAGCAATGCCCCGCGGACACGGGCGGGTGTGGCCTTGGGAGCAGAAGCCTGAGGCAGAGCCGGGCTGCAGGGAGCTAGCTGGGCCACCACTGCCACCCAGAGGCTGGCCGGGAACCAGGCTGCCAGGCACGGGGACAGCCCTAGAACATGTCCAGCCAGGCCAGCCATGCCCCCAACTGGGAGAGGGGCACATGGCGGCCCAGGAATTCCCTCCACAAGCCCAGGGGGGCTTCAGGTCAGACCCTATGGCCCAGAGAGGGCACGGAGTCGCCCCAGGACCCAGAGAGTCAGCCGGGGCAGGCTCAGCCTCTGCACCCTCCGCCCACTCACTCCCAGCAACCAGGTGGCTCCTCTGCCTCATCAGGAGCCGCCTGGGCTGGGGTGGGGGGTCTCCTCCTCATGCGGGAAAGGCCTGCTCCTCCCCGGGCCTCAGCAGCCTCTTTGGACGGGGCTCCTGAGCCTGCGACGCTCTCCGAGCTGTACCGGGGCCGCTGACCTCCTTCCGTCCAGTCTCACGGCATCCGCTTCCTGTCCATCGTTCCCTCCTCCATGCAGCCCACCTGGTTTCCCGGCCTGCACCGTGCAGACCCGTCTCTCCCTCCCCAACCTGTGCCGAGGCCGGGCCCGGCCCGTTTGTCGCACTTCCCCAGGAGAAAAGTCATACAAACAAAGACGTAAACCGGTCCCCAACGCACGGGCTGGTGGGGCTGGTTTCCTGAGGACAGGCGGGCTGGAAGGAGCGGACACAACCCACACGGCAGCCCGGCCCCTCAGAATCCCTTGGCTGCCCCCAGAGCACCCCACCCCGGCCTCAGCTCTCCACTCCCCACAAACCTCAGCACCTGCACATCCCAGGCCCCCTGCCTCTCAGGAACCTGACACACCTGGGCACGGGTTGGGGGTCAAGCCCCCTGTGCCCGGCGGGCCTGCCTGCCCCGACCACTGCCGATTTACAGATGAGGATGTGGAGGCCACGGAGAGGAAGTGACTTCACCACGGCCCAGCCAAAGCCAGGCCTCCTTCAGGCCAGCCAAGAACAGCGTCCAGCGTGGAGGAAGGGGACCAGAAGGGCCACCGGGGGCCCCGGCTGGGCTCAGCCACGGGGCCGTGGGTCTTGGTGGCACCAGCCACTGCCCTTCAGAGGAAACTCGTGCCCAGCCAAGGAGTCGCCCAGGAGGATAGACGGTGAGTGACATCCTTCCCACGGCCTCCGCCACCTCCAGGCCAACCTCACGACTTCAGAGTCACCCTCTCCTGCGGCAACGGCTGACCCCAGGTTCCCAGCGTGGCCGGTGGAAACGGGCACCCGGGATTGCTCACCTCCAGCATGGGCCTCCGCTGTGCCCATCGCCCCGCGGAGCCCTGTTCTAACTGTGAAATGACGAAAGGTGTCCACTCCGGGGGCTGCTGCCCCCAGGTTGTCACCACGCCTGCATCACACGCCCCAGCGCAGAGGAGGTGTGTGACGGTGCTTCCTTCCCGCTCACCGTCTTAGATCCGGGAATGCAGGGACCAAAGGGGCCTAAGAAACGTCATTAATGCAAATCCTCCCACACACATGTCTCAAACGGGAAATCAGGCCCAGAGCAGGGACGAGGTCTGGTCCCCGGGACTCAGCTGGGTGAGCCTTTGTCCCCTGGTCCCCAGTCCTTCCCATCAAACACGTTGGTCTCTGGCCTACGACGGTCCATGCTGTGCCCTGGGCCCCAAGGAGGCCGAGGAGACAGGTCAGGGGCCCAGAAAGAGGGCCACGGTCGTAGGACCCAGACCGAGGGATCCGGCTGTCGGGGTCCACGTGCCCAACCCAGCAGCATCCGGAGAGACTGGAAGGAAGGGACGAAGGTCTCGTCATGGACTAGACTGTGGCAGGCGCTGGGCTGATCCTTAGCGGACATTCCTTCTTTCTATCCTCACAACCACCTGGGGGGGGGGGCGGTCATACTCTCCCTGATTTACACAATGGGAAACTGAGGCTCAAGGTCACCCGACCATCAGGAAGCAGACCTGGGAAGGGGATGCCGGCTGGAAGAGCCCCCAAACTCAAGCAGTTACCACTGAGGACCCCAGCCTGCTATGATACACACCAACGCACATGCCCAGGACCACACAGCCAGGCTCCGAGCCGCAGCGTGAGTGCTGTTGTTATTATTATTATTCTCGAGTGGTCACGGAGCAAGCGTCAGCTTCTCTTCCTTCTTCTCGCCGTGCAGTTCGGGCAACATCCTTGTGGTTGCTTGAATGATGGCAGAGCGGTGGGAGGAGGCAAGCGCCAGGGTGGGCGAGCATCCTGCAGCGCATCCAGGTGAGCGTTGACACTTCAATTTTACCAGAATAAGAAGAATGATAACATCACATCGGCCACCACTGACGACCACTGCCAGATGGCGGCTGTCTGGGGCCCCGGAGGGGGCGGTGTCCTCAGCCGGGAGGTTATGCACACAGACAGCCATCCGCAGCGCTTAAATGACAGCCCCCAAACTGGGCTGGGTGCCTGTCCGGATCTGGCCAGGGAGCTGGCATCCACAGGCCCTGCTCCAGAAGGCGTCACAGCAGGGCCACCGATGGGCCTCACCGCGGGCCAGCTGAGCTGCCACCCTCTAGGAAGGCCCTGAGTCTGCGGCGTGCGGGAGGGAGAGGGAAATGGACCCCTGCCCAGCAGAGGGCAGAGGGGCAGGACACGCCTAGAACTTCACCAAGGCAATGAAACCTACAGGCCAACGATTCTAACCCCTTCATTTTGTAGACTGAGTACTGAAGATCAGACAGAGTAAGCAACTTGCCCAAGGTCACACAGCAACAGGATGAAAATTAAGTCCAGGGTTCTACCTGCCAGTCCAGGGCTTTAGCCATGCACTTGACCCACCGAATATCTAACTGCCAATCAGAGAGGAAGCCTAAATTATCAGCAGTGGAAAGGCCACACCCACTCACCCAAAATCCGTTTATCCAGCCATCCTCCCATCCACTTACCCACCCATGCATTCATCCATCCATATGTCCTTCCACGCATTCATCCAACCTCCCATCCACTCCCACCCACCCACATATGCATCTCTATCCATCTACCCATCCACCCTCCACCAGCTCTTCCATCCATCCATTCCCCCATCCATGTATCCATCCACCAATCATCAGTCCATTAACCCACCCACCCACCCATCCATCCTCCCACAAACTCCTCCACCCATCCATCCTCCCACAAACTCCTCCACCCATCCATCCTCCCACAAACTCATCCACCCATCCATCCTCCCACAAACTCATCATCCATCTCTTCTCCCACACACCTATGTATCCATCCATCCGTCTGTCTGTCCTCCCAACCACCTACCCATTTAACCACTCACATATCTTTTCATCCATCCATATATCCACTCATCCATCTCCCACCCACTCATATCCATCCACATATTTGTCTCTTCGTCCATCCACCTGTCCATCCACCCACCCACCCATCCATCCTTCCACAGACTTATCCATCATCTCTCCTCCCACCCACCTATGTATCCATCCATCCATCCATCCTTCTGTCCATCCTCCCAACCATCTACCCATCTATCCATCCATATATCTTTTTATCCATCCATATTTCCACCCATCCATCTCCCACCCCTTCATACCCACCCACATATTCATCCGCCTACCCGTCCACATATCTCCATCCACCCATCCATCCATCCAAGAACATTTGCTGAGCATAAGCCTACATGCTCCCGGCTCTGACTCAACAAGAGCGGCACACAATTCTAGCTGGAACAGACCCCAAAGTACAGCTTGTTGACTCTGCCCTTTATGTACACGGGAAAGCAGGCTTGGGAGGGTGGAGAAGGTAAGAGGGAGCAGAGTCATTCTTAAAAGTGCAGAAGCTCTCAGCAGCCCACGCTGGCCCCTCTCAGAGCTCCTCACTGTGTCACTCCACCCAGGGCCCGTGGTCAGCACTTTCCCAATTCCACACCACCATTTTACCCACCAGTGCAGCGGCCCAAGCCCTGGACTCTCTTCTTCCCATCCCTCCCCAGGTTATAGGTAAAAACAAGTAACCCTGGACTCTGCCCCTCACACCTAACAGGACCATAAGTAGCAGACAGGTCAGGTTCTGTGATCTTCCCCCACCATGCCTGCTTCTTGGTGTAGTGCCTGTGGGCAACCCATGTGTGGTGTGCAGGGTCCTCATCCTGTCTCCCCATCCTGTCTCTCTGGACCTCAGTCTGTCCATCTGTGCAATGGGATTCCAAGACCAGCTGGTCTCCCCAGCAAGATCCCCCGAGCATCTCCGGGGCCTGGGGAGAGTGGGGACCAGGGATGGGAGCAGCGAGTGCGTGAGCTGGCACTGTGGCTCACGCACCCTCAGTGCCCTCAGGATGTGCTGTCAGTCAGCCTTGCTCTGGGCCAGCATCCTGGAGCCTGGAAACCCTTCCTCGCCTCCCCCGATGACTCACCCTGTCAACTAACACCTGATGAGTCATGGCCGCTGGCAAGTAGGGGCCACTGCTCCAGCCACCCCCACACAGAGGACTCAGCCCGCCCCAGGCACAGCCTGAGCAAGCGCCACCTGGCCCAGGAACAAGGCCCGGGAGGAGGGCACGTCCTGCCCGTGGGTGGGACTCAGCATCAAGGGCTCTGGAGCACAGGCCCACCCCACGAGAAGCCCATCCCCCAGCCCACCTTGACAGTGAAGCCACTAGGCCCAGAGAGGCGACTGACTCACCCAGAGCCACACAGCTCCCGAGAGTCCCAGCAAGGACAAGATCCCAGCGGCCCTCCCGCAGAGCTTGTCCGCCGGCCGCTGTGCTGTCTCCACCAGCATTGGGCTTATGCCTCCAGACGGGCCCCCTGGCTGGGCAACAGCTTCCCCCCGCCTCACTCACGCCCCCACCTCCTGACACTCACTCCTCCTCATCAACCTCACCCGGAGAGAAGAGGCTCTGCCCACACAAGGCTCAGCGTCCCGGCCCTGGATGGGCAAACAGGCCCCGAAAGACAAAAGATACTTGCCCATGTCCTTAGGTCAGCAGGCAACGTGGCTGTGATTGAAACTCAGGTCTGTCTGGCTGCTGGCCCAGGACCTTTTCAGGAGGCCCACCTGCCCTCACCTCTCCTCTGATCTTGACGTTCCCTCTGGATGAGACAGATCGCGGTCATTCCGTGCAGTTCATTCACTCATTCATCCATTCATTCATTCGTGGGGCATCTAGCCTGCACTGGGCACAGCTGTTGCTTTGGGAAGCAAGCCCCACATCTGCTCCCCCACACCTGACAGGCTGCCCAGCAAGGCCCCCACCCATCCTGCAAGGTGACAGCAGCCCCAGCCACGGGAGCAATCCGCCTGACCTTCCCCTGCCCCCTGGCCCCCGCCCAGGACCTCCGCCCCTTGTGAGCCCCTCCTGGGCCCACATACATCCTCCTATGGTGCCTGTAACGCCTTCCTGCCTGCCCTCATGATCAGTTACTTGTCCCCCCCTTGAAAGCGGTGACTTGAACCCACTTCTGATCCCTGGGACCTAACACAGGACTAGGCTCATACCTAGATGCTTGGCCAAGGCTTGATGAGTGAATAAATGAAGGAACGAATGAAGTTTTGAGAACCCCTCCAGGCCCCCGGCATGCAGAGCCCGCGATCTAGGCCGGGAACGAGAGACAATGGCCTCACAGCACCTGTCCTGCAGGAGGCGTGCTAGACGCCTCCTCCCCCAGCACTGGGGGGCCCTGCCCCGGGGCGCTCAGCAAAACGCAGTGGGTGGAGTGAGGAGGAGCATTGGAGAAGCCCTGGGAGGAAGGTCAGGGCCACGGGCCTGCAGGGGCTGTCCTCAAACAGCCTGGGGGGCAGGGGACCCGGTCAGCCCCTTGTGGGGTCCAGGCGCTGAGAGCAAGACCTGGAATCTCACCGAAGGCACCTGTGCCTGCAGGACGCCAGGATGGCGCCGGGCCTGCTGGACATCTCCAAGGACAGGACAATCGCTCCCCTCGTCTGCGTAGCAGAAAGAGCATCACCTCACCCCGAAAGTGTGGGCGGAGCCCCTCGTCCAACCCAGGATTTACTCTGGGTCCCGGAGACAGAAGGGTCAGGCCATGATCTCGGGAGCCGCGGCCAAGACGCTCACAGCCGCACAGAGAGCAGAGCTCTGGGGCACGCAGCTGGAGCCCGGGTACGAGACGGCCTCCAAGCGCCTGGCAGGTGAAGGCCCCCGAGGACGCCGAGGTCTGCTCTCGTGAGCGGGAATTCAGCGGGCATCCCCCTGAGTACCTGTCGGTGCCCGGACCCTGTTAGAGACCTCCACTCGCTGGGAGCTTCTCTGAGGTGTGGAAGCCGCCACAGGGTGCAGGCTGGGCCAGCTCAGGGGGCAGGGACAGGGTCAACCAGAGAGGGGAGGCCCCGGCTGACCTAGCACGCTGGACGGTGCCAGGTGTGCGGGGAAGCAGCCCCAGCTGGGGAGCTGGATCCTGTTCAGGCTGGAGAGGGTGTGCCAACAGGCCACATAGTGGCCCAGGGCAAAGCTGAGCATGAAGCCCCTCCAGCCACAGTGACCTTGGCTGTAGGCCCCGCCTAACCAGCCACCTCCTCTGGGTGGGCACCAGAGCCCCAACCTCATCTCGGACAGGCCCCGAACTCATAAGTGGGGGGATCCACTGTGCATAGATCCCAAGGTGCTGGGATCAGAGCGGCCACATCAGCCCCTGCACCACTGACCCTCCAAACAGACCTTTGCAGGACCCTTGTGAGCCCACCTGAGCCGGGACTCAAGGGCAGACTGGTGCAGCCCAGTGACACTCAGGAGGACGGCCAGGACAATGGGGCGATGTGGTGACGGGTGATAGCGATGGTGACAATAGAGTTGATGGCAGCGAGCACAACAGTAGGTCACACCCCCGGCCCCTGCGCTCGTGTCCGACATTGGTCTGAGTGTTTCCCTCCACACCGCTGGGGCGGCCCACGTGATGGGAGGAACCTGAGCCTCAGCCCTCAGGTGACAGTGGGCAGATCACAGCTCCCAGGTGATGGCGCTCGGCCTCAGGGCTGCCTGACTCTAGTAGGGGCAGGTGGTGATGGGGTGGGACCACGGACTGTGGGTCGTGGCTGTCAGGACGATGGGCAGAGACCCAAGAAGTCGACCTGGGGGTGGCAGTGGTGACAGCGTGGTTGGAGCCACCCGTTATGAGGTCGATAAGGATGCTCAGGTCTGTGGAGGAGAGAGATGTGACTGTGACCCTCCTCCCGCCAAGGTCAAGGTCACAGAGAGTGTGTGCCCCTCACCCCCTCCATCGCCTGGAAGGAGGCGGCTGGGGCGCAGACTCCTCTTCCCGCCGTGGCTGCTCCTGTTCTTGCCTCCCCTGGTTCCTGCAATCCGTTTTATTAAATGATTCACGAGATCAGTGTTCTAATACTTAAAGCAGATTTGAATCAGCGTACCCGGCCCTAAGTGGAAATAAATTCATGTTAGTGCGTAAGCAGTTCCTCCAGATAATTAGAACTCGGACTAAACTGATATCTAATCTTTCCTCCTTTCACTACAGAGTCCTGCTTCCCAGACGGTGCAGGGTCCCCAGTGGACGTGCGGGGCGCTGGGCTGGGATGCGCACAGAGACACGCCCCCTCGGGAGGGCGACACCCAGCATCGACCTGCCCTCGGCCTCACGGGGACTGGGAGACCAGGAGCCGGAGGGGAAACTGATGCACTGCGGGGCGGCTCAGCTGGGCTGGGAAAGGCAGCCACGTGGAGCTGAGCTGCCGTGTCCGGGCAGTTGTGGACACCAAGCCGAGCGGCCTCAGGAGGACCCTCTGAGTGCCCTCACCTCCCCGGGGGGCTGGCGAGTCGCTGCTGTAGACACTGAAGGGGGACTTCTCAGTGCTGTAGACGGCCTTGGAGGGGTCACTGGGCAGTGGCCCCAGGACAGACGCCTGCATCCCCTCTAATTTAGTCTCCCGACAATCCCACCTCGGAGGAGGTGATGTCCATCTCACACCTGGAGAAAACCAAGAGCCACGCCCAAGGCCACCAAAGGGCAAGTGGCCGCCAGGGAGCCTATCCAAGGGCTCAGCATGGTGGGAGTGGCGAGCCTGTGCAGCCCCTGCTGGAATGTTCCAGGCGCTCTTCAGGCACTGGGTGCAGGGGCCAGGTGGGCCAGCTGGCACTCAAGCTCTGGAGTCCCAGACGGAGTGACAGAAGCCCCTCCTCGGGGACCCTGTGACCCCGCTGAAAGCCTCTCCTTGCTGTCCCTCACTCCACTCCTCCCCGCAGACCCCTCCAGCTGCCGCGGCTGTCCCAACTCTCGGCCACCCCGGCCAGCGCTTCCCTAAAGCCCCCACCCCATCAGAGGTGGAAGGGGAAACTGAGGCCCAGGGAGGCAGCACCCTGCACTGCGTGTGTGGGGACCTCCAGCCCAGGCGCCTGGCGACACCTCCAGGAAAGGGGCTGTCTGTCCACCTCTGTGACCCGGGACGCCAACCTGGCCCATTGCAGGAACTTGGAAAGACTCCTCTGTGTGCAGCTTGTCTGCTGACCTGCCCAAGGTCACAGAGCCGCCAGGCAGAGCGGAGCCCGGAGCCTGCGTCTCCTGGTTCAGTTCAATCAAGGAATATTTATGGAACACCTACAAGGAGTGGGATTTTGAAGGAGGAAGAAGGGCTGCCTGGGTAGAGAGAGGTGGGAGATGCTCTGGGGGTGGAGTGGGAGGGGAGGCCTCCTGTGGCCCCTGCTGACCTCCCCACCTGGGGGGCCTCGGTGAGCAGCCCCCAATCTCCATCCTCTGCGTCAGCGCCAGAGACGACACCTCACCTGCTGCTGCCCCATCCTGGTCGGAGGCCGGCAATGAGGAGCGCAGTGCCAGGGCTGTCCAGGCACCTTCGGGCCAGCCGTTCCAGTCACTTCTAGACTTCGGCCAGCCCCTCTGGCCGCCTCTGACCAGCCTTCACCAGAGAGACGTGGAGAGGGGCTGCATCCACCCGGACCCTCACCACAAAGAGCCACGGGAAGTTCTGATTAGGACTTTGGAGCAGCCGTACTTCTCCCAGGATGCTGTGGGGTCACCTGTGGTCACCGTGTGCCCCATTCACTGACCCTGTGCCCCCTCTAGGAACTGGCTGCCAGGAGCGCAGTGCCAGCCTGTGCCCCAGCAAATGTACAGAGCCTCACGATGCTGTCTCCGCAGTCCCCCCACCACGCCTCTTCACCCTCACTTTGCAGAGGAGGACATTTTGGGCTCAAGGAAACGAGCCAACTTGCTAGAGGTGACCTGGAGAGGTAGGGCTGGGCCCGAGCCAGGGTCTCTGGCTTCCCCCAAACATCCTCCTCTTGTCCTGGAAGCAGCTCCCCAGGAGAGGCTGGGGCTGGAGGGACCCCAGTTCCTTCCCAGGTTCCTCCAGGTGGGAAGTGATGGCCAGGCACCTCCAGGGCCAGGCAGGGGGCACTGGGGGCACTTCTTTGCTCCAAGGACTGCCTGGCGCATTATTGTGGCAGAGGGCTCCTTAAGATCCCCCTCATTTTGCAGACAAGAGAACAGTTCCCAGAGAGGGCCCTACCTCAGTGTCACATGCAGGAGGAAGACACAGAGCTGGTACCCCCATGCCTCCATGACTCCACACTGAATCTCCTGGCAGCAAGGATGGACACCACCCCGTGAGGACGCCCCCTCGGTGACGAGCATGCCCATTGGCGCCCCGGGTGTCCTAGCCTCCTTCCACAGCTGTCCTGGCAGTGTTTTTGCTCAAGATTGGTTTTTTGAGGGGGCGTTTAGGAGAGAGATGTCACCTGGGAAGATTTCTGCCAGAAAGGACTTAATCTGGCTGCCGCCAGCCCCCCTGTCCCCACACCTCATCCGCCAGGTCCTGCTCCAGCCGATTTGCCTCCAACTACCCCTCAGATGTGGACTCGTCGCCCAGTACTCCCTTCATGGCACGATGCCGACTGCCAGGGTGGCTCTGACCACTCCACAGGGGGACATGTAGGGGGGACAATGGGACAGTCACACCGGCCATGGGCCAGCTGGGAACAGTGTCTGCAGAGCATCCTGTCTTATGAGCACATAACAGCACCCTGGCGCTCTGACACTCGCACTGCACGAGGATCCAGAGGGGGACATCGATATTCATCTTCCTTGCTGGCTGCTTTGTTTCATCTTTATCTGGGGCATGTGGGTTCAAGCTGGCTTCTCAGAGATGCTGTCTCCCCACCTAGAATGGCTGAAACCAGCTGGTGCCGCACACCCCAGTTTGCTAAACCGGCAGGAAGGAGAGGCTGGACTGGCCAAGGGTTTGCCCCGCTGCCCGTAACTACCCACCTCCTCTGACAGCAGAGCCCAGCTCCCAAGTGTGGAGCGGCTGGGAGCCTCACGTCCTGAGGGCCTGTGGCAGATGCAGAGAGATCTCCCCCGACTGAAGGCTGTGAACCCGTCCTCGCTTGGAGGGAAGGGGACACCAGGCTAGGCAGGGCCTGAATGATCATGACCGCCTGCCACAGCCACAGAACCAGTGAACCCCGCGCTGCCCCTCACTCGCTGCGTGTCTGTGGGCCAGTTGCTTCCCCTCCCTAGGCCTCAGTGTCCCACGTGTCAAATGCGGACACTAACACAGGCCTCAGAGCACGGCTCAGGGACCCACGTGGATGTGGGTAAAGCACTTGAACCTAGAAGGTTCTCAGTAAACACCAAGTCCTTTCTCTTAGGGTGGGAGAAGAGGACACTCCAAGTGTCATCTGTGCCCCACTCCCAGGCGCCCCATTTTTGTGTTCAGTCACTTAACCACCATTGCTCCAACGCCCATCATATGCCTGCTGAGCCCTGGGGACGGGGAGACAGCAAGGCCCCGTCCCTGCCCCTTCCCTGTCCGGTGCCTGCCATCAGGGAGCCCACGGTGTGGTAGCCAGCGTCCAGCTGAGAAGCCACAGTGCAGGGAGCCAGGATGAGCACAGCACGCAAGTGCCACATGCGAGCGAGCCGGTGAGGCATTGCGAGGAGGCGACTCATGAGTTTGGTTTTGAAGGGGGGCAAGGGAGAAGACTGCAGGTGGAAGGCCATGCTAGACAGGGGCCTCCGCCCTGCACGAGTCACGCTAAGAAGACATCTCCGTTAACACTCCATCCCCAGCCCCGGCATCAGTCCTGCAAAGTAAGCAAGCGCTGGCAGCCTCAGCTGACAGACGGGGAAAATGGAGCCCAGCAGGGTCAAGTGGCTTGCCAAAGGGTGTCGGCCACGTGGCAGAGCCAAGCTTGAAGCCACGCTGATTCCACCCTTCCCAATTTGGTTGCAAGAGACAGAGACCTCAACTCAAAAACGGACCGTCAAACAACCCGGTTAAAAACTGGGCCAAAATCAAGTGGGATTTATTCCAGGTATGCAGGGATGGTTTAACATTCGCAAATCAATCAGCGTAATACACCACATTAATAAAATGAAGAATAAAAATCACATGATCATCTCAATAGATGCAGAGAAAGCATTTGACAAGATACAGCATCCATTTATGATAAAAACTCTGAATAAAATGGGTATAGAAGGAAAGTACCTCAACATAATAAAGACCATATATGAGAAACCCACAGCTAATATCATCCTCAATGGTGAAAAACTGAAAGCTATCCCTCTAAGAACAGGAACCAGACCAGGATGCCCACTGTCACCACTGCTATTTAACATAGTACTGGAAGTCCTAGCCAGAGCAATCAGGCAAGAGAAAGAAATAAAAGGGATCCAAACTGGAAAGGAAGAAGTGAAACTCTCACTATTTGCAGATGACATGATTTTATATATAGAAAACCCTAAAGAATCCACCAGAAAACTTTTAGAAGTAATAAACGAATATGGTAAAGTTGCAGGATACAAAATCAACATACAAAAATCAGTTGCATTTCTGTACACTAACAACGAAGTAGCAGAAACAGAAATTAAGAATACAATCCCATTTATAATTGCAACAAAAAGAATAAAATACCTAGGAATAAACTTAACCAAAGAGGTGAAAGAGCTGTACACCGAAAACTATAAAACATTTCTGAAAGAAATTGAAGAAGACACAAAGAAATGGAAAGATATTCCGTGCTCTTGGATTGGAAGAATTAACATAGTTAAGATGTCCATACTTCCTAAAGCCATCTATAGATTCAATGCAATCCCTATCAAAGTTCCAACAACATTTTTCACAGAAATAGAACAAAGAATCCTAAAATTTATATGGAACAACAAAAGACCCAGAATAGCTAAAGGAATCCTGAGCAAAAAGAACAAAGCTGGAGGTATCACACTCCCTGATTTCAAAATATACTACAAAGCTATAGTAACCAAAACAGCATGGTACTGGCACAAAAACAGACACACAGATCAATGGAATAGAATCGAAAGCCCAGAAATAAACCCGCACATCTATGGACAGCTAATCTTTGACAAAGGAGCCAAGAACATACAATGGGGAAAAGAAAGTCTCTTCAACAAATGATGTTGGGAAAACTGGATAGCCACATGCAAAAAAATGAAAGTAGACCCTTACCTTACACCATACACAAAAATTAACTCCAAATGGATTAAAGACTTGAATGTAAGACCTGAAACTATGAAACTTCTAGAAGAAAACATAGGCAGTACGCTCTTTGACATCGGTCTTAGCAACATCTTTTCAAGCACCATGTCTGACTGGGCAAGAGAAACAATAGAAAAAATAAACAAACGGGGCTACATCAAACTGAAAAGCTTCTGCACAGCAAAGGAAACCATCAACAAAACGAAAAGACAACCTAACAATTGGGAGAAGATATTTGCAAACCATACATCGGATAAGGGCTTAATCTCCAAAATATATAAAGAGCTCATGCATCTCAACAACAAAAAAACTAACAGCCCAATTAAAAAATGGGCAAAAGACCTGAACAGACATTTCTCCAAAGAAGATATACAGATGGCCAACAGACACATGAAAAGATGTTCAAAATCATTAACTATCAGGGAAATGCAAATCAAAACTACAATGAGATATCACCTCACGCCCGTCAGAATGGCTATAATTAACAAGACAGGAAACAACATGTGTTGGAGAGGATGTGGAGAGAAGGGAACTCTCATACACTGCTGGTGGGAGTGCAAACTGGTGCAGCCACTATGGAAAACAGTATGGAGATTCCTCAAAAAATCAAGGATAGAACTACCATATGATCCAGCTATTCCACTGTTGGATATTTATCTAAAGAACTTGAAAACACCAATTTGCAAAGGTACATGCACCCCTGTGTTCATTGCAGCGTTATTCACAATAGCCGAGACTTGGAGGCAACCTATGTGCCCATCAAGGGACGAATGGATAAAGAAGATGTGGTATATATACACAATGGAATACTACTCAGCCATAAGAAACAATGAAATCCAGCCATTTGTGACAACATGGATGGACATTGAGGGGGTATAATGCAAAGTGAAATAAGTCAGAGGGAGAAGGTCAAATACCGTATGATTTCCTTCATTAAGTAGTAGATAATAACAACAATAAACAAACACATAGAGACAGAGATTGGATTGGTGGTTACCAGAGGGGAAGGGGGCAGGGAGGAGGGTGAAAGGGATAATTCGGTACATGTGTGTGGTGATGGGTTGTAATTAGTATTTTGGTGGTGAACATGATGTAATCTATACAGAAATAGAAGTACAATGATGTACACCTGAAATTTTTACAATGTTAGAAACCAATGCTTCTGCAATAAACAAAAAATTAAAAAAAAAAAAAAAACTGGGCCAAAGACCTGGACAGACATCTCACCAAAGAAGACACTCAGATGGCAAGGAGGCCAATGAAAAGATGCTCCGCAGCATATCGTCAGGGAAAGACCAATTAAAACAACAACGAGGTGCCGCCACACACCTATTAGAACGGCCCACAGCCCCGTGGCTTAGCGGTTGGGTGCGCGCACTCCGCTGCTGGCGGCCCAGATTCGGATCCCGGGCGCGCACCGACGCACCGCTTTTCAGGCCATGCTGAGGCCGCGTCCCACATACAGCAACTAGAAGGATGTGCAGCTGTGACATACAACTATCTACTGGGGCTTTGGGGGAAAAATAAATAAATAAAATCTTTAAAAAAAAAAAAAAAAAAAGAACGGCCCAAACCCAGAACACAGACACCAAGTGCCGGCGAGGACGGGGAGCTACAGGAACTCTCCGTCACTGCTGGCAGGGATGCAGAAGGGTGCAGCCACTCTGGAAGACAGGGTGGTGGTTTCTTACAAACTAAACGCACTCTTACCATGCGATCCAGCAATCCTGCACCTTGTGTTCACCCAAAGGAATTAAAAACTCATGTCCACACATGGGGCCAGCCCCGTGGCTTAGCGGTTAAGTGCGCGCGCTCTACTACTGGTGGCCCGGGGTTCGGATCCCGGGCGCGTACCAGCGCACCGCTTCTCCAGCCACGCTGAGGCCGCGTCCCACATGCAGCAACTAGAAGGATGTGCAGCTATGACATGCAACTATCTACTGGGGCTTTGGGGGGAAAAAAAAAAAAGGAGGAGGATTGGCATTAGATGTTAGCTCAGGGCCGGTCTTCCTCAGCAAAAAGAGAAGGATTAGCATGGATGTTAGCTCAGGGCTGATCTTCCTCAAAAAAGAAAAAAACTCATGTCCACACAAAACCTGCACACAGATGTTTATAGCATCTTTATTCACAATTGCCAAAACTTGGAAGCAACCAAGATGTCCTTCAGTAGATGAATGGATAAATCAACTGTTGTACATCCAGACAAAGGAATATTACTCAGCACTAAACAGAAATGAGCTATGAAGCCACGAAAAGAGCTGGAGGAACCTCAAATGCATATGGCTAAGTGAAAGAAGCCAGTCTGAAAAGGCAACATACTGTGTGATTCCAACTATATGACACTCTGGAAAAGGCAAAACCATACAGACAGTAAAGAGATCTGTGGTTCCCAGGTGCTGGGGAGGAGGGATGAAGAGGCGGAGCACAGGGGATTTTTAGGGCAGTAAAACTACTCTGTACGACACTATAATGATGGATACTTGTCATTATACATTTATCCAAATCCACAGAATGTACACCACCAAGAGTGAACCCTAAAGTAAACTGTGGGCTTTGGGTGACTGTGATGTGTCCATGTAGATCCATCCAATGTGCAAATGTCCCACTCTGGTGGGGGATGTCGATGGTGGGGGAGGCTGTGCATGTGTGGGGACGGGGAATATATGGGAAATCTCTGTACCTTCTCCTCCATTTTGCTGTAAGCCTGAAACTGCTCTAAAAATCAAAGTCTACTTTTTAAGTAAATAAATAAAGGCCCCAGTGTTGCCAGTCTAGATGTGGGATTTAGGCACGGCTGGATCCAGGGGTCCAATGGCACCATCAGGCCCTCTCTGCTCGCCTCCTTCCTGGCTGCTTTCTCAGGCTCCACGTGGCAGTGACACAACTCCCATCAGCTCAGCCCGCATCATCCCAGATCCAGCTCCAGAGGCAAAGAGCTGCCTCACCGTCAGAGATTCTCTCTAACTGGGCCACATCAGGTACATGTCCATACCCGGCCAATCCTGCGGCCCAGGGCGTGTGGCCCTCTGACTGGCCAGGCTGGGTTACACGCTCCAGGCCTTTCTAGAGTGGAGTCTTCTACACCCAAGGCTGGGAGTAGCTAGGAGGGCTCCTCAAGGAAAACCCTGGGTCCTTTCCCGTACAGGAGGAGACAGGAACCAGTCAAGCAAAAACAGCAACGCTCCCCCCCCCCCCCCAGAGAAGGCTGAGCCCCAGCCATGGAGCTGAAGGAGGGCCTCGGGCTGGAGGCTCCCAGCTGGTCAGTCTGAGAGCTCCGGGGTCTCCCACGCACCCTGATGAGGAACCCCTCGAGACAGGCCCAGAGACGGCTGACGCTGTGCTGCGGGGGGTGCCTAGCCCTCGTTCCTTCACCCTGGGGGTCAGTCTGTGGCGTGAAGCTTGTCTGTGGCCCTGGCTCATGTCCTGGCATCCCCTTTCTCCCAGGGGGACTCTCGGTGGCCCGTTTCCCTCATCTTTCAGGGTTGTGGGGACCCACCGAGCTGACACTGGAGCCTCGCAGGGCCAGCCCCGGGTCCTCGAGTCCTGAAGGCGGTGCAGACCCACAGTGGCTGCCTTTGTCCTCCCCAAGCACACAGGTCAGCTCAGGACAGGCCAACCACTCAGGGCCATGTGCTGGGAGGTCGGCCAGCGAGGGGCTCTTGAAGCCACTTGGGCCACGAGTGCCCTCTGCCTCCGTGGGGCCAGGGTGTGTGGCTGCAGAGGGTGTGGGCCCAGATCCCAGAAGTCCCTCCAGCCTCGCGCGCAAGCAAGTGCTTCCCCAGCAGAGAGGCTGTGGGTGTTGCAGGGAGGAATGGGCTTTGAGACAGACAGCCCAGGGTCGCATCCCATCTCCACTGCTTACTCACCCCTGCGTGGCCTAGGCCGCTTCCCTCATCTACACACGTGTGTGCGTACACACACACACAGGGATAGTAACAATGAATGTGAATTTGCTTGAGCAACTCCAACTCGTTGCCTCCCTCCCTCGCAGAGCTCTGCGGAGGGTCTGGGGAGGAAAGAACGTGGATACGGGAGGAGTGAGGGGGGTTGTACCAGGGGACTCATGTTCTGACCCCAGGACAGTCAAACCACAAAGCCCTAGCCCAGGCCCCCGAGCAACACTGGCCATCACACTTCCCACGGCCATGCACTGTGGTGACGGGGACCTCACGTCTCCGTCCCATGGTCTCCAGGGGAAACAGGCCACCTGGAAACAATCACACCCAGGGCTTCAGAGGAACCCAGCCCAGGGGCGGGAGGATGTGCTGGAAGACTACTTGGTGGAGGCGATGTCTGATCTGCGGGTTGCAGGATGCACTGGTGTTACCCTGGGCAGAGCCACAGGAAGGGCTTTCCATGCAGGGGTGACAGCAGGAGCCAAGGCGCGGAGGTGACTACGTGTGGAGCAGCAGGTGGGTGAGGGACCTGCGCTGAGGCCCAGAGCCGGAACATGTGTGAACTGCCCCCTGCTGCTGTGTGACAGAAGACACTGACACGTGGCAGCTTCAAAACGACAAACACAGTGTCTCATGGTTCCTGTGGGTCAGGAGTCGGGAGCAGCTGAGCTGGGTCCCTGCTCAGAGTCTCACAGGCTTCTGTCTTCTCCAGGCTCCACTGAGGGAGGGGGTCTGCTTCACGTGCCTCTTGGCAGGATCCGTTTCTGGTGGCTGTTGGACGGCGGTTGGGGGGTGCTGTATCTCGTAAGGGAGCTCGGATCACGAGGCTGGTGCCCCAGTGCGAGGACTCTGAGAGAGCGCAAGAGGGCCAGCAAGGTGGAGGTTACCGTCTTTTGTCACCTGATCTCAGAAGTGGCCCTGATCTCTTGGTGCACCTCTGCCTCTGTATTCTATGGGGGCAGCAGAGGCCGATCGTGAGACCCCCAAGTGCCGGATAATGAGCTCAGCCTCAGAGCGTCGAGAAGGCTTTAAGTTGGGGAAGGGCCAATCAGATTTGCGTGTTACAAAGGTGCTCTGGAAGATAATCTAGGGATGCGTCAGAGGGAAGGAGGCTGCTATGGACTGAATTGTGTCCCCGTCCAGTTCACATGTTGAAGCCCTAACACCTACCCCCCGTGTGACGGTATTTGGAGAAGGAGGTGATTAGGGTCAGATGAGCTCGTGAGGGTGGGGCCCCCATGATGCCATTAGTGCCCTTATAAGAAGAGACATTGGAGAGATTGCTTCCTCTCTCCCTACCACATGCAGACACAGCATAAGAAGGCGGCCGTCTGCAAGGCAGGAAGAGAGCCCTCACCAGGAACCTGACCATGCCGGCACCTGGATCACTGACCAGATCACCAGTCTGCAGAACTGCAAGGAATAAATGCCTTTTTGTTTAAGCCACCCCGTCTGTGGTACTTGTTAAGAGGCACCAAGAAGACTAACACAGAGGCTGACTGCAGAGTGACGAGTGGGGACCGTGGCCGAGTTCCAGGGGGGAGGAGGGAGAAGTCTGTGCCTCGCCAGGCCCTGTGTGATGGCCCCACCCCACCAGGATCTTCTGAGGGCAGCCAAGCGAGGCAGTGGTCTCACCCATCTGAACGTGAACTGTCGTGTCACCTGTCGTAATGGGGTGCCACCAACACTACAAGTCCTCACTGTGGAGACAAGTCGGGGTGGGCCCACCATCTAAGTCAGATTCTGGGATGGCTGGGAGGGGAGGCAAGCTGTGAAGTGAAGGCACGGCTCACATGACCCACCGCAGGGGGCTGCCGTGGGTATTGTGTCCTGACTCTGCAACTAGAAGGGAAGAAGACATGGGCAGAGCCAGCCCGGCCCTCACAGCTGCAGGACCCGGACGAGTGTCCACGTGGAGGCCCCCCTTCCACATGCCCAAACAGGCCAAGTTACTCATCAGGGTATGACTCACCAATGAGCTGCTAAATGAGACACCTTCTCTTCTCCAGCCTCAATGAAGACACCTTCAGAACAGTGTGGAAGGCCCGGTTCCATCTCAGGACGCTCAGGCCCTTCAGAACTCCAAGGAAGAACATCCAGGCTCAGCAAGCAGGGAGACTGGCCGCAGACTCCAGTCCCCACCCCCAGCTTCCCCTGCCTCCCTTCCCACCCCAGCCACTCCTACACTGTGAGGACTTCATGCCCGTCCATGCAGATGCCCCAACCTGCGTATCCAAGCCATGTCCATCTTCTCACAAAACACTGTCCTTGGCCACTTGTTGGTCTGGGGGACACACACCTGCAGGCTGGTCTGCCCTCCAGAAGACAGACTGAGAGGTGAACTCACATGGGCCCAGGCCGGGCTTGGGGACATCTGGCAGGGAATGCCAGGTCCTAGGTGCCTGGAACGTGATCTAAAACCAAGTGTGAGCCGCAGGTGAGCCTGCCCCCTTCCACAGACTGCTCACCCCACGGTTGGGGCCCTCAAAGATGCAGCGCCCTCCCCAGACCTAAGGCAGCAGCGGAGTGCCGTCAGCATCTCTGAAGCACCCACGGCACCACTAGCCGTGTCTGCACTGAGCCCACTGCTCTGAGCGCCTGCTCCACGCCACTTGCACGTGGGGCGCTGGGGACACGGTGGATGACACAGCCTCTGACCTCAAGAGTCTCCCCGAGGTTTCAACCAGGGGGGCTTCTCGGGGACCCCAGGGGAGAGACTGAGGCACGGAGGGAGGCCAGGCCCCCACCCAGGTCCACTGCTTCCCTGAGTGGCTTCACTTACATCTCTTATATATTGGGTCCCATGCGTGATTTTGTTTCAGAAAAATGTTTGCCTGCTCTATAGAAAGTCAGAAAGACCGTGGACCAGTGTGTGCGCAGGGGATAAAATGAGACGAGGGGAATGAAAACACTGGGGACGCTGCGGATGAAAGGCTCTGTCCTCAGTTGTCGTGTCGGTGGGAGAGAAGGGCTGTGAGCATGAGAGGTCAGGGGGCGGGCTCTGGGGGCGGCCACCCCGTTGGACTCATCGGTCTCCCTGTCGCCTGGCACCCAGGAGGGCTCAGAAACCGCGCGCAGGATAGATGTGTTTCAATAACTACCATGAAATCAGAGAGCAGTGGGGAGGAGTCCGCGTGACCAGGCAGAGGCGGAGAGGAGGGCAAGGGAGGGTTACGGGCGAGGCCGTGCGGCAGAGGCGACTTTGGTCCTAGACCCCAAATCCAGGGCACAGCCTGAGGAGATGGAACAATGTGACATCTCCCAGCGACAGAAGACCGAGAGCCCAGGGCCGTGACGCCTAAGAAATGCCACAGTGCGGGGAGTCAGTCACATCCCACAGGTCCCTTCCTTCTCCAGACCTCGGGGTCCCCGCCTGTGGAACAACAGGATGGCCTCATCCCATTCCAGAATCTTCTGAACCGTCCACAGCTGCAGTCTCCCCAAAATATTATAGTGCTTGTTCATTGTGCTCCCCAAAATATTAAGGTGCACACACCCATCATATGCATATTTCTTGGTTTATAGCTCATAAAATGTTCCAACCTCAGCTCACATCTAAAGGCATGTACACACTAAGGGAGAGATTTTTGTTAGTGGCAGTGTGTGTAGTCCATATTTCAAATTGTTTTTTAATTGTTTGGAATTGTTTTGTCCATTTCTCCCCAGCATTGATTTGCTCAATGATGCTACAGTTGGAGATTTGCTGGCAGATCTCATGTTGGGAGGAAGAGGCCAATGGTCTGGAAGCTTCTGGGCTGTGGGCTCGCACTGTCCTCACCCCGGCACCTCTGGAGGCAGTCGGTCAGCGCAGGCTAGATTACGCTGCAGTAACAACAGCACCCCCGAATCCCAGGAGTTTGTGTCTCGCTGACGCTGTGTGCCCGCCGAGGGCTGATGGGGCCGGGGCCCCTCACTGAGGTCACCCAGGGACACACGCTGACCGGCAGCCCCGTCTCCAATGCTGCTGGCCGCTGTGGAAGAGGCAGAGGGAAAGTCCAGGATCCGCGTGCCGGGGGGCGGGTCACAGAAGTTCCTTAAGCGGCTCTGCTGACCACCAAGAGAACACTTTCAGGTGTTGTCCGTTCTGTGAGAGTTGAGTGAACCACAGGTAGAACACGCCACGAGGAAATTCACATGGAAACCACGAAAGGCGAGTTACACTGACAGGGGAAGAGACAGCAGTGCTGCTGTCAGCCTCTGCGCCGAGGACCCTCTCAGGGTTCCGCCGGGGGCCGCGGCACACCAGCACGCCGTCCACCGAGGCTGGCTGGGGAGCAGGGTGCAGGGTGACCGAGACACACACGGGACATCAAGGCCACCTAGGCCCGCGATGCCGAGATAGCAATGCACAGAAAGGAGTCACATTCGGTTAAGCCAGGTGACCGAGCACAGACACGAAACACACTCCGAGTTACCCAATTCCCAGAAGAATATGCGAGAAGAGCTCACCCGGATCAGACGGAAAATTCATTCGTTGGGTCCAGTTAGGAACCATTCCTGGGGGAACGTCTGTGAATACAGCCCCAGACGCTCCCCCAGGAACCACAGACCAGTGTGAGTCAGCCTCATTAGTGTGGCCCCAGACTGCAGGGGGCCACGCTGCGCCCCACCCTATGCCCGGCTGCCCTCCCCCTGCGGTCCTCTCTCAGCATGGGGGTGTGGGAGAGGGACCCCCGTCCCCAACCTCTTCCTAGTTTTCCCAAAGAGGAGCAAGGCTTGCTCAACTTATCAGATAAAATTACAGGAATTTGAAATTTTGAATTTCAGATCACCAGTGAATATGTTTTAGTATAAGTGTGCCCCAAATATTAGGTGGGATATACTGATACTGAAAAATGATCCATTGATGATCTGAAATTCAAACTGACCTGAGTGCCCTGTGGGAGCCCTTGACGGCTCGTGTCCGAGGCCGGGTCACTCACGGGGTCGCTGTGCCCCCCAAGTCCTCACCCACGGGAAGAATCGACCCTTCAGCTCCCGCCTCCTCCATGCTGACTGGCAGGGCGCCCCCCTCTCCTCTGCCGCGGACCTTCTCTTCCTCACGGCCCAGCGTCGGCGTCCTCTCCATCTTCTCTTCTTCACTCACACCTGCTGGGACACCGTCATCCAGCAGACGGTGGGCGCTCGATTACTATCTGTCGGGATGGATGGATCAGGAGTCAGATCCAGAGGCCTCTGGCAGTGGGGCCGAGACGTGGCTGGAGGGGGAAGGTCACACCTGGATCCGCAGCCAGCACTCACTCCTGCAGCTGCCCCCTCACCCCCATCCCCACAGTCACAGCGTGCCCGCCTCTCCTCGCTCACCAATCCCTGCAGATGCGCCGTGAGGAGCCTGACAGGGATGGAGAGAGGCGAGAAGACAAGGTTCAGGCACCCAGCCTCGGAGGCCAGCTTGGGGCCTCCCTCCCTCTCCCCTCACCCAGCTGCCCACCCTCCCCGCCGTGCCTCACACCTGTCCTCTGGCTGCAAGGTCTGCCCAGGCTGCCCGGCACTGCAGCCCCCCTCACCCCCTGCCTGGGCCCTGCTGGGACATGGGGTGAGTTGCCCCGCATCTCAGCTCAGGCCAGTGGAGAGGCCAGGAGGCCCGGACGGTGGTGGAGCCCGGGGCAGCATCAAGGCTGACACTGGACCCCCTCTCCAGTCAGGGCCAGCCCCAGCACCTCTCCTGCCCTGGCGGCTGAGTACCGGAGGCCTCTGGCTCCAGCAGTGGGGTGGGGAGGACAGGATGGCAGCCCCCACACCCTCTCCCTGCTTGCCACCCTCCGGCAGGGTGGACGCCCCTCTGACATGTCACTCTCTGCTCAGCCTTCACCAACACCCTCACACCCACGGACGCCTCCCCTGTGGCCGCAGAGCCCGCGCCCCTTCCGGCTAGACCCGGAGCCCCACCGAGGGGGCGGAAGGGCCTGCACAGAGGTGCGGTTCTCTCGGTGCCTGAGGTCACCGCTCCACCGACGCCGTGTTCTCTGTTTCTGAGACGTCGGGCCTCCCGCCACTGGGGAGAAAATCTCCTGTTCTGAGCAGCGGAGGTTCCGCGGCCCCGTCTCCTTTGTGGCAGAGCTGAATGCAGCTCCGAGAAGGAAGCAGACCCACCGGGGGCTGAGGAGTGGGCCAGGAGAGCCAGAGAAACCCCTGGGACTGGGGAGCCGGGCCGGGCGCAGGCGAGACTTGAGCTCCTGTGGGCAGAAATCGCCTTTTAGGCTCAAAGCAGCCAACTTGGAAACTCTGTTCCTGATCCGAGTGAACAGTTTCATCTCTGGACCGTGGAATCAGGGGGAGGACAGTGGGTTGAGAGGGAGAGGGCAGTGGGCTGCAAAGAGGGGCCGGGCTGGAGGGCTGGGCGCTTCCCGCCACTGCCCAGCTGGCTCGAGCCTCCTTAGGATCTGAGCCGGGCAGCAGCAGGGGCCGCAAGACTGACCAGAGAGAGGAAACACAGATCCAGAGACAGGAGGGGTTGAGGGTGACGTGGATGGACTCAGGCCTGTGACCAGGGATGGGCCAGAGCTGGCTCCAGCGGCAGGAGCAGGGCACAGAGGCCTCAGCCCAGGCCGGGGGTCTGGGAAGGGGCAAATCTACACTGTAGTGAGCCAAGCCAGCACCCCAAGCCCCGGGACGTCGGCGGAGGAAGGAGGGTCCCCTGAGGCAGCTGCATCAGGATGACCGGTGGCTGCGCTGCACAGAACCTTGCAAACAGCAGGGCTTTGAGAACGAAGAGTGCACACACACCGTCAGGCAGTGCCCCGCGACCCCCAGCCCTCCCTCAGCGTGAGCGCCTCCGTCATAGTTCACGGCAAAGCCTGGCCACTGCCACGGGCAATGGGGCATGGCAGAGGGTGGGAGCGGCAGGCCATGACGCTGACCTCCGTCAGCAGGCCTCCGTCAGCAACAGCAGCCCACGCCGGCAGGACAGAGGTGTGTTTCTGACCCAGGGATGAGGCCCCTCGGACAGGAAGGGTCGGAAATCGGAACTCCATATTGGAATTTTCTGTCTAGGTTGCCTTCCCCAAGGTGGGGTCCCCACAAAGGCTGCCCTGCACCCCCAGGGGCTACAGCTGTGGGAGGGGGACCCGCGGTGGCCGGCGGGCGCCTGGACAACCTGGGGCAGAAGCTGAGCCAGGCGCATTCCACGGGCGACTCTGGCGTTTCGACCCACGGCATCACCCTCTCCCTCGCCACATCTAGCAACAGAGAAAAGAGAACACATCTGCAGCCCAATGATGGAACCAGAGGAGCAATTGTCCGAGCGACTATTTTAGGCCAAAAGCGGAGACAGGGGTGCAAGCGAAGTGGGGAGTGAGAGGCGCGGTCCGCTCCTGAAGCTGAGTGTCTTGTTTTTAAGGTGATTTTATGAAGAGCCGTGTCAATTTCCACTTAAATCCCAAGTCTGGGATCCCTTCGCCGCAGATTCTATTTTAAAACGTTGAAAGCACTATTTCGGTGCAGAAATCGATAAAATGCACCCAAAAAAAATGGAAAAGGAGCCTGCTGAGCAAAACATCTCCTGCCTCTTCCTAAATGCTATTTCTTGAAAACATCAATAGCTGCAGCTTTTAACTTAATTCTGGGGTCCAGAGTCAGTCTACTTAGATGTTTTTATGGCCAGGCAGCGTCCACTATCTTATCCTGCCCTACACCGGGGGGTGGGCAAACCACAGCCAGGCAGGGTCAGCAGCGCCCTCCCAGGATTGGGCTCTCGGCTGCCCCAAGGCCGCCGCTCACAGACGTGGCCCTCAGACTTGGGCACTCAGTGGTTTAAAAGTCCACCAGGAAGCCATGCACGGCTTAAGGAAATGACCAACCAAAACCCCACTTCCCTAGCTGGGAGAGGCTCTGGTGGCTCAGAAGCAGGCACACGGGAGGCTGGGCCGACGGGAGGCTGGGCACACGGGAGGGCCACGTGGAGCCTGGGGGCCCTGGGGCTGGCCCTGACCACAGCCAGCTCCCAGCTGCCCCCCGCTTGTCAGGACCACGGGAAAATGCGCCCTCCTTCCCGCCCCACGTTGGCTGCCGCCCCTCACTGCATTTTGGAATCTCTTTTTTGTCTTCCCCCCTGGCCTGGGGACTTTGAAGGGTCTCCCTGGACCTCCAGTGCCTACCCCGGTGGTGGAGGAGGGACGGCCGAGAAGAGGGAGGGAGGCAACAGGAACAGGCCGGGTACCTGGACAATCTTGGGCGGAGGAGCCAGAGGGCAGGGCAGGCCACCCGGCCACCTGGGTTCCACAGGGCCCCACGAGGGAGCAGACCCCCCGCAAGTGAGACCAGGGGAGTCTGGACAGGGGTTCAGCAGTGGCCTCCCCCTCTCAGAGCCACAGTCTCCTCGGCAGAAATGGAGGTGAGGCCGGATCGGCTCACAAGCCCTCTGTTTTCTGCAATCCCATCACGTGCTAGGGGGCTGGAGACCTGGGCGGGCGCCAGGCCAGAGCCCATTAGGCCTCCCTGCCTCTCTGTGCCTCAACTTCCCTGGGAGCCCCACCACCTGGAGAGGAGTCGAATCTGGGCCTAGGAGCCTCTTAAACCCAAAGCTCACCTGTGCTTGGACATGAGGGAGGGCCAAGGCCTGCTTGCCCCTCGTAAAGACAAGGCCGGTGCCCTTCCAGAAGCTTCCAGAGCCTCTGCTGAGGTTGCCACCTGCTCGGTTCTTGCCCTGATGCCTAGAACCCCCAGCAGAAAGTGGATGGAAGTTGAAATTAGGAAGCATCCAGAAAACTATCAAGCGCCTTTTCCGGCTCATCCTCAGGGCGGGCGGAGAAGGAGGCTGAAACCCAGGGAGGTGGACGGGCGGGAGAGAGCCTGGAGGAGCTGGCGCTCAGCCAGGCGGGAAACAGCGGGAGCTGGCTGCCTCCTTGGGCTGCCGCCAAGAAAGGGGGTCTTGAGCAGCGGGAACACAGACTCTGGGAGCCTGGCGCTTCCGAATATATCATCTCAGAGCTCTACCTTGAGGCAGCAACAAAGGAAGCCCCCAGCCCTATAATTATCACAACAAAAGGACAAAGGAAGCAAGTCCCCGCGAGGTTTGCAAGGTGCAGATGCTAAGCTCACTGCTCTGGGATCAGCTCCAGTGAAACCCCGTGCTGTGGACCCATTTCACAGATGAGAACTCCGTGCCCAGGCAGGAAATGCACAAGCTGTGAATGAGGGGAATTCAAACCCAACACCCTGCTGAATACACGCAGCCTCCCTGATGGAACCAGCCCTCGTCACGCCCCTTCTGCCTGCTCACCTTCAGGTCACTCTCGTCCCGGAACCCTCATCCCCACCTGGGTCATGGTCCCGTATGAGGGAGGCCTTTCCTGACCCCTGCTGGAAACCGGTCCACCACCCCCTGCCCCTCCTAGTTCTGGTTTTCTCCACAGCGCTTCCGGCCACCTGACCTCGGCATCAGCACTTGTCTATGTCTCCACCATTAACTCTCCCCACTAGGATATGATTCTATGAGGGCAGGGCCCACGGTGGCGTTATTCATCTTTGCAGCCCATCCCCGGGCCTAGAACTGTTCCAAATATTTGTGGAATGAAGCAGGAAGTCATTCTTTCATTCATTAATTCAACAAATGGACATTGAGTGCCCACTGGGGACAGAGGGGTGAGCGTGGGAAAACCCCTTCCCCCAAAGAGCTCACATTCCCGTGGGACGCAGATGAACACACAGCAAACACCAGGCATCTCAGGTGGAGATAGCGAGCTAAGGGATGTGGAGTAATGTGGTCATGAGGAGAGAGGCGCCGTCTGGGCGGGGAGGTCAGGAATTTCCTTGGACCTAATGCAGTGGAGGAGAGAGCCACATGAGGAGCTGAGAAAGGGTGCTCCAGGCAGAGAACAGCAGGGGCAAAGGCCCTGGGGCAGAAGCAGGCTCAGTATGTCCAAGGAACCTCGAGGGCCAGTGTTAGCCAGGCTAAGACAAGGCTTCCCATGGTGGTTGATTGTCACACCAGGGCCAGCCCAGTACAGACAGACTGAAGCAGAATCTGTATTCTCATCCATAACCCAGTCAGGCCTCCATGGAAGAGGGCTCTGCCTTGACCCAACCAACCTAATTCCTCACCTCTGCGTCCCCATCAACCTGGACACATCTTCACCCTAACTCTAAAGCCAGAGCCAACCCCAAGTCCCCCCAGCCTGTGACTTCACCCCACCCAGGCCTGTCTCCAACCCTGGATGTCCTGCCTGACCTCCCCAATTCTGCCTACATCCCAGCTTCACCCCAACCACCCGTCCGCTCAATCCCAGCTCCAACCCCACACCCGGCCTCGCCCCAGAACGTTGAGGCCCAACTCAGCCTTCAGCCCTCCTACAGCAACCCGCACCGGCTCTCCCTCCTGGATCATCCAGGTAGGCCCTCCGTCCACGGACAAGTGTCCTTATAAGAGGTGAGGGGAGATTTGAGACACACAGCCACGGGGAGGAGGCCATGTGACCATGGAGGCAGAGACGGGAGGGATGCGGCCACCAGCCGAGGAGCTCCTGGAGCCCCCAGAAGCTGGAAGAGGCAGGAAGCGTCCTCCCCTGGAGCCTCCCGAGGGAGCCAGGCCTGCGACACCCTGATTTCAGGTTCTGGCCTCCAGAGCTGCGGGAGAGGGAATTTCTGCTGGTTGAAGCTGTTGGTCTGTGGTCATTAGCTACCGCAGCCATAGGAAACTCACACCCCTCCAGGACGGAAGCTCCACGATGTGGAAATGGCGTCTGGAAGGTCCCCTCTGTTACCCTGGCGCCCAGCACTGGGCGTGACAGACGCAGAGCAGCCACTCAACACATTCGGGCCTGCTGAGTAACCACCAGCCGCTTGACCGCCCTCAGGTGGCGGACGACGCTGACCAGTCCAAGCGGCCGAGCAGGAGTCAGGCCATGGTCTGCGGCTTTCTGCTTCACCCCCCAGCCCCGGGGACCCAGACCCCTTCGTGTGGAATCTCCTTTCTGAGATGCACTGACCCGCGGTGACGGCCGCTCCGTGGTCACATAGACTGGACCGAGACTGGTCAGCAGAGCCCACAGCTCTGCCCACGCCTGCCCGGCCCAGGCTCCCTCGCCCGCCGGCCGCAGGTCAGGCCTGCCCTCCTCTCCTCATCCGTCACCCTCCCATCCATTATCACCCCGCGGAGGCTGGCCCCTGCCGACATCCTCCTGAATCAGGTCCATGAGCCTTCCCTCCACAACCAACCGGCCGTGGGGGCCGTGGGGGCAGGCCCTGCTGAAGGAGCTCCAGGAAGGGGCATTTTTCCTCCAAACACGTGCTGCGCGTCCTCACTCGGGCCCCATGCCACCGAGTGGCTTTTGCCCAAACTCTGGGAATCAGGCTGGGCTCCGCTTCCCGGGGGCCAATGGCCAGGACAGACCTGTCCAAAGAAAGGGAGGGGGTCCGTCTCCATTTCAACCTGATCAACAGACCCACGTGGCCGGAATCTGTGAGCAGGAGACACGGGCCGATTGTTACGGGTGGAGAGAAGACATGAGTGAGGAAATGCCCAGGGCGGCCAGGGAGGGGCTGGGGACCCCCAAAGGTGTGCAGCCTTTGGACGGCAAGCAGGCTGCCCTCGTGGGAGAAGGAGGCTGGCTGGGGCTCCAGGGGTCTGCCAGGGCCGAGGCGGGAGCAGGATGGGTGAGGCGAGGAGGCAGGGCTGCAATTGAAGGCGGCGCTCATTGCCAGGGCCGTGCCAGGGCAGGTCAGCACCAGAGAGTGGGCGCCATCTTCAGTCCTGCCCCCCTGCCTCACTTGCCTCACCCTGGTCCCAGCCCGAGTAGGAAACATGGGGACAACTTCGCCGATCCCAGTGGACACTGCCTTTCCGGTTCCGAGGAACTGGTGCCTTTGAGGAGCTGTCACCCCTGCAGAGACAGGTGAGCAGGCAGCTCCAGGTGTGGAGAACCCAGCCCGTGCCAGCTCGGAGAGGCCCACCCCACCTCCCCCTGGGCCACTGCCTCCCTGTCTGTCTCCCTTACCCGACCACCTTCGGGGTTCCTGCACTCACTGCTTTTCTGCTCCCCAGTGAAGCGCAGCCCCCTGAGCAGGGACCCGTCCTTTGTCACCTTACACGAGGTGCATGGCACTTGGCCAACACGTCATGTTGACGGAGTCCTGGCGCCAGGTGGAGCTTGGGGAACCCAGCGAGAGCCAGAGGCTCCCCACACACACCCTCCTCACGTGGCGTTCTCCCGCCCCGTGTCTCAGCGCTGGGGGCTCGCAAGGCTCGGTGCCCCTTCCCTGAGGTGCTGGGCCGGACTCTGACCCTGACGGGCGCCCTGCCCTTCCCGCCACAGCACGGCTGCCACCTGGGCTGGGCCGAGTGCACCCGGAGGCTGTGTCCGCTTCCCAGGGCTACTGAGCAGATCACCACACACTGGGCAGCCGGAAACGGCAGGAATCTGTAGTTGCACACCCGTGTTCACAGCAGCGTTATTCACAACAGCCAGAAGCTGGAAGCAGCCCAAGCGTCCATCAGTGGACGAAGGGCTAATAAAATAATGGAGTCCATCCACGCAGTGGAATATTACTCAGCCTTAAAAATGGAAGGAAACGGGCCAGCCCGGTGGCATAGTGGTTAAGTTTGCACGCTGCACTTCGGTGGCCCAGGGTTCACAAGTTCGGATCCCAGGCACAGACCTACGCACCGCTCATCAAGCCATGCTGTGGCGGCGTCCCACATAAAGTAGAGGAAGATGGGCACAGATGTTAGCCCAGGGCCGGTCTTCCTCAGCAAAACGAGGAGGATTGGCATGGATGTTAGCTCAGGGCTGATCTTCCTCACAGAAAAAAACGGAAAGATATCCTGTCACGTGCTACAACCTGGATGAACATTGAGGACATTATACTAAGGGAAATAGCCAGTCACAACATGGCAAATACTGTACGATTCCACTTATGTGAGGTCCCTAGAGCAGTCAGACTCATGGAGACAGAAGGTAGGATGGTGGGTGCTAGGAGCTGTGGGTAGGGGCAATGGGGAGATAGTGTTTAATGGGGACAGGATTTCAGTGTGGGAAGATGGAAAGTTCTGGAGATGGATGGTGGTGCTGGGTGCACAACAATGCGAGTGTACTTAGTGCCACTGAACGGTACACTTAGAAATGGTAAATTTTATGTTACGTGTATTTTACCAGAAAAAAACAGAAATGTATTCTCTCGCATTCTGGAGGCCAGAAATCCAAAATCAAGGTGTAGGCAAGGTGTAGGCCCATTCTCCCTCCCAAGGCTCTAGGGGAGGACCCTTCCTGCCTCTACCAACTGCTGGGGGCTCCAGGCGTTCCTTGGCTTGTGGCCACATTGTCCGGTCTCTGCCCGGGTCTTCCCGTGGCCTCCTCTCTTCCTCCATGTGCCCCTCCATCTCCGCCTCGTGTAAGCACGCCATCGCTGGATTTAGGGCCAACGCTACTCCAGGTCCGTCCCCTCCCAAGATCCTTACCTTAATTACATCTGCAAACACGTTGATTCCCGAAAAACCTCACATTCTGAGGTTCCAGGTGGACATATCTCTTTTAGGGGGGCACTATCAGGGGACAGGGCCGGGCCAAGCAGGCAGACCACAGCAGAGCGGACACGGGGCGAAAGCTGCGACGGCAGCCAAGGAGAACAGGAGAGAGAGGGATGCGCCACGGCCCCAGGGCTGGGCCTGGGACGAAGAGATATTTCCAGGCAGCCAGGAGGGCAAACACCTTTCGTCCCCACCACAGACCAGGCACACACAGCCCACAGGGCTGCAGTGGGCCCGGGCCTTGTTGGGGTCCCCTTCTGCCTGGACCAGGGCTGGCCGTCTCCCCACGATGGTTCAGGGGTCTTTACCCAGAATTCTGTGAAGCCGTGGGGGGCCTGGCTGAACATGACGCGGAGATCCTCCAGCAGAACCGGCACGGCCGCTTCCTGAGTGCCGAGGCCTCCTTCCCTCGCCGGCCTGTTTCAAGGGCTCCCCGGCTGCTCTCTCCTGTGCCCTTTCGAGTCAGACAAACCGTCATTCTAGCCCCGCTCCCCAGTCCTAACGGGCGCCCTGCTTCCTGAGACCGGCGCTCTGCGGCTGCAGCGAGGTGTCCGCAGAGACGTGCGGCACGAGGTTCCTGGGCCTGGGGGGTCCCCTCCTCCCTCCTCACACTGCCCTCCTCTCTCAGAGCTGCCCCACCGCCTCGCGGGCTGGCTGGCACCTGACCCACCCGTTAAGCAGACCCCTCTTTTTACACCAGTTCAGTGTCCTCCTGGGACCCGATTCTGGGGATGCAGCCGACGTTACCGGGAGACGATGTACCGAAGGGAACCGCCTCCTCCAGGAAGCCTCCCAGGCTGTCCTCCAAACTCCAGCTGCACCTTATTTCACCCTCACACCTCCACGTCGCTCCTTTTCATCTAACGACAGAGAAATGTCCAGAACTCACCACGTGTCCAGCGCATTCTGGGCACTGGATCCAGCCGAGAGCAGGTGAGAGTGACAGACAACACGGTCTGGAACGAGTATCAGTAAGTGCTGTGATGATTGGCGATCCACGGCCCAGAGAGGGTGAGCCAGCTTCCCAGAGTCACACAGCCTGGAAGGAGCAGAGCGGGGACTCAGACCAGGCCCGCCCACTCCTGTCGTGTACACTGGGCCGGACACGGCCAAGCCAGAGGCTGGCTGCAGCTGGGACCAGGACCGAGCTCCCCCGCCGGCCGACGTCAGGCCGGGCGGCCTCCTCCCTCACCCACAGCCACCTCGCCTCCCTCTTCCCCACGTGCAGCCGGGACCCCCGGCTCCTCCTCCTCCGCTCGGCTCGGGTTTTCTCATCGCAGCCCTCGGGCTCTGCCGGGAGCCGCCCCCACCACCAACCCCGAGAAAAAGGACAGCAGCCCGCTCAGCCCCGCGTGCTGTGGGGCCTCCCGGCGTCTGCTGATTGGGCATCAACGCCCGCTCCCGCAGCCGGCACCCCCTTTGGGCCCGCCGCGTTCAGAGGGCATCGCCACTGGTGGAGAACAAGATAAGATATGTAAGGCCTAACTCACTGTGACCTTTCTTTTTTTTCCAAAAACCACTTGCTTAAGAAAAATCTCAGCCGTCATAAATCACCCTCGCTCAGGAGCACATGGGCCGGCGCTGGAAGGTCCGTGCATTCATCATGGTTTCAGGGACTTTGACAGCCGGCTGGCTCTTGAATTTGCAAATTGCAGCCCCCTTCCCCTCTGCCACCACCCTTCCTTACACAGAAAACTTCGCCAACCGGAATCCCCTTCTCCCCTCCAATCTGTAGGTGCCTTCTTGCATTTCCAGGCAGCTCAGACATTGCCTCCTCCAGGAAGCCCTCCCGGACATTCCCACTAAGGATGAGTTTGTTCATGAAAGAGAAATTGGCGGGTGCTGTTGACAAGATGATGGCAAGACTACCGAAAGATGGTATTTATGTCTCCAGGACTGGAGCAGCTCCCTATCCTTCTCACTGTGAGTCAGCAGCCTACAGCCCGCAAGTCAAATCCGGCCCACTGTTTTTATAAATAAAGTTTTATTGAAATTGTCATGCCCATTCATTTAAGTATGCCACAAAGCGTGAAATATTGACCCTCTGGCTTGTATAGGAAAGGTTCTCCAACCCCTGACCTGACCTTGCCCTTGACTGCCTCCCATGAGCGTTCACTCTTTCCATTTGCTGGTGCAGACTGAGGTTCAGAGACAGCCAGGGGCTCTCCCAGGGCACACAGCAGCGAGGTCTGGAGGCAGAATGCTGGAATCAGGGGCTCTGCTCTCCTGCGTCCCTCATAGAGGGTCTGTGCCTCTGACCTCAAAGGCTGACCTCACACGGAGAAAGGCAGCCCGAGACCCGATGTCCAGAAGCGGCAGCAGGATCATTCTAGCCTGGGCCCCCCCTTGGCTCATGGGGCCCAGCCCAGAGGAAGCCGGCCTCCGAGCTCTCTCCTCCTGTCCCAGACATAGGACCCCTGCTCACCCAGGCCTGGCTGCATGGCCCGGCCATTCATCTTCTGATGTCCCCATTCCTCCAGGGAAAAGCTTCCTCAGCCCGGAGCAGCCACTGTGGGGGAGTGAGACCTTCGTTCCTGGCAGCCAGGCTTCCCCGAAGAGCCCTAAGGAGCTGGGGGTGGAGGAAGGTTCCAGATGAGCTCCAGGCACGGTACCCGGCTCAGAGAAGGAGGAACCCCCCGTCACAGCGCAGCGGGGTGGGCGCGTGGGCCGGGGTCCTGGTGAGAAATAGAGGACACACTCGAAGGTCACTGAGGAGAGTTAGAAGCAGGGGCCCTTTACAGAGGAGTGGGCAGGGGGAAGGACCCCGACTCGGGAGGTTGGGCCCACCCGTGGCTGCAGGGCCAGAGAGAGAGTCGCTGACCCTCGGCCAGAGCCAAAGGGAGGGCTGCCGGCAGGAGGGGCCTTGTGGAGGAGCCCACCACAGCAGAGCCGCAGCCTGGCAGAGGCTTACCCTTGATCTCCTGCTGGGGCATCCCACGGGCCAAACCCAAGCAGGAGCCAGAGGCAAGTGAGCCCAGAGGGTGGGGGATAGTCCAAGGGAGTGGGGCAGGGGGACCCTCAGCCCCCGCATCGTGAGCTTGTGTCCTAAGGCTCCCAGTGGCTTTGAAACTGGCTTCACCCACCCGCCCAGAACCAGCAGGCACGGCTCCCAAGGTTCAGAGCAAACCCCAGACCCCCGAGGACAGACAAGGAGAGGTAGAAGGAGACGCCCCAGCCTCCTACCTTGCCCCACCCTTCCCAGAGGACAGCCCTCAGCCCTCAGGAAGGCATGAAAAGCTCTTGTTCTGAGGAGCTGGCCCTGTGGCGTGGCGGTTAAGTTTGGCACGCTCCACTTCAGCGACCAGAGTTTGCAGGTTCGGATCCCAGGCGTGGACCTGCACCACTGGTCAGCCACACTGTGGCGGCGACCCACATACAAAATAGAGGAAGATTGGCACAGATGTTAGCTCAGGGCAAAGCTTCCTCAGCAAAAAAAAAGCACTTGTTCTGAGTCAGGAAGAGCCAGGTGCGGGGCTGGGATCTCTGAGGCGGAAAGTGCCCCCCTGCCCCCCACGCATGGAGCCCACAGTCCAGGAGACCAAGTCAGTCAAATGAGTGGGCCCACCTCCAGGTGAGCGAGGAAAGGGGAGGCTGGCGGGGCTGGGACCAGGGACCCGATGGGGACGGGGCGGGAAGAGTCTCCTGGGGAGGTAACGCTTGAGCCTAGAGCTGTGTGGAAGTCAGACGTGAATTAGGAGGCCAGGATGGGGGTAGGAAAAGCGTTCCACGCAGAGGGAACAGCATGTGCAAAGTCCCGCGGCAGGAGGTGGGAGAGCCGCACACTCGAGAAACACACAGACGGCCTGTGTGAGCTCATCTCTACCCCTCGGGCAGCGGGACCTGCTCATCTGGCTGCCGTCGGGGAGCGTATTACGGGATCGGGAGCAGAGGCGAGGAGACCCTGCTCACCCACCCCATGCCGGAATGTGGATGTTAAGGAGATGGAATGGGGCGTACAAAGGGAGGAGAGGAGAATTGATGGACAGGTGGGGTCTCTGAAAGGTCCTCTACTTCCCCCAGGTCCCCAACTGAAGCCCCAAGGGACCAGCTACGGTGCAGTGGGCCGTGGCCCGCGCTCTGAGCTCCAGGCTCCTGTGTCCGTCCAGCCACCTACTGCACAGCTCCACGCAGAGGCTTCCAAGCTGGGGCAGCGCCACATTCAGGCACCCCAGATGCCCCACTGCCCCAGCCCGCCTGCACCCACCCGGCCCATCCCGCCACACCTGCGCACACCTGGGCTGCGGGGACTGCCTCGCTCCTTCTCTTTGCCCCACAAGCCGCTCTGCAGCAGAAGTCAGAAGGACCTTTCCAAACCATCAAGTCTGAGCGCACCCCTCTCCTCCCCAGGCCCTCCCCCGGCTCCCATCACATTCAGAAGAAGCGCCCACCCCCAGCCACCACCCTCGAGCCCCAGATCACTCCAACCTAGCCTCTCCCTGCCCCTCCACCTCCCTGTGCCTACCGGCCAGCGTGGGCTGGCTTACATGCAGTAACAGAGAGCCCCAGCTCTCACACGGGCTCCTCCCTACCCCACGCAGAGCGCTCTCCAGGGGTCTGGAGGTCAAGCCTCCTGTGGTCACTGTGCCAGGAGCGGGGAGGCGGCCAGTGCTTGCCAGCAGGAGAGTGTGTCCCTTCTACTCTCACTTCGTTGGCCAAGGCCAGGGCGGGGCATGAGGGCCTCCCCAGCACCCGGAGAGGACACCTGAGCAGGATGCGCAGCGGGGACGGCCACAACAGACCCCTGTCTTTCCCTGAAAGCCACCCACCCCGGGACCTCTGAGCTGTGGTTGCTGCCACCTGGAAGGCCCCCACAGACACTCAGGTGGGCCTGTGCGTCCCACCCAGCTGGTTTGCAGAAACTCTTCCTTCGCAGAGGTCTGCCCTGACCCCACGCGCACCCAGCATGTGGGTGCTCGCTGACGCTTCTGAACGGAGGGGTGCACCCAGCCCCGGCTCTGCGTCCCTCCAAGGAACCAACCCTAACACCACCTGCAGTCACAGGAGCTGTGCTGTCCCCGGTGGAGGCCATTCATGGCCCAGCCCAGCCACCAGGTGCCAGAGGCCCCGAAGCACACCGCCCCCTTCCCCACCAGGCCACACAGCTCCACAGCCACCATTCCGGTGGGGGCGGGTCTCTGGAGCAGCGTCATGTCATCCGCCAGCACTGCTCTGTCACCGGCAGACGAGAACAGAACTCCGTACACGGCCAAATATAGCTGTGAGAACAAAAGCCTCTGAAAGCGCGTGCCCCCACGCTGCCGGAGACAGGCAGCTCCTGGGGGCTGTGCCTCCTGTCCGCGGGTGCCCAGTGTCTGCAGAGCCTCCTTCCCTCGGGGCTGGCCCTGCCACCTGCTCTGGTCACGGGGCCCCCACGGGAGGGTGAGGGAGTCCCTCTGTGTGGTTGTCTTACACCAAGGTAGGAATCATGCACACAGTCATTCATTCATTCATTCATTCACTCATTCATTCAGTGAGAACCTACTAAGTGCGCACACCGGGGCAGCAGAGGCTGGCCCCGTGGCGAGACGGCAATCGGGCAAAACTGCTCACCGCCCAGTGCCAAACCACAGTGTGAGGAGGGCGTGGAGGGGGAGCAGGCACTATGGGCAGCTCTGCTGGGCTCTGACCAGCTGGGCTGGGGGCTGAGCTGAGCACTGTGGGAGGAAGAGGCAGAGGGAACAGCATGGCAGCCCGTGGGAACAGCACCTGCAAATGCCCCAGGAGAGGAGGAAGCGGGCTGAATTGGGAGCAAGGAGGAGGGGGGGAGAGCTCAGGCTGCCTGCAGAGGGAGCCGTAGCTTGCAGGAGCCTGCGGACCAGTGGGAGTTTTATCTTTATTCCAAGAACAAGGAGAGCCCACTGGAGTGTCTGGTTTTAGTTTTGTTTGGGGCTTTTTCTGGGGGTGGTAAGATCAGTTTCACAATGTGAACTGTGAGAGCCATTTGGGAAGTCAAGTTGACAAGACAGGGTGGTGGATGGTGGGAGGTTCCAGACTCCCGGCTCTGAGGAGGGGTGCCCTTTCCAGCTGGGGAGGTGGAGTGGGAGGGAGGGGACCAAGAGGGTAGTTTTGACTTGAGTTAAAAGGCCCATCTCTCCCTCTCTGGGGGCTCCTGAGTGAGGAATTCGAGCTTCCCCGGGGTGTCCCGCCCTACCTAGGGACCCAGGAACCCACCTCCACCCTGGCCTGCTGGGCAACCCTCATGGGGAAGTTCTGAGGCCCCTCTGTAGCCCGGTGGCCTCTGCCAGGCCAGGGGACACTGACATCCCACCCCATCCCTCCTGACGCTCTGATAAGGGGTCCAAGTGACAAAATGCAGGGGATGAAGCTTGCAGGACCCCGGGAGGGACAGTCCTCAGCAAAGCTGCCTTCGGGGTCCAGGACAAGCACAGGCATTCTGCCTGGATCTGTTTGTTGAAATTTTCTTAAATGCCTGGGGCCTTCATGAAACCCACATGCATATTCGTGCAAATCATATGCAAATCACACCACCCCCAGATCAGCTGCCTCATCCTTCCTCCCCCTCGGGCCGGAGGAGTGTCAGCTTCCCAGAGCAGCTGTGAGACGTGGCCAGGGGAGACCCTGTCATCCACCCTCACAAGCGTCAGATGGGGAAACTGAGGCAGAGGGAAGGATGGACTTGCCCGCAGTCAATCAGTGAGTCCTGGTGGAGCTGGTGGGACACCCCCAGACCAGGCTTCCTCTTTCCTCCTAGTGAACGAGGCTCTCCTCTGGCTGGGCGCCAAGCACCCAAGGTCTAGAATTCTCTGAGGGAGGGAGATGCCTTTGCAGAAGCTCCTAGATGTCTCTGATAAGAAACAGTAATATTTGCTCTTATATCCACTCCCGGGGGACACAGCTAACAATACCCTCCCAAAGGGTGTTGTTAATCAAAGCCTGCTCCAAAACTAAAGGCTCTGCCTGCCCCTGCAGAGGTTCAACACCACCGAAAAGAAGGGCAAGACTAGCGGCTCTGCATTTAGGGCAGCGAGAGCTGGGGCTGACAGGGCGCACCCCGGGCTGCAGATAACCACCCGCCGGCCCCCCGCCAGGTGCCTGCTCCGTGCCAGCTCTGGGCTGGGGGCTTCGTTACCCTGATCCCCAGCAGATGCCAGCAGCCCCACTGCTCAGATGAGGAAACTGAGGGACGCTCAGGTTCCACGGAGAACACATGCAGGGCTAAGACTGGAACCCAGGTCCCCGGGTCCCACGGGAGGGTGTGCAGGAGTCTGTGGTCTCCCTCTCTGAGTTCCAGGGAGGCGTATGTCCTGGGGTCCTGGCCACGGCCCCCTCCACTCTGGACCCCCGTGCCCCACAGGCACACGGGTCCGCAGGACGGAACCGCGGGCACCTCCTGTGGGGCCTGAGTAGCCTCTTGACGGGAGGGGAGGCTGAGCACAGGACTCGTGGTCCTGCCACTGGGTCCACCGGCCTCAGGCTCCTCGTCTGTAAAATGGGCGAGAGAGGTGCCTACTGCTCCGGGTGGTCATGAGGACTCGGCGAGACCGGGATCTGGACCATTAGTGCTGGAAAGAGCTGCTCAGGCAGGAGGGCCCCAAAAACGCCAGCTGTGGCGGCCGAGATCATCAGCAGGAGCCGCCAGCTCGGGCGTCTGAGGTTCTCCCCTCCACGGCCCCTCCAGCCTGCACACATGGTTTCCTAACTGGCCTCCGGGCAATTCTGGTGACAAAGAGAGAGAGGAGGGTGACACAGATCAGGCCAGGCTGAGACCCAGACTGCGGAGCTGGGAGCTGGGCTCTTGCAGCCTCCTCTGCAGTGTCCCCCCACCCTCCCTGCCCACAGCAGCCGGGGGTCACACCCTGCCCTCCCCTGCGCGGCTCCTCCCTTGGCTCAGGTCCACCCACACAGCAGGCCTCCGTCTGCTCCGTCACTGATGCCTCGGGGCCTGTCCTGCGGTGGCCACTGGATCAGCGTCTGCCGATGGACATGCCGCACCCGGTGGCCCCGTCTCCCTGCCTTTGCTCACACTGGTCTCTCTGCCTGCAGTGCCCTCTCCCGCCTTCCAGCCCGAGTTCCCGCAGCGCTGAATTCCTGGCTGGTGCCTGGGACAGGGTGCTGCCCTCAGGGTGCTCCCACAGCCCTGGGCTCCCCTCCCAGCCTGCACCTCCCTGCACAGGAGCTGTCTGAGGACAAGCCAGAATCTCCTCTAGGACCAGGCCTGGAATGCAGGGGACCCTCAGTCAGCACCTGGGAGCAGCCATGCCTACATGGCCACAGGCACAGGCTGTGGCCTCATGCCCCCTCCTCCGTCCACCCCCGGCTGTGGCTGTCCAGTGTGGCCACTGCAAGACTGGCCCATTCCCGGAGGGAGAGGTGGTGGTGGCGCCTCCCTGAGCCTGGTGATTAACGACATGCTGGGTCCCCAGTGTTTGCAAGAGAGGAGGTCGCTGTGGAGGTGGAGGAAGTCACCTTAGCAGAGAGAAAGAGAATCAGATTTATGAAACAGTGAGAAGACACGAGAGCAGGAGATTAACCGGCAGGTGTTAGCCCCGCAGATCTCAACCACAGGCTGGTGTGAAAGGGAAAAAGCCCGTCTCCACAGGGAGGCCGCGGTGACAGCCGATGCTGAGTCTCCCAGGGCAGGAGAAGACAGAGCTGGCAGGTGGAGGGATGGAGACAGGAGGGACGGCCGGTCCCTGGAATTCAAACCTGCACTGAGAAGTCCAGCACCAGCCCCACACAGAGACACACGCTCAGCTGAACCAACCAACATGCCAGGAGTGCAGAACTCAGGCCCCGGGGGCAGGTGGGAGGAGGAGGACCAGGAACACGCACTGCAGGCCACCCGGGGTCCCACCGGGCCCACACTGTAAATGCAGCTCCTTCAGGCCACACACCCTCCCAGGGAGAGAAACAGTGTGCCAGTTGTACAGACGAGGAAACTGAGGCAGGAGAGGTCAAGGCGGGAACACAGGATGGCAGAGCTGGGCACAAACCTGCACCGACTGCAGTCAGCCCAAGGGTCTCCCCGCGGGGGCAGGACTCACCCTGGTGCGCACAACAGACAAATGTCATCTCAGTGCCGGTGGCCGACGAAGGGTGAAAGGTCACCTCCACGGGATCCGGTGAGGATTCCAGGTCTGCCAGGATGGGGCCGTGGGAAAGTGGGCATGATCCTCCTTAGTCATAAACCCCGGGGGAGGGAATGAGACCACCCACATCTTCATCAGGCTGGGAGGGAGCTGGGGTTTCCCCAGAGCAGGGGGAGCTGGGGCCACCAGCGTGGAGAACAGCGCTGAGTCCCCCGACCGTCCCGCAGGTCTCCAGGGACGTGGACGTGGGCACCGGCGGTTCATCCACCCGGGCCCCTGGGAGAGGCAGATGAGGACTGGGACAGCTTCCGGGGCAGGAGAGCATTGAGGAGGGGCCCGCTGGGTCTGACAGCAGGGACGTAGGAAAGAGGGTGGTCACCGAGCTGGTGCCCACCAGCACCAGCTCAGCCCCACTCAGCACCAACCAGGCCCCACTGCCTGTGGAGGACAACGGCTACTCCTCCTCCGTGATCCCTGATCCCAACCCCGGGGCCAGAGGGAACGCAAATCCAGCACGTTTTAGATTTTAGAAAAGTAACGTGGTGCAGACATGTCACACAGAGTTCTGCAGCCAAACCCAGGAATACTCCTATGGGAGAGACAGACCCCAAATGCGTCCGTTCAGGCCGTGTATACCACCAGACCAACAGTACGTGGATTTGTCTTCATCACACTGGGGATTCAGGTTGCAGACAAGGGCTGTGACCCTGCGTGCCCCTCTGCAGAGAGGAGACTGAGGGAGCAGAGCCCTGCCCACAATATGCGCCCTCACTGGGCACCCGACACGTCCACGTTCCCACAGAAGTACCCCCAGGGCCTCCCAGGCCGGGCGCTCGGGCTGAACGAGGACTGACACTGCCTCTCGAGAGCTCACCGTCACCTGGTGACCATCAGCGGGCTGAGAGCCCACCACACACCGACTCGGGCACCCCAACACATACACTAAACTTGGGGTCCAAAGCCCAATTACAGCAGGGCACTGAATCAACCCCAGTTTCTGTGGGGGGAAAAATGTTCAGGATTTCAGTTGCCAGCAACTCAAGAATCAGTAGGGCCAGACAGTGGCCGAAACTACAGAGGGGCGGTGTCCAGGACACGGGGGGACAGTGCCATTGCTCTGCTCTGGTCAGAAGGTCCTGAGGGCCGTGTCCCAGCCTGGACACCAACGTGCAAGAGGGACAGGTCAGGCCAGGGGCGCGCAGACCAGGTGGGAGGCGGCAGGATGAACATCGTCGGAAGACCCGCAGGAGGGCCTCAGATACTCGGCGACACCTGTGGCATTAGCATGGCGTCAACACTGTGGTTAAGGGGTTGGGTAAGATGGGCATGCTCAGAGGACAGAGGAAGGCAGGCTCCGAACACATGGTGACAGAGCGAGGCGGCTGCAGCCACCGCCAGGGCGGGGCACAGAGGGGCAGAGTGGACTCGGGCGGGGGCCGTGGAGCCAGGGTCTCAGAGGGCCACAGGACAAGAGGGCAGGCACAGGAGGCAGGCGCTTGCTCTGCAGGGCGAAGAACCAATGCCAGGCTCTACCAGCCGCCATGCAAGCCCTTGCCGTCCACACTCACAGAGCAAGCGGATGACCACCAGGCAGGCAGGCGTGTGGACCCAGCGGCCGTGCCGTGGATGGACGTAGGAGAGGGCGCGTTAGCACCTGCCCTCCGTGCTCCTCCTCAACAGGGGCTCAGGATGGCACCTCAGAAACCCAGGACCGGCATCTTCCAACCCTACACCAGCACCCTCCAAACCTGTGCCCTCCCCCCCCAGGGGGCGGCTTCCCGTGTGAATGGCCAAGGCTCTCCCTCTGGGAAGGGGGGCACCACTGCTGTGGACGCCGACTGTGGGCACAGTGCCCACCACTTGTGCGGATGGGCTCTGGGTCTGAGAACCTGCTCGGGTCTGGCAACCAGGCAGCTGCCATGAGCTTCTGCTTATCCATTCTCTGTCTCTCCAGATTTTATATCAGCAGATTTCTTGTCAGCTGGCCGATTTTCTTGCCCCAGGAGCGCGGCGTTCTGGGAACCACCCTCACAGTCCCCTGCAGGTGAGGTGCTTCCCTGGCCCTAGAGCTCCGGGCCTCGTCACCCTGAGCTGCAGCAGCACCTCCCGCCATCAGCCCGGCTGCAGGGACGGCCACCGCCACCTTCCCCACGATGTCATGCCCGCACCAGGGCGGTCCTTATGCCCTTGGGGAGCAGCCCGTGGGTTTCCCGTCCTGTGCCGTGGAACCGTCCCAGCGTGCCCACTTCTCTGACCCTCTTGATCCCTCCTCCGCAGTTTGCCACGGCAGTTCTGGCATCACCACTTAATTTAACTGGAAGCTTCCAAGAGCCATCCAGGAGCACAGGAGGCCAGTCTGTCCAGGGGCTGAAATCCAGCATGACAGGACAGTGTCCCCAGATTGGCAAGCCTTCACCCAGGCCCATGCCCACCCTCCCCACTTCACCCAGGCACCTCTCCCCAGACCTGCAGGTCCCCTGGCCAGGCCCTGCCCCTCCTGGTCATGTGGTCACTACCCCAGCAGGCCCGCACTCCCCCAGGGCCCGAGCATGGGTCTGGTGGGCAGATCCGAGAACACACAGTCTCCCAGGCGCCTGCCTCATTTGGCGCCTCTGAGTCTTCCAGCGGAGGGAGTCTGGGGGCTTGGGGGTCTCAGTGCTTCTCCCAGAAATCTCCCCATCTCGGGGCCCGCTGCCTCCCTGTCAGACCCCAGTGGGATGCAGGGACGATTCCCTGAGAAGTCAGCCTGCTTCTGATTAAGTCCTGTGTCTCATCTCCAAATCAGTCTGCCCCCGACCACAGGAAGTGAGTTTCTCTGCAGATGCTTCCGAGGAGGCCCTCTGACCCCCACGACTGGCTTTAAATTGATGATTAACAGACCTGAGCCTGTCGTTCTCTCTCCTCAATGTGTCAGTAGCTCTTAGCAACAGCTGCCCGATTGCATGGTCCTCATAGCTGACACCTCCTGTACCTCTCCGTGCCAGAGAGGCTGCATCAGCTCCAGCCTGCCCTCCCACTGTGCCCTCCCACTCACTCACCACCTCCCTCCCACCTGGGCCCTCTGCTCACTCACCTAGCTGTCCTGCTGCTATAGCCTTTGGCAACCATCAACCTGGACCTGCCCCAGCGAGGGGGCCTGCACTGCCCTCAGCAGGCAATGCAGCCACCTCCAGAGCCCCTCCCTCCCGGTCCACATCCTGGGGCCCCTCCTGGTCCCAGTGCCTAGGTCAGTTCTCCGGGGATCCCTGTGCGGTGGTCTCCTGCAGGAGCGCTCACGGGGGAAGGAGCATGAAGTGGGCAGGACAGGGCAGGAGAAGGAGGGAGGCACGCAGGCAGCCGGATCCTCCAAGAGCTCGGGAGCGTGCATGGCTCCCATCCCGACGCAGAGGCCGGCCTTCTGTCCACTTGTATCCACCGATCAGTGGGGGCCAGTCCCCATGCAAGGACAGCACAGCCTCCCAGATGAGGAGGGCCGCTGGCCGGGACCCCCAAGGGGAGAGGAGGGTGTTGTGGGCGGCCGCACTCAGTGCTGGGCAGGGGGCGCCAGGGGCACCAGCTGTGGGAGGGGAGGAGACCGCAGCTTGAGAGGGAAGTCTCTCTTAAGAACCGGGTCAAGACCGTTTCTTAAAGCCCCGTGTTCGGTACCTTCCTTGACACTGTCCCCCTACCAATCGAAAAGGAGACAACTCAAAATGGAGATGGGGCAGAGGTCTACAGTGGAGACAAGCCCGAAGGTCCCCGTGGAGGAAAGCTCTGGGTTCCCAGCAAACCCCTCAGGAGACGTCAGCTATGGCTTCCTGAGCACTCAGGAGGCTGGCTCAGCAGACAGGGAGGAAAGGAGGGCCCTGGCCGGGCTGAGGAGGAAGGAGCAGTCCCCGCTGGGGTCCCCGGCAGTGGCTGGGGAGAGTGAGACAGACGCCCAGCTGTGCCTGGAAGCTATGCCTGAACCCGGCCTCCCCAAGCCACCAGGGACAGGCCCTGCCGGGCATCTCCAACCCTCATCATCTCAGCTCCCTGGCCCAGCCTGCCCCCTGCCGGAGATTACACCATCAGGCCTCCCTCTTCCTCTTAACTCCTCCACGAGAGCCCTCCCTCACCTTAGTCAGAAAAATGTACCTGAAGTGGGACAAGCCTGCAGGGCCCTGGGCCCAGCGGGAAGGGGGGTGACGCCGGGAGGTGACAGAGGAGGAGACACGGGACGCCACTCTGTGGACCCCACAGATATGCGCCACATAGGGGTACAGACCCCCCACTCTCAGCAGAGAGGCTTCATCTGGCCCCGAGGCCCAGGCTACTGCCCTCCTCGGGGCGGACGCAATGGCGGGACCACCTGACGGCCCCAGAAGCCGTCCGCGACGGGGAGCCCTGGCCGTCGGACACACGCCGCCAGAGGATTCATTGATGCGGCTGCCCATCTGCACCCACCATCCTTCCCTTCCTCTCCCCGCAGCCCCGGCTTCCAAGTGCTTCTCCCCAGGACCCGGCGAATCATCGACTCATGGATGATAATAATGGAATAGTGCGCCCGGATCATAGAACAAAATAGTGAGATCACAGGAAAGAGTCATATCATCAGAACAGGATCCTAGACGCCCAGAATAGAATCGCTGCACACTTGAGCGTAATCAGGGAGCTGAGGCATAAAACAGTGGAACAGGCCCAGAGGAGGTGGAGCCAGAGGGGCCCCCGGGGACCACAGGTCCACATGCCTGGATTTCTGGATGGGGAGGCATGAAGGGAGGCATGGGACCGGGGTTGGGGAATCCCGGCGGGCCGGCTGACCTGTGGTGAGCTGTGCTCCGTCCAGTCCAACAGGTAAGCTCTGAGCACGCCTGGGTCCAGCCATATAGGGCCAAGCAGAAAAGGTGAGGGAAGATGTGGAGAGTGTCTTGGGACAGCCCGGGGTCCTGCTGGGGCCACAGTCTGGTGGCACAAACACCAGATGGGGTGGCTTTGAGGCAGGTGAGGCTTAGAGTCAGCGGAAAGCTGAGGCCATCAGGGGCCCTGCTGGAGCACCACCTCTGGAGCGGGCACGTCTTCATAAACCTGTACAGGAGTTTGTTGAATGAATAAATGAACAGCCAGAATATTGGCTCCATGAGAGCAGGCACCACATCCCCAGCACACTGTTGGTGCTCAGTCAGTTACTTGGGGGATGTCTGGTGAAGAATAGTCAACTACTTTTCATTGAGGTGAAATTCACATAACATAAAATTAGCCATTTTAAAGCAAACAGTTCTGTGGCATTGGTGCATTCACAACCTTGTCAACCACCACCTCTATCCAGCTCCAAAGCAATTCCATCACCCCAAGAGGAAACCCTGGACCCCTTAAGCAGTCACTCCCCACTCCCCACTCGCACTGCCCTGGCCACCACCAGTCTGCATTCTGTCCCTGTAGGTTTGCCTGTTCTGAACGTTTCCTATGAGTGGACTCTGCGACCGTTTGTGTCTGGCTTCTGTCACTTCAGCTAACACCTCCTAGGCGTTCGCCACGTGCTCATCTCCTGTGGGATTGCTATTTTCATGCCCATTTACAGACAAGGAAACTAAGGCACAGTGAGGCTAGGAAGGGGTGAGGCAGGATTTGAACTTGGGTCACCTGGCTCTGGGGTCTGTGCTCTGAATGACCACGCTGCCCTGCCTCTTGGGAGGCAGACGAGCTCCGTGCCAGATAGAATGGTCATGGAGGGCATCCTAGAGGAGGTGAGACTTGGGCTGAGCTTGAAAAAAGTAACTTGAACCTTCAACAAACGTGTGTTAAGTGCCTCCTGCGTGTTGGTGCTGCGTGAGTAAGTGTACAGCAGACTTATTTCACTCTCGTCCCCATCAATGTCCCCATACACGTGTAATTATAGGCAGAAGGGCGAGCCGTCAGACAAGTAGAGTCCGGCAGCTCAGCAGACCCGTCCGGCCCAGCCTCAACTCGTGAGAAATAGTAAACACTGTTGTTTGAAGCCACTAACTTGTGGGGCAGTTTGTCATACAGCTGCCCCCTGGCCACAGCTGGCCGATACAGCTTGTACGGGATCACGCTTAGCGGTGGCGTTCCAGAAGGAGTGTCCTGTGTGAGCAGAGGCCCCACCTGCCTGTCTCACTGTCTGCTCAACAATCCCCTTCCTGAATCCCTCATTGTCTGGGCCGCCTTTGCTCTTTCTTTCTTTCTATTTTTCTCGCTTGCAAGATAAGATCAAGGAAAGGTCTCAGAAACAAGACGCAGCATTTTTCTTCCCTGACAGACCCAGTATTGAAGGGCTGGGCACTGAGCCCCCGGGGGCGGCCCTGTAATTGGTGCTATGTGGGGCGGCCACAGCCGAGCAGGTCCGTGTTCTCTCCCAGGTCCCAGAGAGCAGCCAGGCCCCCAGCGCTCCTGCCCCTCTGGCCCAGCATCCCTGGCTGCTTGGATTGGACACAGTCACCTGGAACGGAGCCAGCTCCGGGCCCCTGGACTGGACCTGGGAGTCTGGGTCCATGGCGGGGCCTGGGCATATGACACCCACTCCCCACACACCCCACCCAGGAGATGACAGGATTTATGAAACTCTAGGGCTGGACATCACTGAGTCCAACCACCCCATTACAGATGGGGAAACTGAGACCCAGGGAGGGGGAGGCGTTCTCCCACACCTCCCAGAGCCAGGAAAGGAGCCAGGATTCCATCCCAGGCCTGAGCCCCTTGGTCCACTGTGCCAGCTCACAGAGATGGGAGGCGGCAGGAAAGGGCTGGAGGCCTCCCCTCCCGGGGCTGCAGCTGCCCCGTCTCTGGGGCAGCAGGGCTGGGTGGACGGGCGGGGCTGGGGGCTCTTCCAGGCCAGGGAGTCAGGCTTTGAGGTTCTGGGCAGGCTGGTGGGGAGGACTGAGCAGACAGGGGCCCCTGGTCCCCAGATGTCAGGCAGAGAGAGAGGGAGAGCTAGATTAGTACCTCGGACAGCTGCCCCTGCTGGGCCAGGCAGGCAGGGCCTAGGGAGCTGGTGAGTGAGGACGGGCACTCTCTGCCCTTACCCTCCCTCCTCGTGGAGCTCAGCCAGCCTTTACCAGCAGTGCTGAGGGCTTTCTGTGGATTAACTCACCTCATCCAGACCATCCTCTTATGAAGTAGCTATAATGCAAAAATCAAGGCACAGAGAGGTCGTTAAGGTGCCTGAGGTCACACAGCTGGAAGGTCAGAGAGCCCAGATTTGCCCCCAGGCCGTCTGACAGCAGAGCCAGTGCTCACAACGGCTACCAACGGCTACGGCTACTACGGAGTGCAGCGGGGCCTGGGGCGGAGAGAGAGAGAGAACCAGCGCGTCTGGCTGGGAGGGCAGAGCCCCCAAGTGATCCCAGAGCAGGCATCCCTTGTAAGTGCCCTCTTTCTTCTGGGGGCCGCCCCTCCTCTCCTTCGCCCTCTGACCCAGGCTCTGCTCCTCACTCCCTGCTTTAAAGCAAGTTCTTCCCAATCCCCGAGGCTCAGGGCCTCGTCGTCCAGGTGGAAATGAGACCCATAGACAGCAAAGGGCTGACAGCTCGTGTGAAGTGGCTGCTCCCACCTGGCACACGGGACGAGCCCGCACACACTCACTGCTCCATGGGCCCCTTCCCTCCACTGGCCCCTCCCACCTCCCTCTGCGAGGACCCTGGCCTGTGGCTGTCCCTACCTCCCTCTGTCTCCGTCCCTCTTCATCTGTATCTATCCCTGTCTCCCTGTCTCCCTGTCTCCCTGTCTCCCTGTCTCCCTGTCTCTCTGTCTCTGTGTCTCTCTCTGTGTCCCTCTGTCTCTGTCTCTCTGTCTGTGTGTGTCTCTCTCTGTCTCTTTCTGTCTCTCTGTCTCTCTATCTCTCTGTCTCTGTCTCTTTGTGTCTCTGTCTCTATCTCTCTGTCTCTGTCTCTCTGTCTCTGACTCGCTGTCTCTGTCTTTGTCTCTCTCTCTCTCTCTCAGCCTCTCTCCCTCCCTCCCGCTCTCTCAGGGGATGGACGGCCCAGGCCCCACTGTCAGCCCATGCTGAAGGACACAGTCCACCCTGGAGATGACGCCCTAGTCCGTACGTCCACTCCTCATTGTAAACATTGAGGGAGCACCCCCTGCGGGGAGGTCACTGTTCTCCGTCCTTCTCCCCATCAATGGCCTGCGCGGCTCCACATTCCTGGTGAGAACAGTCCCCTAATTCTCCGCCCTGAGGTCCGCAGCCCCAACTCCACACAGCTGTGAGCATCAGCGCGGAGCCAGAGCCCGCCCCAGTAGCTTCCCACAAAGGTGGCCTTGCCACACGGGGGCTTCACGCACCCTCGCAGCCCTCAGGCAGCCCCTGCCTCATGCCTCGGCCCCTCCCTGAGTGGGAAGCTCGGGGAGTTAACCAGAGTGCACACTTTCCTGGGTCCCTGTGGACCACTAGGCCTGACCCTGCACTGGACAAAGGGGAAACTGAGGCCCAAAGAGGGGTTGCAGGTGCCTCTCCCAGGGCCACCCAGGAAGCCAGGGGCATTGCTCAGGCTGGAAGCCTTGTCCAGACCCAGCCCACAGTGTCCCCACCACAGAGGTTCCCAGGGGCCTCTCTGATCCCAAGACACACAGCCTCCCCACTGCCCTGCTCTGCAGACCCAGGGACTGACCGCCCCTGCACCCAGACCACCCGGGGGACCTGGGCTGGGGCTGCATGTGACATCTAGGGCCTCAGGGCACTGCACTCACGTGCCCTTCCTGCATGAAAGTGTATTAACAATGATACTTTAGGACTATGTTGGTATCAAAACAAAGATACTAACATTATAAAATAAATGTTTTCTTGGACATAAAAATTCTTTTCATTTCCTTCCGATTTTAAAGGAAATTAAAACCTATTTGTGGGCTCTCAGAGGCGCGTGGGCCCAGGCACGGTGCCTGATGCTAAATCGGTCCTGCTGGGCCGAGAGCCACGCGCCCAGAGCCCGGCTCTGCCACGAAATCGCCATCACGGCCCCAGCCTGGGCCTCGGTGCCCCCATGGGTGCCCGTAAGCAGAAGGCCCAATGCTGAAAAAGGCCCTCCCGGCTGGCAGAGACCTCTGCTCCCCCAAAGGGGGCGGAAGCCGGGGGGCAGCTCAGCACCTGGGGGCCACCGGCCGCCCTCCCCCTAAAAGGCAGCGGCCGTCCTGGCCCTGCATCTGGCTCTGACCCTCTCCAGGAGGCTCTGAGTGGAGGGTCTCAATCGCTCTGCCTGTGTCCCCATGTCCCCCTCGTGCTCTGTTCTCCTCTCAGGTCCCGTCACCCAGGGGGCACCGCGGCTTCTCTTCTCCTCACACACAGACTCCTCTCAGTGACGTGCGTCCTCTGGCCTGATGGGCCCCTGGGGTGTGGGCTCCTCAGGGGGCCAGGCCAAGGCCTCGCCCTCCTCATCCTTACCAGGGAATCTTCTCACGCCTCCCCCGGGCCGGCCCTGCAGAGCCCAGCAGCCTCTTGCCCATTTCAGACCCGGGTGCTTTGGGAGGAGGGCTGCTGTGGCCTGGGGGCTCCCAGAGGAGGGGAAACTGAGGCAGGCCTGGAGGAATCCACACAGTTGTGTGGGAGTAAGAAGTACTGCCCGTCAGCAAAGGATCCCCTGAAAGTCTCTGAGGGACCCCCCCCCCGGAGCTGCCTCACTTAGGGGAGCCAGTCAGAGCACCAAATTCTCCTGCCGCTGCGGCTGGTCCAGGGCGGGCCCGTGCCCCCAGCTGCTCAGAGAGACTCCTGGGACTGATGGAAGCTACTACGAAGATGCTCTCTATTTGCCAGGAGCATCAATCCGGGAGGAACGAGCTGAGCTGCTGGCTGTCATCCTGCCTCCCTGGACCCTCGGGGTGAGGCGAACCCAGAGAAGACCAAAGAAGCAGAGCCAAGTGCAGCAGGTACTGTCTGTGTCCCTGGATCAAGCTGGAACTGAAGCCTCCTCTCCTCCTTCCTGTAGGCTCCAGGACCCCGTGGCAGGTGGGTCCTGCACCCCGGGCCACTGTGCACTGGCTCGTCTTGTCGTGTGGTCCAGAGGCCCTTTGGGCTCAGGCACACTCTAAGTGTTCATGTGCAGGGTGCCCAAGGTGGCTGCAGAGCAGGAGCAGGGAGCCGGAGCCGCCCCAGAGACCAGGGCACCCGCAGCCACTGCAAAAACCTCTCCAGGAGCCCAAGACGCCATCAGGCCCTCGGAGAGGAGGAGCACAAAAGAGAGGAGAGACGGGCAATGCACAAAGTCTCCCCAAGTCTGCCCCAAGACCCCGCCTGCTTCCGCTGCCTGCATTCACACAGCCCTTCCCACCAGCAAGCTGCATGTTCTCTGTGCCCCTCAGGCCTCGGCTGCTACTCCACTGATCCTCCTCCAGGAAGCCCTCCTGGGTTGTCCTGAACAGATGGTGAACACTGACTCCCAGGACTTCCTGAGCACGGATTGATCCAGCCTTGTGTTATTAATTAGCTGTGTCTAGAATGTCTGTCTCATCCCTGTGGCCAGATGTGATCTCTTTGGGGGCTGTGGGAAGAAGGGATCAAGACTCACTCTGTGACCAGGTCAGGGCTCAGCGTGTGACTGGCATCAGAGCTCAGTGTGTGACCCTCAAGAGGGCTCAGAGTGTGACCAGGGTCAGGGCTCAGTACATGCGGGGGATCAGGTCTCAGTACATGAGGGGTATCAGTGCTCAGTACATGAGGGGAGCAGGGCTCAGGATGTGACCAGGGTCAGGGATCAGTGTCCACAGTGCCCTCCTATAGGGGGAAATTTCTACAAAACTGGAAGAAGATGTGGGGTCAGCAGGATCTTCCAACTGCCCCCGTCTGTTCTTGTCCACTCGAGGGGCCAGACACCTGACTCAGCCTTCCTGCAGGTCCTCCTGGCTCTCTGCCTCATCACTCCCACCTTCCCAGTGGGAGCTGCCTTCTTGGGGCCCTGAGAAGGGAGAAGTGAGCTGCCAACACCTCCCGACGCGTCATCCCTGCCATTCCACACCACAAGCCCTGACTCATTTCTTCTCCTTCCTGGTGATCGAGTTCAAGTAATTTGTGAGACTCTCAACCAATTCGTCATGTTCTCACAAAACCCTGAGCCGTCTCGGGACCAAAGGGAACAAACCAAAGGTCCCGCATGTGGCAGTTGCCAGGGCACCAGCCGTGGCTCTGGGCTGGATGACAGCCCTGAGACCTGGTGCCTCAGTTTACCCATCTTCAGAATGGGCTGGCCAAGGATTCTGACGAGACATGAGGCCTGGGTCCTCTCCTCAGGGGAATCCGAGCCAGACCCATAGACGGGGTCCTTGCCTCCAGCCCAGCCCTCTCTGCCAGGTTCCAGATGAGACACCCCAACCACCAGAGGCCTTGCAGGCACCTCAGACTCAGCCTGTCCAAACCCAGACTCGCCACCAGCCTGACTGGGTCTCCCAGGACAGAGGGGTAGAAAGAGCCCCCGCTCAGAGCCGGGTGGGCCTGGGGCCAGACATCATTCTTCCGCCTTCCCTCTGGGTGACCTTAATAAGAGCTGCTTTGGGGTCATGGCAGAATTTGAGATAACAGTGACAAGTGTCCAGGGAGACGCTGGACACGCAGAAGGCTCTCGAGAAATGGTGGTGCTTCCTCCCTCCAGCACCGCCCCAGGCACCTGCCTTCGGTCTCCCAGGCCAGAAGGTCAGCATCTTCCTGACCTCTGGCCAGTCGGTCCCCACTCACATCCTTCTGATGCCCAGTGTGAATCGGGTCACAGCACACAGCCTTGCCTGTTCAGGCCTCCTGCCGGGTCACTGCCAGCTCCCCCAGGGCGTCTCCCGTCACTGTCCCCCCTTCAGCCATCCTCCAGGCTTGCAGCACGGATCCCTGTAGACCAGTGCCACTGCCTCAGGGCCGGGGTGACCTCATGGCTCCCCACGGAGCACCCTCCACCTGGGAGGAGAGAGGGGACACAGAGAAGTTGCCCCTGATGACCTCCACTGCCCAGGCCTCCAACCTGGGCTTGGTTCTCTGCTTTGCCGTCTGTTGGGGGCGGTGGGGGACAATGGGAGGATAAAGACCCAGCTTCCATAGAGTGCTAATGTCCCCAGAGTTCAGGATGAAGGTCCCTGGGCACTCGCCCTGGCCCCGCAGCCAACCGAGGGCTGTTTAGGCAGTGCAGGGGGATATAAGAGGGGCAGTCCCAGCCGCTGCTGCCTCAGTGACCCCAGAGAAGCACTCACTCCAGAACCAAAGGTGGACCGCGGTCCCAAAAAGGGACGCTGGCGGCAGAGAGCGATGATCCCGGCAAAAATGCTGTAAGAGCCCAAAGAAGGCAGCGACCACCTTCCCCTGGGGGTCCTGGCAGGCTCCCTGGAGGAGGTGGCCTTGGGGATCGGTAAGGAGGGATGAGGGATGAGGGACGGGGGAGGAGATGAAATCAGAGGGGCCCCTAGCAGGGGTCGCATGAGTTCAGATTCTTCTCTTAGTATGGGGGCGCTGGAGAGAGTGGGGGTGCCGGGCCTGTGCTGGTGGAAATACCAGGTTGGGGTGATGGGATCATAAGGGGGTCGTGAGGCTGGGAGTTCACAGAGGACGATCCCAGAATGCGCCACCAAGAAGTCAGGCATTGTCCACTCAGACACAGGGCCACACTGGGAGGCGTCACCAGACCTGGGTTTGGGAGCCGCCCTGGCAGCTCTGGCAGGGTGGACAGCCTCCTGGCTGCGACCCTACCTGTCCCTCTACCGCCCACCATCCCCTGGGCACCCTCCTCACACTCACCACTCTGACCCCTGGCTCAGCCCAGCTCAGCGGCGCCAGTGTACTCTCCTGGCAGAGCCTTTCCACTTGGGGCTCCCTCTACCCAGAACTCTCCTCCCCCACATCAGAGGGGCTCAACCTTTCCCTCATCGAGGTCTCTGTTCAAGAGCCACCTCCTCCAAGAGGCGCCCCCTGACTGCCCACCGAGCCAGCAGAGCAGCGCTGACCCTCTGTACCCGCGTCACAGAGCTGTCCGTATCCCCGGGTGCTCAGCTCCTGTTCGCCTAGGACCAGCATCCCGCGGGGTTTGGGAGCAGGGGAGCCCGAGCCGGACTGCCCGGTTCCAACGCCCGCTCCACCGCTGCTGAGCTGTGTGACCCTGAGCAAGCCGTCTGCCGTCGCTACGCCTGGCTTCTGCGTCAGCTAATCGGGCCCTGCAGTCCCACCTGGAGAGTTGTCACCAGGACTGAACGTGATCGTATTCGCAAAGCCAGACTGGCCACGGGGGAAGTGCCCGTGAGATGGTAACGGCCGTCCTCTGTCCCTCTACGATGCCCGCGGTCGGGGCAGGGGTTTTGTTGTCCACGGCTGAGTCTCCACACCCACAACACGGCCAGCTCACAGAAGTTCCCAGGAAGAAAACATTTCTGGAACGAATAAAGAAACCCCAGTTCTCAGAATCCCGAGACAGCAAGCCGTCATTGTACCGCGAGAAGCTCCAGCCACCAGACTGCACGGTGGGTGAGGGACGGGGTGCTTCAGTCAGCTCCGCAACCCCCGCCAAACACGTCCCAGGACATTGCCCAGCCTGGGGGGCCCCGGCTCTCCCAGCAGGTAGGGGACAGTGAACTGGGGCCTTCTGAGCTGCACCCTCATAGTTGTGGCCCCAGACCCTGTGGGGGGCTGGCAGGCTAAGACCCCAAAAAGGGGTCCTGGCATCCTGGAACCATCCGTGGCCCACAGAGAGACCACTTCCTCCCCGACACTCAGCCTGGCGAGCCTTCCTAAGGGGGCCTCCAGCCGCTTCACATGACGTCTGCTAAAAAGTAATCGCGCCCTAATTTATTCAGCTTGTCGGCTTCCGTCCGCCACCCACAGCGCCGGGCAAGTGCGTCGGGGGTTTGGAGGCTGGAACGGAGCTTCTTACTCACCCGGGGCTGGCTCCTGAGGAGCCCAAAGTGACTGTTCTCCTCTGAGGGGAGCGTGGCCCCGGGCGGGCGGCCAGGATGGGTGTGGGGGCGAAGGGACGCAGCGGGACCAGGCAGAGGACGGGCTCTGGCTGACGGGCACGGGCAGGGACCACTGGGCCGTGAGGGGCAGAGAGGTGCGCCGGGAGCCAGAGAGCAAACAGGCCAGGCCCTCCCTTGACAGATGGGGAAACCAAGGCCCGGGGACGAGAGTTCATAGCGCAAGAGCTGGTTCCACCCAGGAGTGAAGGACTTCAGCGCCTGCTCCAGAAGTAAGGTGGCGTTTGCCACCAGAGGCCTGGGGCCAAGTCCTGACGCAGCCCCTCAGTGGGGCTGGCGCCTTCGACGAGTCACTCAATCTTGTCGAGCCTCTCCATTTGTGGAATGCGGCCGTGAGGACTCCCCAGACTAGCGAGGATCCAAGGTCACTGGGGAAGCAGATTGCCCGGGCCTAGGCAGGGCGGGTACCCTAGAAACATGCAGCTGTTTTGGTAACAACTGTTATTCGATCAAATATCCACTGACAGAGCCAGGTGTCAATGCTGGGCCCTGCAGCCCTCTAAGGGACAACAGCCTCCCACGGTCTGTCCCCCGGCCTGGACCCCACAGGGCCTTAGCACCCCACCTGGGGAGGGAAGCCCCGCCTGTCCCTGGAGCGGGACATCTGTGAGTCCAGGAGACTCTAATGCAGCCCCACTAGGGTGGGTTTATGCTTTGATGCAAAAACAAAGGTGGGGAGACTCCACAATGGTCTTTCAGGAAGACAAAGGCTGGAGGGAGTTGGGAAAAGCCACACAGTCCCTCGGCTGGAATACCCACTTCTAACCCTCCCAACGCTCAGGGCCTCCCATCAGAGCCACCTCCTCCAGGAAGCCTTCTCCGATGCATACCCACCTCCAGTGGGCGATAGCTCTTCCCCCTCTGGACTCTCTCGGTGCGCCTGCCCCTCTTTCAGTTCCTCTTCTGTGGTTATTTGAAGCCTCAGAGGGCTGGTCTGTGTCCATGCACCGTTGCACAGACTGGTCACTACGCACTGGACGCCCCTGGGGCTGCAGGCTCTGCCCACTCAGCCTCTGGAAGGTTCTCTCCCGGGGGTTGAGGACCAGACCATCTCACCAGCCTTGCTCGAGGCTGTGCTGGCCAGTGGGGGCTCCAGAACCAGCTCCCCGATCCGCGGTTTCAGGCCCGAGCTCGGGCCACCCCAGGCCCCAGCACCCCCGTGGGAGACCTCAGTGTCCTCCGGCACCCTGACCAGCCTCAGACCAGGCACATCCGAGGGGGAGGCTCGAGCAGAGGCACCTGCTCCCACGCTCAGGACCACACGTGGTAAACGGTAGTGAGTTTAATACCCAGAAAACGGGTTTTAAACTGATTAAAGTTTATGACCTGTGCCAGCTCCATAACCATCACGCCGCTGGTTCCCCTCCTCCCCCTGCCCCACCCCCCATGTTCTTGCATTTCTTTTGGGCCTCAGCACAGGCACCCGTCTCCCAGGTGTCGCTGGAGTCCATAAGGCAGGGTCAAGAGGTCAGTGCACCCACAGAGCAAGTCATTGCCCCCCAGAGGGATTTGAGACACTCCAGCTGACCCATTCCCTGGAAAAGGCGTGAGGGCCTGTCTAGAACGTGGCTGAGGACAGGCCGGGGCATCTCCAGGCAGGGGAGGCCCGAGCAGCCCTGGAGCCTCCTCTGATGCGTCCCTGGCAAACTGACCCAGCCATGGACTCAGCCCCGGCTCTGGCCACGAGGCAGCTAGAGGGTCCTGGGAGCCAGGACAGCTGAGCTGAGCAGGAGCACAGGGCTGGGAAGGGGGTGGGGTCCCATGGCAGGGGAGTGTGTGCAGGACTCAGGAGCCCCCACTTGACTCTGTAGCCAGGGGAGCAGGGGCTGGGCAGGAGTGTTCTTCTAGCAGGAGAGAGGGAAGGAGGGTCCAGTGTGTTCTTCCAAGAAGGCCACCGTGGCAGCTGAAGGGAGGCAGGGAGGAGGGAGAGGGGAGCAGCATGGAGACCAGGTGGGAGCCCGCATGTGTGGTGCGGGGAGGGTCGGGGGGCAAGATGACAGGTCCTGAGCAGGGGGAGCCACAGACCCCACTGAGGACCCAAAGCAGGGGACCAGAGTGGTGGTGATGCCATCAGGAAAGTGGGAGGGAGAAGGCAGAGGAGATGAGAGAGGGGAGCATGAGATGCCAGGGGGCTTCCAGGTGGAGGTGTCAGGAGGCAGCTGGCAGGAACTCCGGCTGTTCAGTGAGGATTGAGGGGCTGGGCTTGGGCAGGACAATGGCCAAAGAAGACACAGGTGTGGATGTGCCCACCTGGGAGAGCAGGCGGAACAGGATGCTTGGTCCTCTCTTGGCATAGGTGCCTGTGAGTTCCTGACAAAAGCTGGGAACCTCTCCCCAGAGAAAGGAGTACAGACAGAAAATGGACAGATGATTTCAGGGGCTCCCAGGCCCTCTGAACCATCAGTGGACCACACAGATGAAGAGCCCTGGGATGCCAGTGTCCCGAGAATTCGGGATGAGTGTCCCTGGGCACTCACCCTGGGCCCTGCAGCCAACCAAGGGGAATTTAGGCACCATGAGGACCAGTCCCAGCCACTGGCACCGGCCCCACCACTGTGGCCCCAGCGTGTGCCTGACACATAGTAGGTCTGCAGTCAGAGGAGTGGTTGATGGTGCCATGGTTGAACTCCTGGCTGAGGAGGGGAGAGCAGACGGAGGGCAACGTCCCGGGAACAGCATTCAGGGCCAACCGAGGACGAGGAGAGTGGAACAAGAATGGGCTGGAGCACGGAGGAGAGGAAACGCTGGAGAGGGTGAGGGACGCCAAGCGAGAGAGGGCCCAGGACGCCCGGACACATTGCCCACCTGGGCACCTGCCCAGCCCCCACCTCCCAGAGTGAGGGTCAAGGAGGCCACATCTGCTGGGCGTCTTGGACAGGGCACACGCAGTAGGTGATCATCCAGAAAGCTCTTGTGCCTCGGTGCATCTCCCGGGTCCGAGGCCCACGGTACAGGCAGGTTTGGTGAACATGACATGGAGAGCGTGGTATGACATCGAGGACCGCCAGTTTCTGATTCTGACCGCGGCACGTTGAGGAACAGTTTCCCGTTGAACAAATAGCACCTTCCCCCGAATCCACCCCCTGGCTCCCATGTGTTTTGCTTCCAAACCACCACCCGCGTCCCCGCCGCCCAAACCCAGAGTAAATAAGCACAGTCTGTGAGGGCACCAGGCGCCCCTCTGCGGGCTCTGGGCCTCCCCCAGAACCCCAGTCATCTCTCCCTCCACGACCCCCCAGGTCTTCTCAGATTTTCCAGCTCCAATGGCTCCTGTCGCCCACTGAGCTCAGAGCCCCTTTACATACGAGAAGGGACGTGCCTGGCCAAGGGTCAACGCCAGGCCGTGGCGGGAGGGGCCTCAGTGGCCCGGCCCCCAGTACCAACCTCCCCACAGGACCACGACCCGCCCCTTTAACTCTAAGAGGTTTCACTCCCCACTATAAACACACAGACAGGAGGGACCAGAAGAGCCCGCCTGGGCAAGGTGAGAATTTCGGATAATTTCTGAAGGCGGCCAGTGAGAACTGGAAACCGAGGGGGTCAGGCCCTGCCGGGTCCACAGAGCTGGGCTGAGGTCCGGCTCTGCCCTCAGCTGCGCGACCCTGGGAAGTTGTGCAGCATCTCTGAGCCGCAGCCATCTCTTCTGAGAGAATGGGCTAAGAGGGGCCACTCCAAGGTATTGGGGGAACCCAGTGGGGCTCCCCCCTTCCTCAAGCAACCCCCTCCCCTCCTGGGGCCTCGGGGCAGGAGGCCCCAGCAATCACACCCAGGTCAGCACCTGGATCCTGGGCAGGGGCTTCTCCCCTTGGACACTTGGTCACCTCCCCCCAGCTCTGCCTCTGGGCAGCAGGCTCCAGGCCGCCCCACCCCGCCTGGGGCCCCCCATGTCCCTCAAGGACACCAGCCCCTGGAAGCCCTCTCCTCTCCTTGCCTTTGCTCTGCCCGGGCATTTCCGGTGGCTCAGCCCATGATGGAGGCCTGGCTGTCTCAGCCCACATCTCGTTGTTTCTTTCCAAGGGTCTCCTGGTCCCAAGGTGGTGGCGATGAGGCCTTCAGTGCAAGGCAGGGAAGGTGACTTTGAGAAAGTTAGTCAGCCCCTCTGAGCGGCTGCTTCGTGAAGCGATGGAGGAACAGCACCACTTCCCATGGCAGTAGCCCCCAGACTCCTGCCGCACGAACACAAACCCCCCGAAGATGCTACTGAAGAAGAGTCTAGGAGATGCTACTGAAGAAGAGTCTAGGAGATGCTACTGAAGAAGAGTCTAGGTCCAAGAGGTCTTCGAAAACGTCACCTGCAGTCTCTTCTCTTGGAGAGACACGGGGACCTAAGCAACAGAACAAGAAACGGAGACGCCAGAGATGTATCAAACCTAGAGACGCACAGACGCCCCTCAGACCACACGGCGCCCAGGAGCCTCCAGGGCCCAGCATAGGGGGTGCACAACATAGAGGGGACCCCGCAGCCCTGACCCGGCACTAGGTGGTGTGCCCGGAACCCTGGCCCGGGCACTGAGCTGCGCTGTCGGACCCCACAAAGGTGGCCTCACGTAAGCAAGGTGGGGAACACCCAGCCCCTTTTCAGGGAGGGTACTGGCGCAAGGCCACACAGCCAGGAGCAGAGCTTGCTGTCCCTTCTCAGGTCTGTCCAGCCCCGGCCGCAGGGAGCAGGCTGCAGTCTCCCCGGGTCCTCTGCACCTCCCTCACCCACTCCCACCGGCCGCTCCTCAAATCGACATTCCAGCCAATCCCGGGGACTCCCCAGCCCCAGACCGTCCCCCTCACGGCCTGCTGCCCCCTCACTGACCCTGCCGCCCCCTGGGACATCACCCACTCTCTCTCAGCCCAAGTCCCCAGCCCTCCAGGCCACGCACTCCAAGGAGGAATTGTCCCTCCAGAGGTGACTCAGAGAGCACGTGGTCCCCGGGGCTCTGCCGGGGCAGGAGAGAATTACAGCCCCTGTTTTACGAGGGCACATAAACGGCCTGCGTGTTTGACGCTCCTGCTACCGCCATGCTGTCGTTAAGAGGGAAGCCGTATTTCTCTCTATCTTCCCATGGGTCCCACTCCGTGCTCAGCACGGCCGGGTCATCCATCAGCAGGCCCGCCCCCTAAGGCCGGTTCCTCCAAAGCCGCTCAGCCCTGCGCGGAGCCGACCTCCCTCCGTCCTGACCAGGCCGCAAAGACAGCAGACCTGTGGCCAGCAGAGGAGGAAGAGGCCCTCCCTGGGGCCGCGCCTGCCCGGGCAGTTTCCCTCCTCAGACACCACCTCCAGCCAGCAGCTCTTGAAGACTCGACAGTGGGCAGCGGGGAGGTGTTTGCACAGGTGCAGTCTCACTCCGGGGGAGGCGTTAGTGCCCTGTTCGTAGACAAGGATGCCGAAGTTCAGAGACTACGCTGTGCCCCAGGTCACACAGCCAGGAAGTGGGGGAGGATGTTATCTACATGGTGGGGCTGTTGAGACATTGAGGAGAGCCCGGCTGTCAGCCCCTTGGCCTGGGTGGGGCACACGGCCAGGGCTGAACGAGCACAGTGTGGTCAGCTCGTGCCCAGCCCCACGCTCAGCACTTTACGTGCAAAGTCTTTTTTTTTGTTTGTTTGTTTTTGTTTTTTGTTTTTTGCTGAGTAAGATTATCCCTGAGCTAACGTCCGTGCCCATCTTTCTCTACTTTGTATGTGGGTCGCCACCACAACATGGCTTGATGCGCGGTGCGTAGATCTGCGCCCAGGATCAGAACCCACGAACCCCGGGCTGCCGAAGCAGAGCAGGTGAACTTAACCACTACGCCACTGGGCCGGCCCCCAGAGTCTCATTTTCATCCACATTTACTTCATTTACTCCTCAGTGAAGCCCAAGAAATGAGGCACTAGTGCCCCCACTTTATGGATGCAGCAAGTGAGGCTCAGAGAGGCCAAGGGCAGGCCCAGATTGCCCAGCTGGTGCATTCACACCTAGACTGTCAGCTCAGGCCAGTCTGACCCTTATCCCTGTCATGAGGAAGGGGCTGGCCCAGTTCAGGGGAGGGGTCACCCCAGACGCACGAGGCTCGGGGTCTTGGGGGCATAACTTGGGAGCTGAGCACACCTCAGAAGTGCCACCCTGGAGAGGAGAGGCTGGACATTGGTCTGCCCACTCCTGTCCCCACAGATGGGTTGTGCTCCGGGGGGTGGACACCCCCAGGCTGCCCCTGTGCGGGCTGTGTGTCCTGCAGCTCCCAGGGCAGCCAGGAGAGGAGCCGAGACACAGCGGGAGCCATGGGCAAGCACTGGCCAAGGGGGTGCAGTGCAGGGCGGAGAAAGTCCCCTCTAAGGAGTTGCTCTGGGGCTGCTCCCTGACCGACGGTGCAAGTCCTGGCCGAGAAGGTTCTCCTTCTCTGCTTCTCTTCCTACAGACACTGCCCACTCAGGCCCCTGAGCCAGGGTGCCCCACTGCCTCCTCCCCTAGCCCTGCACACTGGCCCAGCACAGCATAACTGCACAGGGAGCCCTTGATGGGGTGCGGGGTGCTCCGTCCCGCCCAGTGGTCATCCGACAGGAAGCTGCCTGCCTGGCGTCTCTACGCCTGTGACCCCCTACAAGCTGGCTGCACCCCGGGCCCTGCCCCTGCCGCATCCTGCCTCTTGTCTCCTCTGAGGCTGCAGCTCAGGGCCGACCTCTCCCAGGGCTCGTGGTGCTGTCCGTGGCGCTGACCGGCCAAGCCCCTCCCCTTTCAGGCAGGCCGTCAGGTGGCCAGTGTCTGCCCCGACTTGCCCCTCTAGTGAGAGGCGGCGAACCCCACAACTGCTCCCAAGTGTTCTAGAAACTTGGCAGCAGTCCTTAAAGTCACCGGACCCTCTTTATGGGGTCAGAAGAGATGAGTCAGAACACAGGACGGCTGACCAGGCAGGGCTTTCATCTCCCTCTCCAGGGGTGCGTGCTGCAGACAGCTGCCCGCCCGGCCTGCGTGTCTGTGACAGATCAATATCCCTTTGAAACTGTAGCAAGGCCTCATGGTTTGATCTTAGAACGCCTCCCTCTCTTGCAAAAGGATGGAGAGGTCACGTTCCTTTTCAAAGCCCACAGAGGAGGCGATGACTATGGCTTTTAGGAGAAGGGGTAGCACAAACACCAGGCCTGGCCTTGATGGCTGGGACCACAGCAGGCTTGGGGAGAAGACCCTGGATGCTCCACCAGCAGAGCCAATAAATACCAGGAGCCTTTCACATATTAGGCACCTCATGTTGGTGAACTAGTTATAAGTTCACAACAAATGTGGGGATTCTCCAATTTAAAGATGGGGAAACTGAGGCTCAGAGAGGTTAAGTAATTTACTCGAGGTCACATAGTGGTGAGTGTAGGAGCCAGGACTTGAACCCAGGCATCCAGGCTCCCTGGGCCCGTGTTCTCGTCACCCTGGTGACTGACCAGATCGGGGACCTGGTCACTCAGCAGCACCCAGCACCCCTCTGACAGAGTCGGAGCTGAAGGGACCCTTGTACTCCTCAAAGACAGGCCTCCTGGCTCGAGCCTCGAGGCATCTTAGCGCACAGAGGGCCATCCCCAAGCTAAGAGGCACCCTCACCTGCCTTTGGGGGCGTCTGGTGCCTGAGGCCAGAGGGGACCCCTGTGTCTCCAGCAGGAATATGCAGGACTCTAGGGTCATGACTCAGCTTCAGACAAAGAGATTTCTGGTGGCCTCCAACAGGTGACTCCAGCGAGCCCAGGAACATGGGGCAGGAAAGAGTGGGGGTCCAGAGACCACAAGTCTCCCCGTGCACCTGGAGAGAGCAGCGCCGAGCTCAGGGTGCTGAGGGTTTGGGATGTACTGAGTCCAGAGTGTTCTCACCGTGGGCTTCCAGAGTCTGTGCCAGGCTGGCAGCGCTTGAGTCCCTAAGAGCGGCGTGGGGTTGGCAGCGATTCCCAACATCTCTGCCCTCCTTCCCCACCCCCGTGCACAGCGTGAGGAGCCTGTGGTGGGATTTCAGTGGGTGGGGGGCTGATGGAGGATGAGCCTGAAGCACTGGGGCCCGGCACCCAGGTCCCTCCAAGTCCAGTCTGAGGGCCAGTAGGGATCTACCGGGAGCTACAGCCGACTTCAAGGAGGGAAGGACCCTCATCTGCTTTCCAGAGAACAGAGAAGGGGCTGCAGGGATGGACGAGCAAGCTGGGCACCCAAGCACCAGCACTGGCCCTGGGGAGGCCAGGGGAGGCCAGGGCCGGAGGACGAGAGTGGCCTCTGAAGTCCAGGCCCGCAGGTGGTGCCAGGTTGGGGGTGGGGAGCCATCGATGATATTGGAGCAGGGAGAGATGGCGTCACAGCAGAGACGTGAGAAGGTGAAGGGGATGGTGACAGGGGTGGAGGCGCGGGTAGGCTGGAGGCAGGGCGAATGGTGAGGAGGCCACAGGCGCGTCCTCACAAAGGACAGTGAGGCAGGGACGAGGCAGAGCCGTGGAGGCGGAGGGGAGGACATGTGCTGGCAGACCTCCCACAGGCCCCGTGGAGCAAAGCTGCCCCATGAGGCTGGCTCCGTGGACCTCAGGAGGCATAGCCCCGGTGGAGGATGCACAGTAGGCAAGCCACCAGAAGACGCCGGGGCTGCCTGCCCCACGAGGCCCTAGGAGCTCCAACTCTACGCCGGCCGGTCACTCAGCCACAGCTCCTGGGGACCATCAACCTAGACACCCCGACTCCCGAGGGGGTGGCCGAGGGGTCCAGCCACCACTCGCCCAGCAGGCTGGGCTTGGCGTCCGCACAGAGGGGCAAGAGCAGGCCGGAAGTGGGACCCTCACCCAGAGGCACAAATCCCATTTCCCTCCCTCTGCTCCTACACACCACCACCCCATCCTTGGTGGCTCAGGAAGAGAGCACAGAGCTCTGAACCAAGAACAAGGAGGACTGGGGTCAAGTCCAGCCCTGCCCTGACCACCTCGGGCCCCGAGCCCATCACCCAAAATTTCTGAGCTGCAGTTTGCAGTTCTCAGGATATGGGGCCATGAGGCTGCCTCAGAGCGCGTGTTCATGAGTCATGTCCCCGTGTGGTGGGTGGTGGCTAGGCAAGGGCTTCCCACTGCCCCCTCTGTCTCCCCACCTGCAGCCTGGGCCTTACCTCCACACCCCCACCGATCTTCTCCACTGGAAAACGCACAAGGTCACTTCCAGTCTGTTCCACCTCTGGGCTCTGCATGTGCCGGCTCCTGCAGGAATGCCCTCCCCTCTCATTTGCCTGGACAACCTTGGGTTGTCCTTGGGTTGCCTTGGGTTAACCTTCCTGGCTCTCCCCGACTCCCAAACAGAAACGGCTTCTCATCACCTGAGTGCTGTCCCCCTCAGCCCCCATCACTGCGCTGATCACAGTGAGTTTCAAGTATTTATGCCCAGTTTAGTTGGTCCACGTACAAGCGAAAAACACATTCGAGCCATGATGTACAACAGAATCTTCCAGAAACACCCCTGGCCAAGTCACCCCTTGGGATCAATAGCTAAGAAGGTTTGCTCATTGCCTGTCTCGAGGAGGGTTTCCTGTGTGTCTACTTTGTGTTGAATAGCCTCCTCCACCCCACTCGCACAACTAGAAGCTTGGCTGGGCCCAGACAGACTCTCCTATCAAGCTGTAACAATTTTAAACGCAAAAGATCAATTTGGAAATTTTATGTATTTCTGATGTTAACATGGCACTCACTAACAATATCCCCAGCACCATTCTAAGTGTTTGACTTGAATTATTGCTTTTAATCCCCCACGAGAATCCTGGGAGGGAAGGTATTGTAACTCTCCTCATCTTACAGATGAGGAAACTGAGGCACAGAGAGACGGAGTGACTTGCCCAAGGTGGCAAGGCTCTGAGCAGCTGAGTCAGGATCTGAGTGGTCCACAGGGTTCACAGCCCACATGTCAGCCACATGCTGCTCACCACGGTCACATGTGCAGGTGAGCTAAGGCCCCACTCCCACCATCCGAGGCCCCTTCCTGCCTCACTGTCTTTGAACACCTGTTAGCTCTGCCTACGCTGCTGTTTCCAGGCTGGAAAACTCCTCTTCACCTTCCAAGGCCAAGGCAAATGTCCTCTCGGTGAGTCCTTCCCCACGTCCCAAAAAGTAGTCACCTCACCAATCTGGCCCCCACTTCCGCAGCCCAGCAAACACCACTCAGCTGTCTGCAACAGGGAGTTCAGGGACAGGGGGAATGTTTTATTCCACTGACTCCTCCACTCACCTGGGATGGCCTCCAGGGCAGAGCCTGTGTGAACCTCCAGGGGCTGGCACAAAGGGGGACCTGGTGAATACTTGCTGAAGGAATGGGAGTTTGCTGGATGGATAGATGGATGGACGGATGGATGGATGGATGGGTAGGTGAATAGATGGACAGGTGAATGGGTGGATAGGTGGGTGGATGGATGGGTAGATGGATCGGTTGATGGATGGATGGGTGGGTGGATGGATGGATGGATGGACGGATGGGTGTGTGTGTGGATGGGTGGCTGGGTGGACAGGTGGATGGGTAGAAGGGTGGGTGGAAGGATGGGTGGGTGGGTGGGTGGGTGGATGTATGGATGGATGGATTGGTGGATGAATGGACAGATGAACTGGTGGGTGAAAGGATGGATGGTGGGTGGAGGGATGGACAGGTGAATGGGTGGATAGGTGGGTATATGGGTGTGTGGATGGTGCATGGATAAGTGCTTAGAACGTGGAGGTCTCAGTGAGCCTGGGTGGAGCACTGGGAGGATGGAGTCAGCACCCTGCAGAAACCCGGCACCCAGTGGTGCTGAGTGTACAATGTGTGAGTGTACATGCAGGGTAAACTTGGGAATTAATCACATCGGCTTACCTCCGGCTGCTCATTAATCACATGGGGATTAATCTGCTGCTGCCTTTCCCACATATGGCCATCATTTCAGTGGCCATCGTTCAGTAATGAGAACGACATTAATAACGACACCAGACATGCTTCCCTGCAGGAACCCTGCTTGGGACGACCCAGCTCACTGCCCCACGAGACCCCAGCACAGCCCTGTGCTGGACTGGTCCTGGGTCCCCCTTAGAGGTGAGGACACGAGGGCAGGAGAGCAGGGCCTGAGCCGGGGCCTCTGACGCCGTGTGCATGGTGCCTGCGTTTGTGCACACGTGTGAGCATGCACATGTGTTTGCACACGGGGATGTGCAAACACCGTGGACAGGGCAGCTTTGAACGTGTGACCTGTGCAGTGTCACAGGTCCCCGAGCCTCAAGGGCCCACTGCCTGGTTTAATGCTCCACTGTGGCCCTCTTGAAATTATTAATAATTTGTGAACAAGGGGCCCCGATTTTCATTTGCAGGGCCCCGCAAACTCCATGGGTGGCTACAGCCAGGGGAACCAGGGATCAGCCCCTACCCCCAGGTGCGTGACCTCGTTTGGGGCAGCAGCCTCTCCACCTATCTCTTTGCTGTGCAGAGGATCAATCTAGATGAGACCGCTGACGCCCTGCCGGGCCTGGCCAACCACAGGCCCTGGAATCAGCGCCATCACCCCCCTGCTGCCCCCTTGCCCGCCCCCTCACCCGCCCACCAGGCCCTGTGCACAGGCCCTGGCTCCGTCCGTGTGCCAGGAGGGAGCAGCGTGTCGGGGAATAACAGATAACGCCGTTAGGGGCCGGAACGGCTCCATCCTTCCAGGGGAGAGAGATGAGGCTGTCAGGCGGGGGGCCCCAGGCCTCGGGCTGTGATTAACGGGATCGGGCGGCCCACACGCTGCGGCAGAAGGTGCCAGGAGATGACTGCTTACAAAATGTAGCAATTACCGCCGCGCCTTCCCGCCCGCCCCCGCCACGGGCAAATAAACACATCAGCTGCCAGCCTGCGCCAGCCTGGGCTTGGCGGGGGCCCAGGGCCGGCGGCACCGTGGGGAGGGGCTGGGAGAGCCACCCCTGAGGGTGCAGGAGCAGCGTCCTGTCCATACGAGCCCCGCAGCAGCAGAGAGGACAGCCAGCTGGCAAGGCAGGTGGCGTCTTTGCCCGGGGACTTTCAAGCAGCGATACAGGGGCCCCTCACCCGAAAAACCCTCATTGGTAAGGTTACCCCCTGAGGCTGGGAGACAGGTACGCTGGGCTGTGACGGGCACTTCAGGGCCGCTCACGGCTTCCTCCTGGCTCTCCAGGGCCACCAGCTGTGTCCCACACAGAGGTGTGTGTGCGTGTGTGTGTGTGTGCGCCTGCATGTGTGTACCTGTGTCTGCGTGTGGTGTGTGTACCTGTGTCTGTGTGTGTGCCTGGGTCTGTGTCTGTGCATGTGTGTGTCTGGGTCGGTGTCTGTGTGTGTGCGTGCACACTACATGCGTGTACGAGAGAATTTGCTGCACCACCAGGCCAGACCAGAGTGGGCAGGCAGGTGAAGGAAGGTGCTGGTGAAGGCAGGGGCCTCCTCGAGGGCCGGCTGCGCCTTCAGCGGACCATGCCTGGAGGGAGGCGACCAGGACCAGACGAGGAGGAGGCTGGGAGGCTCTCCCAGGGAGGGCCCAGGGCACGGTCACCTTCTAAGGGACTCCCCTGGGCAGGGCCAGGCACAGGGCGAGGAGTGTGGCTTGGCTCAGGCCAAGGAGGGACCTGCTCACATCCAGCGATGTGCGAAGGCAGTGGGTTGTCTTCAAGGTGGTGAGTCTCCTGGCCCTGGAGGTGTGCAAGCAGGTTACCTTCCCTTCTTGGGAAGCCTGTCATTTAGTCCACAGAGGGGATCCTCCTCAGCAGCGGATGGATCAGAGTGATGGAGGAAACTGAGGAAGGAGAGGAGCAAGGGGGATTGGAATCCGGAATCACACAGACATGCACATCCAGGTACACACACGTGTACGAACACACACAGACAGCACGTCTTTCCCACCCTTCAAGACCCCACCTACGACCCGAGTGACTTCATCATATTCAGACACCGGTGCACGCTCAGAGCCGATCTGGGATCCTGCAGGGACGGGGAGCTCACTCCCTTTGATGGAAATGGAGAACGGTCCACAAAGACCCCAGACTCTCAGGTTGATGCCAGTTTGGGCCCCTCCACCTAGGAGCTGGCCGTGACCGTAGGCTGGTCACTCACCTCTCTGAGCCTCCTTTTCCTCACTTGGAAAGTCCAGGCATAACTGTAGCCCGTAGCGTCGGTCCCTCCTCACCAGAAGGACAACGGTGGCCTGCCATCGGCCACACACACATGGCCTTCAGGGGACGGCATAGCGTGTCCTCACAGCTCCCCGTTATGGGTCGTCCACATAAGTCCCTCCTGTCACTCCCTCCCTCCCTCTTCACCTGCCCCCCGTTCGGGCTCCCCCCTGTGGGGGTGGTGACAGAGGCCTCAGGCCCCTCGGGGCTGGAGGATGCTGACCCTTCAGAGAACCTGGAGCGTGACAGCACCTTCAGCACAGAACCTGGCACGTGGCCCGTGCCCCAGGAATGTCCCCACATCTGCATCCCCTCCACCCCCTCCCACCCTGCCCCCCCTTCTGGCATTTTCAGAGCAGGCAGACCAGGGGGAGGTGGCCGGTGGGGTCCGACCAGCACAGGGTGGCCAGGCAGCCAGCCATTCACCACGACGTCCCTCTGCTGCCATTCACGCCGGGCGGCCGATGCCGTTACGGGAAGGCACGCTCGGCCGCGTGGTGGGGCCTGTGCTGTCATTCTCACTTGGGGCCCACGTTCCCACGGTGGGGTCTGCGACAGTGCCCCTGGTTCACCGAGCCTGGGACTCGGGTCCTGTGAGCACCACTGCTGGGAACCACGTCCCTCAGAACCTTATTTGCAGGGGCTTGACCTCATTCATCTCCAGGCTGGCAGGGCAGACGCCAAGCTCTCACCACCTGGAGCCACTTCCCTCCCCGACGCCAGGGCCGTGGCCTCGGGAGTCAGGGTCCTGGGGACGAGTCCTGAGCACGTGTCCTCCCCTGATCGAGCCCTCGGAGCTGCCCGCCCTCTCTGACCTCGGGTCCCTCTGCACAGAAGTGGGGACGAGAGAGCTGCCTGTCTGAGGACAGAGTATATCAGAACACAGAGGGGACAGCCCTTGGTGGCCAGGACTGTCCTCACCTCGTTCCCCTGCTGAGACCCAGGAAGGAAGACCTCTACGTCTGTTATCGGGCTTGGCTGTGAAGGGTGCCTCTCATTCTCTCCCCGGACAGGGCAAACTCTCACCACCTCACAGCCCAGCCAAGTCCTGACTGTCCTTCCAGGCTCTGCCCAGGTGCCACCACCCCCAGGAAGCCCTCCTTACCTGCCTCCACTGTGGCCATCTTTCCCTCTATTAGGCACACCCTATCTCTGCCTGATGTTCTCGTCCCAGCCATCCCCACATGGGGGTAAGGCCCTGGGCAAGTCCTCTAACCTCCTGAGCCTCAGTCTCCTCAACCAGAAATTGGGGACAGTGGTACAGAGAGCCTGTGCTTCCTCCTTCCAGCCTCACACAACACTGTTCTCCCCACATTTTACAGATGGGGAGACCGAAGCCCAGAGAGGCCAAGCAATCTGCCTGAGGCCACACAGCCAGTCCATGGGGGAGCCAGGGCTCCACGACTCAGGTCTGCTTGGCCCCACAGCCGCTGTGCCGTCCCTTGCTGTGGACACCAGAGGACTGTGGGGAGCTCAGTGAGAAGACAGACACAAGCGCCCTTGGAAGTCCACCTGCCAGGCCAGTGTCAGCTCCCATGCCTTCCTCTGGCCCCCACCAGACAGTGGCCACTTGAGGCGGAGACAGGGTCTCCCCCTGTATGGTCCAGCCCCGCCCCCAGTCCCAGCGCATGGCCCAGGAAGCAGGAGGCGCCCACGCCAGCACTCAGCGAGCACCGCCCACTGCAGGGGAGCAGGAGGGAGGGCGTGTGCGTGGTCCAGCCCGCAGTGCAGATGGTGGGGGGAACCCAGAGGAGGGACGAGAAGCCACAACCATGGGGCACCGCTAAGTGAGAACAGTCAAGTGTCACTCCCTCTGACAGGAGGGGAAACCAAGGTAAGAGATGAGGGCTCAGGAGCCAGGCTGCACAGATGAGCTCGGGGCCCCAGGCTCTGTGTGGCGTGGGCTGGCACAGCCACCCGTGGCCAGGGGGCTCCCCAGGGCCAGCCGTAATCACCTCTGGTCCAAGGGCTCTATCTCCCACCAGCAGCGGGGCCTGCTCCTGCCGTGCCCCAACCCCGCCGCCAGCGCAGGCGCCCCGGCCATCCACAGGTAGCACCGCATTTAGAGCAAGAGGAGGCAAGCCCCCGTGGAGGCTGGAGACGGGACATTCATCTTGTTTGACTGTTCTCGGAATGTCAACAATAACTGCCAAGATGAACGATGAATAAAAACATTCCCCGAAATCACGGGAGAGCAGCCTTCCCCAGATGTGTGAATCCACGGGGTGCTGAGGAACGGGCCTCAGAGGAATGGGCATTGGCACCATGGGAGTTCTCAGCCCAAGGACCCGCAAGGCCAGATAAGTCCCCTCCCCAGTCCGGGTCCCGGGGGTCCCAGGATGAGCCGTGAGGAGTCGTGTGTGCAACCGGGGATGGGGCAGGGGGACCCCGGCTCCCGTGTCCTGCGTGCTGCCTTTGTGCTGAGCCTGTACGTTCTTCATGTACATTTAATTGTCACCATCACCCAATGAACCTGGAGTCCAATATTTTTAATCCTCACTTTTCAGACGAGTGATCTGAGCCTCAGAGACATTGAGTGACACACCCAGGCGGCAAGCCAGGATCCAATAGAGCAGGGTTTGGAGCCACATCTTTCTGACTCTGAAGTTTGTCCTCTTAACCGCGTCCCCACAGGGAGCATAACCTCACAATCTGAGCAGTAGTCGTGATGTGGGAATGAGGTGCTGTGGGAACCCAAGGTGTCGGTCAGCTATTGCTGTGTAACAACCAGCCCCAAACTACACAGCTGAAAACAGTTTCCTTTATGTGTCCACAGTCCTGGGAGCTGGTCATCTGAACAGGACTCTGCTGGGATGGCTCATCTCTGCTCCTCACAATGTCGTCTGGGCTCATCGGTGCGCCATTTTGGGTCTATCACAATAGAGAAGGCAGCAATTAGCCATACCCAGAGGCCTCTGGGAAGGCTTGCCAGACATGGGGACATTTGAACTGGGCATTTACTGGCACAGCAGGGTAGGGAGAGAACCCGTGCCAGCCCATGGTTTCAAACCTCATACAAGACGAAGTCACATGCCCAAGGGTTGCTATTTGCATTAGAATTGTGAGGTGCACAACCTGAGCGACTATACACGGCAGTCTTGCACAATGTCACCAAGACTCTGTTGATGGCACAAACATCTGCCCTGTGTGCTAATCCAGTAATTGCCATGAGAGAGAAGTAAGAGGTCTCCCCCTTTTCACCCAGCCCTGACACCAAATGGAAGCCTTCCGTCTGTGCAATTATCAGACCCTTTATCCCTCAGATGGATGGTTCTCTGTCCCTCGCTGGGTTTGCTCACACTCTGCAAATTGAGGTTAGCCATTAGGATCCATACCTGTGGCCCCAGCTTCAGGACTTATATCCACGTTTTTGGAAAACCCCCTTGGGGTGCTGGACGGATCAGCCACCTGGCCACCTGTAACCCCAGGCAACCAGCCACCAACTGCAAAGGGCAGGCCAGTTTCCCTGCTGGCGTCTCTCGGGGGCATCCTCCCTTCCTTCCCTCACACAGTGCTGCAGACGCCAGCCTCCCGGCTTCTCCTCTCACTCCAGCCCAGCCCGGCGTGTTCAGGACAGTAGGGGCCCGAGACCAGCACCTCAGCGGCCCTCACCTGCCAAGGGTCGGGGTCAAGGAAAAGCCTAGGCCTCGGTCGAAGTCACCAAGCCTCGGAGCAGACAGGGCCTTGGCAAAGTCCAAGTGGTGCCCGTGTTACAGATGACAGAACCGAGGCCGGCGAGCTGAGCGGACCTGCTCAAAGGCTCAGGGGAGGGGGCAGAGCCTCTGCCCTAAGATGGCTGATTCTAAGCCACTTCCTCGGGGCCACCTGCTCCAGGAAGCCCTCCCTGATCTGTCCATCCATTCTCAGCGCCCACCTGTGAAGTGGTCCCGCGGGCCGGGGGGCAGGGCATCTCCCCTTCCAGTGTCAGTGTCCTTATCTGTAAAATGGGTACAAACCCTCCCTGCAGGCCCCGTTGGTTGATGTGGGGACCCCATAAACGAGATGACGGACGCCAAAGCCCTTTGTAAACTGGACAGGGCAGCTCTCAGTGACCGGTACAGTGATGGCGAGGACGGCGAGGCAGATGGTTCTGGAAGGGTAAGCTAAGTCCCCTTCCACCTGGAAGACAGAACAGCTGGCACAGCCATGATAAAACACACCAAAGGCCGTGACCCCACACCTTGGTTCTCACGGCCCCTGGCCCCTGAGATGCCTCCCCCATGTCTCCACGGCCTGGCGGGGTGCAGCCCCTTCCGTGGAGCCCCGCGATGCCCCCTCCCTGCACACTCACAGCCACACAGCGTGGCCGGCTCACAAAGTGTCGGTGTCCGCTGAGCCCCACAGTGAGGGCTGGGAGGTGGGGAACAAGCCGCCTTCACCTCCGTGCACGCGTGTGCACACACACACACCACTCACTGCCTGTTTGCGGAGCGAGGGGTCACACACTTGGACTAAAGTCAGCCCCCACTGCGAGAGGGCATGAAACACAGCTGTCTGAAGTCACCAGCGCTCACATGGGGCTCGGTTATGACAACAAATTCATCTTCCAATTTCAATGCCAATCAGAAAAGAGCAGGCACTTTTTTTTTTTTTGCCGAGGAAGATTGGCCCTGGGCTAACATCCGTGCCCATCTTCCTCTACTTTATATGTAGGACACCTGCCACAGCATGGCTTGATGAGTGGTGTGTAGGTCTGTGCCCGGGATCTGAACCTGTGAACCCTGGGCCGCCAAAGCGGAGAATGCAAACTTAACCACTATGCCACTGGGCCAGCCCCAAAGAGCAGGCACTTTTATTACCTATTTCAATAGAGATGCTGGGGGTCAGGCTGAGAAGGCATCTGGATCAGGAAGCAGAGGCCCTGCCCTTCCAAGCCACCTGGAGCCAAAGAAGAGACTGAGGGCTCTTAGAAGGGCTCAGAGAGTGTTTGTTGAGTGACTGAATGACTGAGTCTCTGGAGGCTGCTACTGAGATCAACCAACTCCACCCTCTGCTCAAAACTTAGAGTCCTGAAGAGCCTCTGGTGGGCCAGCCAGGGTCACGTGGCCTCCCTAGGGGGGCCGGGCCACTCCAGGGACAGTCCTGCCAGCAGAGCATCACGTGTCCCCACTGCCCCCTAAGGAGCTGGCAGCAGAGCCGTGTCAGGGGAGCGGCGACCGGCCCTGTGTGTGGGAAGCGCAGCTGTTGGGGGGGGTGGGGGGCGAGTGATGGAGGCGAGGGGCAGGCGCCGAGGGAAGCGCGCCGGCAGCAGGAGTGGAAAGCAGGGCGGGGCCTGGATCCAGAGTTGGACGTGCTCCTTGCTGCTCGCCGTCCATTAGCGCTGAGTGATGTGTGCGGGATCACCTCGAGCAAAGAAAACGCATAAAGCAATTCTGGGCTCCTCTCAAAATGTGACGAGGTTAAATCGGAGAATGAGTCAGTGACAATTTAACACGGCAACCAGTTAGGTTTGGCTCCGTGTTAAGAAGGAGGCGGGAGGCCGATGGGGGGCCCAGCCGATCTCCATAGGGAGGGCAGGAGGACGGCCTTGCAGAGCCGGAAGCTGGGGCTGGGGGTCCTCAAGGAGCCCATGGGAGATGGGGGCCCAAAGGCAGAGAAGCCATTGAGAGAGAGAGTGAGCAGGGGCCAGAAGCGGGACCCCCTAGAGGGCCGCACCCTGGAGGTCCAGAAGGGGTGGGCTGGTGCTGGGAGCTCCTGGAATCCCACCTGGGTGCCGATGGACAGAGCATCTGAGGTGGACAGGGCAGGCCTGGACCCCGAGGAAACAGGAGCTGCAGGAGGGAAGCGGGCAGGGACCCGGCGCCAGGGCCACCAGGGCATGGGGGGATCAGCCGGTGCTGGACGGAGGAGGGGCCTGCTGTCAGCCCACAGGACACACTCGCCGGTCCGTGTGGCCCTGCACTCCACAGCCGTGCCCGTGCCCCTGCCTAGTGCCGGCAGCGCCCAGCGATGGGCAGAGACCGCGGGAGGCTCTCCCGAGAGGCCGCAGCCCCTCCTCCCTCTCCTCGCCCTGGCTCTCCTCCCTTGCGCTCACCACTGGCTGAGAAACCTTGGTCCTTTGCTTGCCGTGTCATCCACTTCCCCCCACCCACCAGTTTATCCTGCTGGCCGAGGCATGCCCTCCCCAGCTCCTGGGTCAGGGCCCAATGTACGGGATCTGAGGATAAAGACCGGCTCCGAGCCCTCGGGCAGCTGGCAGGCAAGGCCGTACCATCAGCAGAGAAGGGCCACTCGCTGCTCCAGGCTCCCTGCTGGGGTGTCAGGCTGGGCACCGTGAACATGCAGGTCACAGAGGGGTCAGGGTGCCTGGCACCTGGTCTCACAGGCCGGTCTGTGTCGACAGGGGACGGGGGACAGTGCTGCGAGTAGAGGGATCAGCTTGGACAAAGGCCTGGGGTGTGGGGCAACCTGGTCCATCTCCTGGGCTGCAGAGGAAAGGGGTGGGGCCTCCTGTGCGGACAGACGGGGCTGGGATGTCCACTGAGTCACAGGGGAGCAGCACCATGCCAGGGCCTGAGCAGAAGGGTAGGGTGGGGCAGTGCCCGGAACGTTCCGGGGTAAAGCAGGACCCAGGAAGGCAGCCCCTGGCTTCTCAATGGCAGCAGCTCAGTGCGAAGGTACCCACGCCCTGACCGCACCTGGCTGCCCTAAGATGGCTGCAGAGGCGACAGACCTGCCACAGAGTGACCCTGGGCGGGTGCCTAGATCCACTGTGGAGACCCCACAGAGGGCCTGTGCAGAACAACACCCTTTTTCCTGGAGGCTCTGGCTCTGGGACCCCCAGGCTGCCTGCGGAAGCCAGGGCTGGAAATGCAGCTGAGGCCGCAGTGACCAGCAGTGACCAGCGGTCAGCCAGGGACACGCAGAGGAGGAGGCTCTCCAGGGTGAGGCGCACCCGGCCAGACGCCTGGAAGGCAGGTCCCAGCAGGCCAGGGGACTCACCGAGAGGGCAGGACATGTCCGCAGCCCCCAGAGGCTCAGCCGGGGTGGGGGGTGGGGAGACGGGGCATCGCTGGTCCTGCCCGCCCAAGGGTCAGAGGCCACAGCAGAGATGGCGCAGAGTGCCCCTGCCTCGCCCCCACCCTCAGCCCCAGGTGTCACCAGCAGAAGAGGAGACCCGGGGGCAGGTGGGGCCGGGGCATCATCTGAGCCCCTCCTTCTCTGCGGCAGAGGTGGGGGTGGGCCCCGGCAGGGCCTCCTGCGTCAGAGCCCTGAGCCAAGCCCCTTGCTCTCCTAGCGGGATCCCAGACCAGAGCCCCTGCAGCCTTGAGGAGGCCCCCTGGCTGTAGAATAGGGGCTGCTGAGACCATGTCTGAGGGCCCCGTCTCAGAAGACCCTCGAGGGGCCCAGAGCCCAGCCCGGCCTGCAGCTGCACTTGGCAGCCCCCCGCAGGGTCCTGCCTTGCTCTCCCACGAGCATCTGTGAGGTGCCCACTCTGAGTAATGACGCGCTGGCTCAGTGCACAAGCTTGGGGGTCCCAGGCCCTCTGCAAGGCCATCCCTGTGACTGGGGAGGAGGCTGGAGGGAGGGACCGGGATGCTCCTCAGAAATCAGAAGCACAGAGGGGAAAGCTGGGCCCCGAATCCACTCGTGCGATTTCAAGTCCCACACCGGCCCTCTCCTTGAAGCCCTGGGGGACTGCGGTGCAGACCATCCCTGGGACCCCCGCAGGTCAGGCCTGGGTGGGGACAGGGCCCCCCGAGATAACCCGAAGGATGGCAGAAGGGAGAGGAGCATGCCCACCAGCGCAAGGGGGAGGCCGGGTTTGGAGTGGGGGTTGGGGTGTCGTGTTGGAAGGCTGGGAGACAGCTGGTGGGGTGAGGGGTTGGATGTCCGGCCTCACCCGACATGTGGCCGTGGAGAGTGGCTCCAGGGTCTGGAGTCCAGGGCTGCAGATGGGAGAGTGGGCCAGATTCCAAGGCTGTTTTCCTGGCCTCCCTCTGTCCCCACCCCGCCCTCCCCGCTGGGGCAGGAGGGGGAAGCTGCCAGCGTCAAGCACACCTCTGGAGCCCCTAAATCCCACCTGCACATCCTGTGCCAGCTCCCGCAGCCTGGCTAATGTTGCCGCGAATGTGCCTGGCTGGCCCTGGGGAGCACTCTGCGCTGGCACTCAAATGTTAAGTGAGCCCCAGGCCCGGTCCTTCCAAATGCCACTTTCTGGAGAGGGGCGCTGAGCCACCGGCTGGCAGCAGAACCCGCGCCTGAGGCCCCCTTCCCAGCCCCAAGTCCCACCCTCGTTCAGGGGCCACCCAGGGCTCCGGGGCATGGGGGTCCCCCGCACCCGAATCCAACTGCAGTGCTGGGCACTAAGCCTTTATCGAGCACCAGCTGAATGCAGTCTCTGGACCAGCCCCATCGCCCACAATCGTGTTTAATCCCCACACGCCCTCAGCAGAAGATGGTGTTCCCCATCGTGCAGCTAAGGAAGCAGGCTCCCGGAGGCAGCCCCTGCCAGGGTCACTGTGACAAGGACAGTGGAGTTCCCCAAACATTCTGCCTGCTCCTCATCTCCCACTGGGCTGCGAGGGGAGACGCCGTGTACCTTGTGGGCTGAAGTGCAGACCAGCCACTAGCTGACTTTGCAGTCCTGTCTTCCTTTCTGCAGTGTCTAGCAACGTTCCAGAAGGGCGGCTTCTGTCATCCTGGAGTGTGGGGTGACTGTGGGGCAGAGCCCTGGCCTCGCCTCTGCCAACCTGCAGCCCACGTTGCAGGAGCAAGAAACAGCCGTCTTAACTGTCACGTCACCAGGTTGGCGCTGTTTGTTAGAGCAGCAAACCCGGCCTGTCCTGACACATGGCTAACCCAGGGAGCAGCAGGCTGAGTGCAGACTGGCTCCAAAGCCTGGACTTATTCTACCCAGTCCAGCAGGAAGCACCCAAGGCCGGCTCCCCTCTCCCTCATTTCTCCCCAGCCTCCACAGCCAGCGAACGTGCGTTAACGGTAGGTCCCATCTCCCTTGCTCCAGATGCACTGCACGAGGAAGACGGAATATGCCTCTTTGATGGTCCACTTTGGCAGCTAAAATTCCACCATTGCCGCCTCCCTGGGACTGGACACTACGCAGGACTGCTCACCACCCTCGTTAGCCAGGTCCCCGAGAGGCTGGGGAGCAAAGCATCCCCCCAGTTTACAGACAACTTTGCATGAGCAAGAAATGGACTGTGTTGGGTTAAGTCCCTGTGACTCAGCGTTGCTTGTTACTGTGACCTCGCCTCGCCTGGCTGATACAGCCATGCATGCAGGAGGTGGGGGGGCAGCGGCCCCTCCAGCAGCCTGGACAGGAGGAAGTCATCCACGGAAGAGGCCGAGCCAGCCGCAGACAAGGGAACGGAAGCTCAGAAGAGGAAGTGACTCACCCAAGGTCGCACAGCCGAGCTTCCTCTGTGCCTCTGAGACCCTTCACTCCCTCTGCTTCTAGATCCTCATCACTTTCCCCTGGTAGCAGAGGGATTCGTGGAGGGGCCAAAGGCAGGGCCTTTCCTGTCTGCCTGTTCCATCTGTCACTCACCCATCAAGCATTCACTGCAACCCCCCTTGGGCCAGGCCCCAGGCTCAGCTGGATACACAGCCAGACCTGGGCCAGAAGGCAGAGGCCTCTGAAAAGAACGAACATCAGGGATTCAGGAGGTGATGGATAAATAAACCGTGATACATCCAGACAATGGAGTATCATTCAGTGCTAAAAAGAAATGAGCCATCAAGCCATGAAAAGACATGGCGGAAACTAAACGCATATTACTCAGTGAAAGAAGCCAGTCTGAAGAGGCTCCATACTGTATCATTCCAACTATATGACATTCTGCAAAGGCAAAACCATAGAGATAGTAAAAATTTCAGTGGATGCAGAGGTTGGAGGGTGGGAGAAGGATGAACAGGTGAAGCACGAAGGATTTTTAGGGCAGTGAAAATACTCTGTATGATACTATAATGATGGATATATGTCATTACACATTTGTCCAAACCCATAGAATGTACACCACCAAGAGTGAACCCTAAGGTAAACTATGGACCTTGGATGATTATGATGTGTCAATGTAGGTTCACTGATTGTAACAAATGTACCACTCTGGTGGGGGATGTTGATTATGGGAGAGGCTATGCATGTACCCATGGCAGGGGGTATGTGGGAAATCTCTATACCTTCCCCTCAATTTTGTTGTGAACGTAAAATTGCTCTAAAAATTAAAGTCTTTTCAAAAAAAACAAAGTGTCGGGGCCGGCCCCGTGGTGTAGCAGTTAAGTGCGCACGCTCTGCTGCTGGTGCCCCGGGTTCGGATCCCGGGGCCGCACCGAGGCATCGCTTGTCCGGCCATGTTGTGGCAGCATCCCATATAAAGTAGAAGAAGATAGGCACGGATGTTAGCCCAGGGCCAGTCTTCCTCAGCAAAACGAGGAGGATTGGCAACAGATGTTAGCTCAGGGCTGAGCTTCCTCACAAAAGAAAAAATAAAAAAACAAAGTGTCATGGGTACCTCAGCCTGGCCCCACCGTCAGTTACGGGGCCATGCTCTGTGGGGGCTTCAAGACGCAGCCCGCAGACTCTCAGTAGACCAGACTTGTTTCCCGCTTTTCCCCGACCATTAAACAGATGACTGAGTCTGTGAGGAGGGAACACACTGAGCTATTAAACCACCAAATGGCTTTCTGAGCTCTGGTGTCTCGGGCTGCAGTGGGGGTGGCTCCTTCCCCAGAGACCCTCAGTCGTGTGGAGACGATGGTAGAGGGCACATGCTCTAGAGGATGGGAGACCTAGAGGCACTTCTGCCAGAGATTGGGGTGCTGGCAGAGATCGGGGAGGTCTCCTTTCCCTCTGAGCCTCCGCCAGCTGCTCTGCCAACGGGGAAACGACCCCCACTGAGGTCAGATCTGGAAGGGCCCCACAGGCCTACAGGTGGGGAGACCATGGCACAGGAACCACATACCACGACTCCCACTCCAGAGAGGCAGCTGGAGGGCCAGGCCCCTGGGGCCTGTATCAGCCGTCTATGCTGCGTAACAAATTTGCATAACCCAGCAGCTTAGAACAACTCCTGTTTACTAGCTCTCAGTCCCTTCTGTCAGGCTTGGCTGGGCTCTCTGCTCAGGGTCTCACACACTGAAATTGAGGAGTCGGGTGGGCTGGGCTCCTGCCTGGAGGTTCTGGGGAAGAACTGGCTTCCAAGCTGATTCAGGTTATTGGAAGAATTCAGATCCTTGTGGTTGGAGGACCGAGGTCCCCATTTCCTTGCTGGCTGTCAGTGAGGGGCCTCTCTCAGCAGCAAGAGGTCACCCCCATTCCTTGCCACGTTGTACCCTCCATCTTCAAGCCTGCTTCAAATCTCCAGCTTCCCATTCCATGACAAGCTGGACAAAAACATCTGCTTTTAAAGGGCTTGCCTGATTAGGCCAGGCCCACCCAAGATCATCTCCTCTTCTTAAAGTCAACTGTGCCACATTACATAACTAAATCGAGGGCATGAAAACCCTGCCTGTCAAAGGACCAGACAGACCTGGTGTGTACCACAGTTCCCTCAGGCCAGGGTGTGGCCTTGGGCCAGTGGCTTTGGCCCTGTGCCTCAGAGTCCCCATCTGTCCAGTGGATGTTGGTAAGAAGGTGCTTTGGAGGACACTTGTGACCGCTCAGTAAGGAAATGACTGGGTGGGCAGGGTGCCCGGCATGTGCAGAAGCCACTGGTGTCACCGTTACCTGCCTCCTCCGCTCACACGCTTCAGGTTGGGGGGACAGTGCTTCCTCCCTCACAGAGTCGGGGGGATGAAAAGAGACAGTGATGTGAGGCTGCACACTGGGGCCTGCCATTTAGGGAACCCCACGGACGTGGCCATTATCGTGACTGCAGCCGCGGCCTCCTGCACCCCCGTCTCTGTGTCTACAAAGTGGAGACCACGGCCCCAGTGGGCCACCGTGAGAATCACCATGAAGACAGAGAGAACGGGCAAGGCCGGCTCTCGGCACCTGGAGGCAATAATGGTCACAGTAACAGCTGGTGACGAAAGCTTGAGGAATAGCCGGCTTGTCTCACTGTAGGGGCTCATTGTGTCTTGAAACACTTCATCCTCCTGACCCCCGCAGCAGGGGCTGGCAGGGCTCACCCATATCCCCTCAGCGAGGCCGTCCCCGGCCGTGCCGCCAGTGCCCACCGCAAGGACATGAGACCCTCAGCCTTGGGGACAGGCCACGGGCGCTGGGGAGCAGACCTCCCCAGGGGCGGTCAGGCCAGCAAGTGGGGGTTGAAGCGCCACTCCCCCCACAAGCTGCTGTCCCACGTCCCGGGCCCCACCCCACCCAGCCCCAGGTGCCTGTGGTCACCAGCTTGATAGCGCCCCCTGCTGCTGCCCCCCAGGATCCCACACACCCCTAATAGACCACACGCCCTCAATTCCTTGCTCAGAATCTGCTGCTAGGGGAACCCAACGTAAGAGAACAGCCCTCTGAGGCGTCCGTTTTACAAATGGGGAAACTGAGGCGTGGAGCGGCCAAGAGACAAGGATCACACAGCCAGGAAGCGAGAGACACTGGATTCTGCACCTTAACCCCGAGGCTTGCCCTGCTCTCGAGTCAGTGGCCCATGTTCTTCAGGCCCTTCTCCAGCACCCATCCTTCTTTCCAACCTCGGGAGGCTGCGGTGAAGTTCGAGTCGTCCACTGCTTCACCCACCATTCATTCATTCATCCATTCCTGCATGTATTTGACACGCACTATGCACCACCTCACGTGGGCCCTGGGCACTGGACTCGCACTCCGAAGCCGTCACAGCGCACGGTCCCCCCCAGCAGCCCCGTGCGAGGCCAGCGTGTGGGGGATCCGGGCTGCATCCTGTTCTGCACCCTCGTTCCTCAGAGAGGGGTTGGGGGGTCAAACAAGTTTCTAAAAGTTTGGCTTAAAAATGTTAAACACACGGTGAGACGCTGCCTCACACCCGCCAGGATGGCTGGAACCAAAACGAGAGACGAGAAGCACGGGCGAGGAGGTGGGGGAGTGGGAGCCCTCCCACCGCTGGCGGGGGCGGGAGCGGGAGACGGCGCAGCCGCGCAGCCGCTGTGGGAGAGTCTGGCGACTAACGAAGAATTACCTTGTGACCAGCACTCCACTCCTGGATGCGCCCAAAAGAGACAAAAACATGTGTCCCACAAGACTCGTCCACGCGTGCACAGCAGCGTGGTCCCTGACAGCCACGGGTGGAAGCAGCCCACACACCCATCGGCTGATGCGTGGACGCACGAAAGGCAGAGGTTCATGCGATGGATGTGACTTGGCCATAAGAAGGGGTGAAGCGCCACCACACGCCACCGTGGACGGACCCTGACAACAGCACGTGAGCAAAGGCAGCCAGACTCGCAAGGCCACGTGTTGTGCGACTCCATTTGTCTGAAATACCCAGGACAGGCAAATCTGCGGAGACAGGTGGATTCGAGGCGGCAGAGGGGCTGGGGGCAGAGGAACGAGGAGTTGGGGACGATGGTGAAGGTGCGGGGTTTCTTCTCGAGTTGAAGCACTGCTCGCAGACTGACCGTGGTGCCGGGGCACAGCTCCGTGGATGCCGTGCTCCCCACCGTACGCTGTGCCTTCCTGCTGTACTTGACTTGTGCACCGTGAGTCGACGCATCGCGTGGTACGTGCGTGCCAGCTCAGTAAGACTGTTCTCAAAAAATGGGAGACAGCTTCCTTCAAGCACAGTTCAGCAGTTTTCTTCAAAGCTGATGGGCCTTCCTCGCTGGGGGCCCTTCCGGGAGCCCCTCCTGTGCTGGCCTTGTGACTCGCCGAGAGGTCTGCCCGTGAGTCCCTCACACAGGCGACGTGACCTCCTCACCCCCACCCAGCCTTCTGCAGACCCGCTTCCGGGAGCGCTGGACCGGCTCTGAGATGGGCCCCGCACTGCCCCTCCTCCCCACGGCTCGCTCGCTGGGGCCAACGGCCCCCACACGCAGGAGAACGGCCACCGGGGTGTCAAAGAGCACCGTGGGGGCCAAGTCACCGCGTCAACAGCAAGTGCCACATCCCTGCTGGCGGCTGGTCCCCGGAAGAGAGGAGGATGGAAGGAAGACGCCGAAAAGAAAAGCAACGATACGGCTCCATCACTTTGAGAGGCTTTCCCACGCGCGTGATGCCAGGAGGCTGCAGCCTTGTTTTCCCAGGCCCCGGGGGCCCTCCTGGGTGGCAGTGGCCAGGCCCCAGCACTGAGGACCTTCCGAAGAGGACCGTGTCCTTGTCGCTGGGGCAAGAGGCGGGCGGGCGCAGCAGCAGGTGGGGCACGGAGAAGGAGGGCCGAGGGGGACGTTTCCTGGCTGCTCCTCTTCATCTGTCTCCTTTTTGGGGCTGATTTCCGCCTCAATTTGGGTAATTACTCAACATCATTTCTTTCCTTCATTCAAGGAGGGAAAAAACACACCAGCATCTCTATGGGGGGAGGGAACTCTTTCAGACTCTGCGCAGCTGTTCTCTGCATTGGTGGGGGAGGATGGTTCTTCAAACTTACGCTGACTTTCGTCCCCTGAAAGAAAGCCTGTCTTTCTTCACTCGCCTGGGGCTCTGTACAAGCCTCGGGCCTCAGGTCACGAGGTGATGTTTGATCCCACACTCACCGGCCAGCGGGAGAGGGAGGCACGGCCAGATCTCCTCCCCAGGCAGGAGATGAAGAGACTGGGGTCAGGGAGGGCCCTTTGCTGAGGCCACATGGCCGATCAGCACCTTTCCACGTGTCTGCCGCCTCCCCCAGCCCTGAGGCACACAGGACAAGGGCACTGCCTCCGTGTCACAGGTGTGGAAACTGAGGCCTGGGAGGGTAAGTGGCTTCCCCAAAGTCTGGTGCCCAGTTCTGGGCAGGGTGAGGCTGGCACCCAGTGTACCCTCTGCTCCTGCACTCGCCGGGATGGGAGACACGATGCACCAAGGGGTTTGCCAGGCACTTGTGTGTGCCCTGCTGGGGGACAGACTGGGGACACAGTGTGGAATGAGGCCCCTGAGGAGCTTAAAGTCTGGTCAGGGAAGAAGACAGCCAGAAATAACAGCCCTGTCTCTGGAGTGGGCAGGCATCAAAGGACAGAGCAGAGCGCTGGGAAGGAAGAAGGGAGGCCTCTCCCTGGTGCCTGGCTCCGGGAAGCTTCCTGGAGGAGGTGGCATCTGGGCGGTGCCATCAGATGGGCTAGGATCTCAAAGGGAGGGGTCAGCAGAAGGGCACTCAGGTGGAGGGAACGGCAGAGGCACAGGCGTGGCAGTGGGACGGTCCAGCATGGAATTCAGGGAAGACACTGGGGGAATCAGGCCACGTGAGGCAGCATCGGGCAGGGGCCTGGGCACCCCACGGCCGGCGCCCAGCCTCAGCCAGCCTCCCCTCTTCCAGGAAGCCTTCCTGGCCCTCAGGCTGAACCAAGCGCCTTGCCCTCCTCCACACGCCCAGGGCACCGTGAGCTCTGCCTGATAAGAGGCTCCCGATGCCCCTGCGAGTGTTGACCGCCTGCCCGTCTCCCTATCTAGACGAGAGGGTCCCTGGGGCAGTGGACTGGTTTCCTGGGGCCATCGTAGCAAAAGGCCACAAGCTGGGCGTCTTTATGCAACAGAAATCTATCCTCTCTCAGTTCTGGAGGCAGAGCTCTGAGATCAAGGTGGCGTAAAAGTGGTTCCCTCTGGAGGCTCCGAGGGAGAATCTGTTCCCGGCCTCTGCCAGCTTCCGCTGTTGTCAACAACCCTCGGCCTGTAGATGCGTCACTCCAATCTCTGCCTCTGTCACCACATGGCCTTCTCCCTGTGTCTCTGTGTCTCCACATGGCGCCATCCTCTGTGTCTGTGTCCAGATTTCCCTCTTCTTATAAGGACACCAGTCACATCGGATCGGTGGCCCACCCTACTCCAGTATGACCTCATCTTAACTTGACTCCATCTGCAAAGACTCTATTTCCAAATAAGGTCCCTTTCCCAGGTAGGGGCATAGGGCTGGGACATAGCCTTTTGGGGGACACAATTCAACCCATCCCAGTCAAGGAGCTTATCTACGTCACTGGGGGGCATCCACAGGGCCAACCACATAGAGCACTCTACACCGTATGTCTGATGATTGACTAATAGACCAACTTCACTGCTCCCACCCCAGGAACACAACTTGTAACATTTTGTGCAAGAGTCCCCAGGCAGCTCTTAGACTATCTGAGTCTTCATTTCCTCGGAGTCTTCATTTCTTTCATTTCCTTCATTTCCAGCCAACCGGGGTCCTCGCCCACACCCCTGGAGTGAGGAGACTTCCAGCCCGTGGTCGGGGCTTCCTGCCTCCATTCATCTCAGCTGCTTCTCACCTCGGAGGACCCCCAGGCATGGATCCTCCAGGGAAGCAACTGAAGGCCTACCATGTCACCAAACAGCCTCAAACCTGCCCAGAAAACGTGCAGAATGCCAGAGCAGTTAATATGATTTATTAATCTGCCAGGCACTTTTCAGGATTTTAATGTGGTATTTAGAGTCTATTTAACTGGGTAACAAAAACACTCAATGCCAAAAACCGTAAATAATTATCACATCCGTCGGGTCTCTCATGTGTGGACTGGTTCCTTTCCCTCCAAGCTGCTCCACCGGCAATTTTCAACATTCTCTCCCTGCGTTTGGAACAAGCTCCCAGTTCATCAAAGAAGGCGCCGCCCGGGGGCTTCAGGGAGCACCAGAGAGAGAGCCCTGCAAGCCTGTGATTAGAATACAACAGGGAGGATCAAGGTAATTAATTTTTTTAACTTAAAAAATTTTTTTTAGTTTCCCCATCAGCTCCTGCAAAGCCGTGTGAATTCTATCTGCTTATGTAAATAAAGCTTATGGGCGATAACATTAATTAGCAAAATAAAACTTTTGCTCTTCCGGCTGGAGACAGCAGGTATAGGGGGAGAGGATTAATTTCTATTTTAATTAGAAATTTACATTTTCAGCAGCTTGGCCTCCAGCGGTGAACAATGTCAGGGCCCAGTGACGGATTCCAGTTCCTTCCAGACGTGCTGGCTTCCGAAAGGGCGTGGGGGGCATCTGCCTCCATAGGGGCGCCGGCTTCAGCTCCCCAGCCCGCATGGAGCTGGCTGATTAAACACGAAGTGACAAGGTGGGAACTGTCCTGCACAGGGCTGGCTCCTCCATGGAGCTGCCCGCCCACCTCCCATCTCCAGCAGACGGGAGTCCCCCGGGGTCTGAGGTATCCCCAGGTGGAATGGGAGGGCAAAGGTGAAGTGATTGGGGGGAGGCAGCAGTGGCGGGGTCACAGGATGCCACCTCCCCCCACGGTGGCCCGTCCCCCTCCAGGAAGGCGTTTGTC